>NW_021703770.1:15869555-15899555 GCF_005190385.1 Monodon monoceros | reverse complement strand
TAAAATTTTGATAACTTGTTATATAATATTTACCTAGGTTACTTGCTATAAATATTCAGATATTTAGATTTCAAGGTTTTACACCCAGAGATTCTGCTTCAGAAAGTGGAACCAGTTAACAGAAGCTAGAAGTATGGAAAGTCTTGTAAGAGTGGAGATAAAAGTAATCCTCAGTCTAGGAGGCTCTAGAAAATAAGACCCAGTCCACCATCATCACATCTATCTCTAGTTGGGAAGCTGGAGAACCAGAAAGAAAGGAATTTAACATCCATCATTCATTCATTAAATACATATTTAACATGTACTAGGTAGCACCCAGTTCTACAGGCTAGCATTGCAATGTTGATCAAAACAAAACAAAACAAAAAATCGCTGCATAACTGAGAATTTTAGAGAGATTACTCAAGATTAGGCTGAAGATAAAAACATGTGAAAATAAGAATACGTGTCTTAGGTAGTTGCTGGAGAGTTACCAGCTGGGATGTGGGAGGAGAGAGGGAAGCTATAGAGTAGAGAAAGGGGACAGAACAACAGGGATATACGGCAACTGAAACCAAACCAATCAGTCTACATACATCACAGGTTTATATCTGTCCATTGCCCAGGACCAGCTGGGATTCTCTGCTATGCAGGCTGACTTCCTAATCAGAAACTTGAGAGACACCAGGTGCCCCTGAAGGGGAACTCCGAATGTGGCCACACAGGCTGGTCATGACCCACCTCCATTTACCTAGGCATGTGACAGTGACACCTTAGTTGTGCCATGTGGCAGCTCTGCTCCAAGACACATTCCAATAGCTCACCACCTCCAGTACTGGGAGATGATCTCTTCTTTCTTGGATTTATTCTAATCTAGATAATTTTTTAAAACTTGCCATCTGAAATGGAGAATGACTTATATCAAGACCATATAGTTTCTTTTAGCTCTAACATTCCATGGGGCTGTCATTCTGATAGCTTTTGCAAATCCTTGGGGATTTGGAAGAAGAATAAAATGAATCCCACTCATACTTCAAGGCTCACCTCAAGTCTCATGTCTCCCTGATACCTCCTCTTCCCCTTATCACTGCCTTCTCCAAACTCCTCAAACAATTATGGTCTGAACTCTCCTGGGCTCAGATAAGAACAAAGTAGGCTCTCAGGAAAAGGGCCACTGAGATTGAGAAAGATGCTAGAAAAAGTCAGAATGGAGAACTCTGAAAACCAACACAGGTGTGGCCAGCAGACCAAAGGGCATGCTCCTGGTGAGCTTGGTGATCTCAGCCTTGGGTAGAAAAGCTGTTAGCTATTTAGGAAGGTAAGTAGCAAGGGCAGAACACATCCAGAAGAGGAAGGTGTCTGTCTACTATGGGTTCCAGCTTTTATTCCAATCATAGCAGAATCATGCCGGGGGTGTAGGATTTGGCTGGGAACAGCATTAAGTTCCATGGGGAAGGGCACTGGTAAGAGGTATGCAGATAGGCAGAGTGCTGAGACACAAGCATATGAACACACAAGCGCACACACACGTGTATACTAATGAACACACAAAATGTAATTTGTAATCGCCTAAGTGTGTCTCACAGGTTGGAGTGGGAGTGTTATTTTGTCTTCTTAAAAAATAGTATTTTGTTCTGTCATCGTAACCATTCTATCCTTTGTCATAAGATACTTGGAATCAAGAGGTCTAAAGTATCACTAGGGTTGTACTTTTATTTCTTTTAATTCAAAAAAATCATTCCAAGTGCAGATAAGACCTAGGTTCCTAAACGATCGCAATAGCCTCAGTAACAAGGGGCTATTTTCTTCCTTATTTCCTTATGTGAATTTGCAGAGTCCACCAAAGAACGTTAAAAGAAGAAAAAGAGGGCTGACTACACTGTAATTATTTGTTTTAGAGGAAAGAATTGATCCAGATGACAGAACAATCTACCAGACAGAGCAGCCAGTAGGAAGAGTCCTTCGGGTGGAGGTGCATTTGCCTCACTAGATAAAGAAAGGAAGCGACAGGAAATCAGTTTATTTTTAACAATCCTATCCTTTCTTCCATCATAACGTAAACAACCATCCCCTTTTCTAGTCAGAAGGCACAGTTTTCCATAGCCTCATGAGGCCGCAAATGAGAACCACACTAAATAGCCATTGCTGGCAGAAGATAAGGAGGAAAGAAAGTGTCCATGTGAGGTTTATTTATTTTATCAGAGGCTGCAGCTGTCAGGGGGAGACTGTAAAAGCCACACACTATATTCTGGACGGGCTGTCGACTTCAAAGCAGAGGTCCGTGGAGAAGAGTCTGGAATCTTCTCACCACCATTAAGCAAAGCCCTGCCAAGTCAAGCAGAACTTCTCTAGTGTCTGTGAAATGAAACACACACACTGTAGGTTGCAATTTTGCTGGAAGGTGGGTGGTGTTAAGAAAGCCATTGCTTTCTGAGAGGGTTAAGAACTGCCAAGGAAGAAAATACAGCGAGTGTACAGTAGACAAAAGCTGGAGTTTGTGTTAACCCTTGGCCCGTGGTATTCCTGGCTTCTTTCGCATTACTCATTTCAGGATATTTTAAGAAAGAGGACTGTGTTTTCTGACTGTAAATACGAGTGCAGCAGGTTGAACCAGGATACGCCAAATATTTTTCTAACCGAGGGAGACCAGTGTAGAATTTGGATGCCAACAAGATGACTAACCAGGAGTTTGTCTCATATTTACTCATTTAGGGCCGATGGGAGTGGAAAGAAACAGCTGGTGTGAGCTATTTCTATTGGGAAGCAACGAGATACAGCATGCCATAGGAGATTATTTTAAACCCAAGGTATATTATTGTCACGGGTCTTTTATAGAACCCTCATACCCAGTAAGCTTCTTTGTCAATGTATATACACATACACAAAGAAGTTTTAACTGGATGTCATTGGTGAGAATGTTTTTTTGAAAACAAAAATGACAAAAAACACATTGTGCCATATTAGGCCTTCATGGTGACAAGATGAACTGCTCCTGTTAAGAGTAAAGCGAGGTCTTTATTTTTCATGTGTGATGTAGAGCTTCTGAGTGAGCCTAACATTTTTCCACTAATGGTTGGTAACCGCCTCACAAAAGCCTCCGAAGGACTGAATTCTTGAAGACATTTACTTTTCCATTACTAACATTTCCGATACATCCTCCAAATTCAACCTTGTAGTCTCCCCTTAACCAGAGAAAGAGCCAACTTAGATTTTCTGGAGAAAGGCTTCAGGTAGTGGTTTTTTGTATGCCATTTAACATCTGACACATCTCAATGCAGAAATGCAATTCTAAGGAAGGTTCTCTGTTTTCATAGAATTTTAGACCAAAAGCAAATTTCTGAAAGCTTCAAGGTCAGTTTCATTTATTCATAGGTATATTCTCAATATTTAGCAAATTGCCTGGCACGTAATAAGTGATCACTTAATGTTAGTTGATGGATACTGTTGGCTTTTATCCAGACCCTAGTAGCCTTTGTTTCCAATATTGGTTCTCATTATTCAAGATTCTGACTGTAAACGTGAAAGGGTATTGTGTGAGTACTGAGTTCAATAGGCATCAAACATCTGTTTTGTTTTGTTTTGTTTTCTTTGCTAAATCCCTACTAGTTGGCTTTTGTTGAGTTGTTTTGGTGGTTATTCTGTTTTGTTTGTTTGCTTTGTTTCATGTTATCTAATTTCTTTCCCCAAAAGAGTGGCATAAAAAAAAACACTAGATGTGTTTTTATAAGTTTTACATCCTGATGCCAATTTTCCCCCATTGCCAACACACACACACACACACACACACACACAGATTTGAGACTCCTATAAGGAATTTCTCTCAGGACCTCAATCATCCTTAGAAATTCAGTTATCTGCTTTTATCATCTACTACATTCCCCTTAAAAGAAAATTTGCTTTTTAAGGCCACTCTTAAAAGCTGGAAGAGTTTCTAGTCTTCCTGTCCTCGCTGCTAACATGTCTTTAATGATGACATTTCAATCCTGTGCTTGAAGCTAATTTTTAGAAAGCCCTTTCTGACCACTTTTACGTACAACCTCAAAGAGAATTCAAGTGACTTGACCAAGGTCTTGCATAAATTAGTTCTAGAAATAAGATGAGGATACAGGTTTTTCTGACTCCCAGTTCAGTGTCCTTTTCTCTACACCCAGCTGAAGTCTTCCATCCAAGAGAATTAGCACTTTCATAGGAATACAAAAATGGCAATATTAACAATAACCACATTGTAAGATGATTTCTCTAGTGTTATAAATGTCCACCATGTTGCTCAATGAAATAAAATGATGCCAAGTCAAATAGCAGAAGCTGTGCCCGGAAGCGATTAGAGGGTCGTGGCATCAATGATGCAACCTCAGATAAATGGTAAAACAAGCGTGAGATTTATCAAAGGGACAAGGAAATACTCGAATAGAAGTGACTTGAGGGCTTCCCTGGTGGCGCAGTGGTTGAGAGTCCGCCTGCTGATGCAGGGGACGCGGGTTCGTGCCCTGGTCCAGGAGGATCCCACATGCCGCGGAGCGGCTGGGCCCGTGAGCCATGGCCACTGAGCCTGCGGGTCCGGAGCCTGTGCTCCGCAACGGGAGAGGCCACAGTGGTGAGAGGCCCGCATACCGCAAAAAAAAAAAAAAAGAAGTGACTTGAGAATTTTAATGGGTTAGAATTTAAGCAACTATGATGTGTCAAAAACAGCAAAAAAAAAAGAATTCCACTTTCCCACCAAATACACCTGTTTTCCCATAAATATCATTGCTTACATTGTGACTGTTGTCAAAAATGTACTTTCTTTTCTTCCCTATTGTCTGAATCCTACCTTTCCTTCAAGATTTTATTCTGTCCAATGAAGCTGCCTATGAGCATCTTGGCCACACAATTTTCTCTCCTAACCCCGAGTCTAAGTCTGTGCTTTGACTCTGCTAAAAACCTTTTTTTCCCCAAAAAAACAGGTTTTATTCTCCTGACTAAAGCCCCTGTGCCTTCCATATATTTGCTTTTTCCAAATAGTTTAATACAGCTTAATACATTTCTGACAATGAAATGACTTCAGGGTCAGGGAGTAAAGGCACACAGAGTTAAAGAAGCATGGGGCATTCAGGATGTGTCTCAGAGGCATGGGATCTGCATTTATAGTCTGAGTTCTCTTTGCATTTCTCATCCCTCCTTGTAGAAAGTCATCCATGACAATGAGTGCTCTGTCTGGCATTCTTAAGTAACCCAGGAACTTATTTTTCCACAGGGGCAAAGAGTTATTACACATTCAGATGTCAGTCAATAGATGTCAGTCAAAACTAGAAAGCAAAATATTGTTTACAATTATAATATTTAATGAGTTTAAAATTGGAATACACGGCCAGGACATGTTTTTTTTTTTCCTAATTTTTAAATTTACTCTTTAGAGGAAGAATGCATTATCTTTTTAAGAAAAGGTTATGTATTAGAATGAACAAAACCTGGGACACTGATAACACCAAGTGCTGGCGAGGATGTGGAGCAACAGGAACTCTCATTCATTGCTGATGGGACTGCAAAATGGTGCAGCCACTTGGAAAGATAGTTCGGTGGTTTCTTACAAATCTAATAACCCTTTCCATACTATCCAGCAGTCAGACTCCTTGTTATTAACCCAAAGGAGTTGAAAACTTACATCTACACAAAAACCTGTATGTGGCTATTGATGGCAGTTTTATTCATAATTGCCAAAACTTGGAAGAACCAAGATACCCTTCAGTAGGTAAATAGATAAATAAACTGGTGCATCCAGACAACAGAATATTGTTCAGTACTATAAAGAAATGAGCTATCAAGACAGAAAAAGATACAGAGGAACCTTAGATGCATATTACTAAGTTGAAAGAAGCCAATCTGAAGAGGCTACATACTATATGATTCCACTATGTGACGTCGTGGAAAAGACAAAACTATGGAGACAGCAAAAAGATTAGTGGTTGCCAGGAGTTGCGGTGGGGAGGGATGAATAGGCAGAGCACAGAGGATTTTTAGGGCAGTGAAACCATTCTGTGTGGTACTATAATAATGGATAATGTCCTCATACATTTATCTGAATTCATAGAATGCACAGCACCACGAGTGATGTAAACTATAAACTTTGGGTGATAATGATGTGTCAATGTAAGGTTCATCAGTTGTAACAAATGTACCACTCTGGTGGGATATGTTGAAAATGGGGAAGGCTATGTGGGGAGCAGGATGTATATGAGAAATCTCTACCTGTCCCTGAATTTTGTTGTGAACCTTAAATGTCTCTAAAAAAATTAATTCTCAATTTAAATAAAGACACACAAAAACACAAAAATTAGTTACATTGATATGCCTGCTTAAACATTTAAGGGGAAGTGTACTGATGTCTGCAACTAACTTTGAAATGCAACAAGTAAATATGATGGATTGTTGGGTGGGTAGAAGGACAGCTATGTGATATGGCAAGAATTGCACAATACTAATTATTGATGCTAAGAACTAGGTTTATGAATATTCACTGTAAAAACCTTTAAAATTTTCAGTATGTTTGAAAATATAATCAATGTTGAGAAAAAATCTAGTTACGATGTAAAAAAGCAATAAAAATAGATATCCCCATATTTTATCTACTGATCAATCTATAAGCAGACTGTGATCTGTCAATAAAGCCCATGTGTATGTATGTGTATGTATGTGTGTATACTGTGAATCTAAAAAAAGAGGTCCATTTGTTAGCAAAACTCCCTAATATTAACCTGACTCAAAGGACATATTCATATATCAGACTAAAATGCATTCATCTCATTTGTAGTCTGCCTGGTTTATACATGGGGAAGGAAGTTCCTGCCTAAATGGGGCTAGGGGGCACATTTTGGAAATAGTAATTTATCTGAAGCTTAAATAAAAACATTTGATGAACAAAAGCTCACCTTTTTTCCTATTATAAATGTGATATAAACTATTTGTAGAAAAATTAGATGATATAGCAAAAGTAAAAAAAGTTTTAAAATACATATTTTTCTGTTTTTTTCTATGTATTTTTTTGTTTTCTTATTTGCTTCACATAGATGAACTTGCTTATTTATTTTTAATAATATTTATTTATTTGTCATTACAAAAGCAACACATTGTAATTATAGTATTTTAGAGAATACAAAAAAAACCCTAAGGGCAAGTAAATGTCAGCTACGTCTCCACGAGTCACCTGCAGCCATGTATAAATTTATTTTTATGGAAAACCAACAAAGCTATAAAAATTAAGTAACAAATGAAAAATAATTGAGAAAAACATTCTCAGTTTCATGTTTCTCTGGATCTAGCCTGTCTAAGGTACCCCTCGATGAGAAATACTTGGAACCTAATCTAAAAAGTGGCATCATACCACTTTTACCGTATTTTACTCATTAAAAGCAAATCACTAGGTTCAGCCCACATGCAAAGAGATTACACAAGACTATGAATACCAGGAAACAGGGATTAGAGGAAGTCATATCAGATGCTGTCTACAACATATGGTATGTGGTCTTTTATTCCTGAGTCCTTTTTCACTCAGCATTAATTATTTCAAGATACACCCATGTTGTTATCCTATCAGTAGGGATATTTGCTCATATCCCCTCACCTCTTGATTGATTTGAACTGTTTACCATTTAGGGCTTGCTGTGGATGGAATATTTGTGTCCCCCTCCCCAAATTCCTATGTTGAAATCATAATCCTCAATGTGATGGTATTTGGAGAGAGGGCCTTTGGAAGGTAATTAGGTCATGAGGGTGAAGCCCTCATGAATGATGGAATTAGCACCTTTATACAAAGAGACAGAAAAGAACTTGCCATTCTCTCTCTCTCTCTCTCTCTCTCTCTCTATATATATGTATATATATATCTCCCCACTATGTGAAGACATAGCAAGAAGATAGCCATCTGCGAACCAGATCCTCACCAAAACCCATCCATGCTGGCACCCTGAGCTTGGAATTCCCAGCCTCCAAAGCTGTGAGAAGTAAATTTCTGTTGTTTAAGCCACCCAGTCTATGATATTTTTGTTATAGCCACCTGAACTGACTATGACTAAGCGATTATGAATAAAGCTGAAATGAACATTCATGTACAAGTCTTAGTGTGGAAATATATCTTCATTTCTCTTGAGTAAATACTTAAGAGTAGTATTGCTGGGTCATATAGTAAATGTTCTTTTAACTTTAAAAGAAATGTCAAAAGTTTTTCCACGGTTATTCTATTATTCAACATTCCCACCAGGTTTCTTTTTGCTCTGAATCCCCATCAACACTTGCTGTTACCAGTCTTTTACATTTTAATTATTCTAAGTGTGAGTAGTATTATCTCATAATGTTTTTTGTTTGTTTGTTTTTGCGGTATGCGGGCCTCTCACTGTTGTGGCCTCGCCCGTTGTGGAGCACAGGCTCCGGACGCGCAGGCTCAGCGGCCATGGCACACGGGCCCAGCCGCTCCGCGACATGTGGGATCTTCCCGGACCGGGGCATGAACCCGTGTCCCCTGCATCGGCAGGCGGACTCTCAACCACTGCGCCACCAGGGAAGCCCTCAAAATGTTTTAATTAGCATTTCCTTGATGACTAATAATGTAGAGTTTATTTTTGTGTCCTTATTGGCCATATATTTCTTTTGTGAAATGTCTATTCAAATCTTTTGTCCATTTGTTCACTGAATCTGTTTTTGTTTTTTTCATATTATTGAGTTGTAACAGTACATTGTATATTCAGGTTAAATGTCCTTTATAAGATATAAGTATTGTGAATATTTTCTCCTAGCCAGTGCCTTAACTTTTCATTCTTAAAAGTATATTTTGGACAACAGAAAATTTTAATTTTGATGAAAATTTTATCAAATTTATCATTTTAATTGTCTGTTCTCTTTGATGATCTAGGAAATATTTGCCTATCATCAGTTCACAAAGATGTCCTCTACTCTTTTCTTCTAGAAGGCTTATAGATTTAACTTTAACATTTTTCTTTATGATTGATTTGGAACTAATTTTATATGATGTGAGGTAAGGATCATGGTTTAATTTTTCCACAGGGATATTCAGTTGTTTAAGCACCATTTGTTAAAATGTCTATTCTTTTCCTGTGGAATTACCTTGTCATTTTTGTCAACAGTCAATTGACCACATGAGTTTATATTTCTGGATTCTCTATTGTATTCCATTGATCTATTTATCTTTTCACCAATACTTTGCTACCTTGATTACTGTAGCCTTGTAATTTGTCTTGAACTCAAGTAACAAACTCATCCAACTTATTTCTTCCATTCAGCACCTTTGCATTTCCACAAAATTGAGGTATCAGTTTGTCTGTTGTGGCAAAGAAGGAAAGAAAGAAAGAAAGAAGAAATAGAAAGAAAGAAAAGAAAGGAAGAAAGTTTGCTGTAATTTTTTTGGAATTGTGTTGAATTTATAGGTTAATTTGGAGAGAATTAGTGTCTTATCAATACAGAAGTTTCCAATCTATGCATATAGTGTCACTATTTATTTGGGGCTTTTAAGATTTCTTTTAAGTGGGTCTTGCACATATTTTATCTAAATTATTCCTAAGTATTTCATGATTTAAAATTTTTCAAATTTTTCATTGCTAATATGTGTAAATACAGTTAATTTTTGTATATTGACCTTGTATTCTGGAATCTTTGCTGAATTTACTTGTTAGTTGTAGTAACAGTTTTGTAGATTCCTTAGGCTACACAATAATTTCATCTTCAGTAAAGACAGTCTTACTTATTTTCCTCAACTCAGGTTTTATAGACTGATACTATTTTTCTAACATTATTTTTATTTATTCTTTAAAATATAAAATCTTGTTCAGGATATATATATATATATATATATATATATATATATATATATGAAATTTTTAAAATTAGTTTCTCTCAGAATGTGATGATCTTTTTCAAACTGTTTATTCAGGTCTTTATCAGTGAAGGAAATTGTTTTCAGCTGCATCGTTGATTATCTCAACTCATCTAACATCATTCTATTACCCTAGTTTTAATAACTGTAATTCTTAGACTGGGTCTGTGTTCTTTGTCTTTTATGGCCATCGTCATCACTCATCATTTTCGTCATTTTTTTTCTTTCCCAAGATTTCTTATATTTGTACTTTTCTCATCACTGATCTATCCTGCTCAGAACCTCTCTACCAAATAAAACTTCCCGATTTTTGTTTTACTCTCTACTGTGTCTATTGTGAGTTTTAATTTAACTATCTTTATTTTAATTGAATATTTCACCTTGTTCCTTTATTATCTAAGTGTAGTGTCTTTTTTCTAATTCTCTTTTTTCTTTTTCTCAGATATTATCTCTGTAGAAATTTTGCTTCTATTTCATAAGGAATCTCTCACATCCTGTTGTACGATGTTATTTTAAAATTTCTTTTTGCTTTCTATATCAAATATATTTTAGAGGTAGGTCTTTCTTCTGAACCTTGAGAAAAATGTATTTCCTCACTTTTCGTGTATTTACTGGCCCCATGGATTCTGATGTTGGGACTGGTTTTTGTTTTTTTATTTTTTTTAAAACTAATTTTGAAAGGAGAGCTCTATCCAGACATGATATTTGCCAACAAATCTCCGTGTGAATTGCCCTTGGCTTCTCTCAGTGCTCATTTGGTTGTTAGTTCAAACTTGTGTTCAGATTAATAGCTGGGGTGAGGAGGAGGGTAAGGGGGATCATTTGATAGGCTTTATATTTGACCTCATTTCCAGGCATGAATTCCTCTGCTTTAACTCTGCTGACTTGAAATGAAGTTCTCTCTAATCCCTAGTGCCTGATTTTTTATCACACTGCCTAAACTCCCCAGTATGTTATCTTCCTGAGATAGGGATCTTCCCATGTCTGCATTGCCCTGTTCCCGACTAGCTAACTTCCAAAATGGCTTTATTATAGAGACATAACTCCCAGGAGTCAATGTTCATGGCTTTCTATAAAAGGAAGATGAGGATGGTATATGTTTACAGTCTGGTAGTTTGGGGGTAAAGAGAGGCATAAAGAAAAACACTCTGACCCCCAAATATAGGACTGAACATTAGAGAAGCAACTGCCTGGTTTTTTTGGGTATTTTTTTCATAATAGTTTAAACAGAATTTGAAGTCAGGTCTGTTTGACTACAGTGTTCAAGTTCAGTACAGTAGACACTGATTCTAAAAGCTGATTCATTTTCTTAAAAAAGTAGAAACAGAAATTTTTCTGCTCCATTTATACTACCAGATGCACAAAAGAAAAAAGACACATTCCTAGCCCTCAAATATACAAACATCCGTATATAAAATAACAACACAACTTGTGTGGTAAATTTTAGAGTAGAGATAAGGTAAAAGATTACATTTTTTAATACAAGTATTAAACCACCCATTCCCATAGTACAGTAAACTCCTCTTTGTACAGTACACTCTAAAGAAATGGGTATTTGGGATAAACAAGAGTTGCAGTACATTAGGTGTGGTCTGATTCATGCCCAGACAGCAGGAGTATCACTCCCCTTGGTCTGGTCACTACAGTCCTGTTAATTCAGGCCCAGATCAAATTATCCTCTTGGCAGCCTCGACACACTGGTGACTCACGTTGGGCTGGCAGCCGACTCAAATCACTAATCCCTCTCACACGTGCAGCTGTTTAGTTACATCTCCCCCCATCCTGGCTTGGTGCTTCTCAGAGGCTGAATGCTGTGTTTTCATATTCCCTAAAATCGTCTCATTTAGAAGTATGGAAATTTCACCCACTGCATGATCAGCATGACATAGGGATGAAGCAAGCTGAAACTGTTATTAATTTGCTTTTTAAGGTGAAAGCACTAATTAGAAAGAGATGCAAAAAAAAATCAGGAATAATGTCAGTTTCCCCCAGCTTCTCATGTCTAATAAAATAACAGTTTTCTTCCGTCCTCCTCCTTGAATGAAAGGATTATGTAAATTTTCTGCATCCACATTTTCTCTGTAAAGCTTCCAGCTATGGAACCTCGAGGAATTCACAAACACAAGGCAGAGAGGTACTCTACTTCCTCTAGATTGGTCACCTACTCCACCTCAAATATAATTTTAGATGCCCTCTTCTCCCCAAAAGACTGAGCTACACTAAGGGGGAACTAACACTTTCTGAGTATCTGCTCAATTTATTTAGGTTTAGGCACTTTATTTATATATGATATTTATATCATTGTCATGACAACCTTGTAAGATACACATGATTCTGTTTTATGGTGACACAATTAGAGGCACAAGGAGAATAAGGATATTGTCCTAAGTTACACAGAATATAAATGAAGGAGGCAGGATTTGACCATCAAATTATCTGGATTTAAGGCTTAGTTTATTCAACAAACCGTGGAGATATTCCCAGGCAATGCAAAGAAAGCAGCCAAGTCTAGGAGAAAAGCTCTAGGGTGAAAAAAGTGAAAAGACATTTACTCTGAAGGAAAGATTAATGAGGTAGTGTGCTTACTTTGGTCTTAGTTTCTAAACCAATGCCAAACTCATAATACATCCTCAGTAAATAATAGAAATTATAAATTAGCCGGGAAATGGTCAGGTATTTTTAATTTTGCTTGTCAATCCAGTCACTTTCAATTAATTAGCAGAAATGTATAAAGTTCTTACTTTATATTCAATACCTCCTGGGATATCATGGGGCATGGGGTAAAATAAGACAATATGATTTTAGTGAAACCCAATACGTGTGACCAATATTCTCCAATTTAATCAAGTAGCAAAATGTATAATACTGATTGTTGATGCTATGGATATTTAGAGATAGAGCACTTGACGGATTTTGGGGGGGAAGGTATCATGGAACACATAGTGCTCACATGGTGTGAGTTTTTGAAGGTTAGTGCATTTCATAAAAGGAAAACATCATGAGGAAGGAAGGCATAGGTGCAGAATGTCTTGGGAAAAGGAGAAGCAGAGACATAGGAGTGATAGGAAATGATTATAAGTTAGGGTAATGTTAACTGCTATAACAAACAAATGTATAATGCATGGAGGCTCTTACTGGAAGCTTTTTAGAACCAGACACATAAGTAGTGTTTAACATATTTCCCTTCACATTCCATTGACCAGAACTCAAATATGTGATCACACGTAACAGCAACGGATTTTGGGGAATGTTGTCTATCTGTATACACAAAAGTGTTCCGGTTAATAGCTAGCTAGTCTCTGCAGCAGAAATGAACTAATTTTAAACACACACACACACACACACACACACACACACACACACACACACTCACACACGAGACCTGATCTCTGCTTCAGTTTTTTTAATTGTACCACGGAGCTAAAACTCTTGATAGCATGCTTATAGGCTTGATTTTAGGAGGAGCAAATGAGAGAATTAATATAAAATTGCTTTGAAAACACCAATAATTTCTAAAAATTTTTCTGGTTTGGGGGTTGCTGTTTTCTCAGATGCCAGCAAATTGTTATGCTGTAGCCATATTTCTTTGTAGCTACAAGAAGAAGATGGAGGACATAGCAGTAAATTCAAGAATCAATTGTATCAAGGATTTTGCACTGGGAAAAGTAGGGAATTATCCTTTTAAGACTACTTCCCATAGATCCAGGAATTTGCCAGCCATATGTTGGGTACTAGTTAAATATTTGTTGAATATATGAATACTGCCTTATTCTCTTAGAACCCAGAAAACCTATATCAATGTCATATGTATAGGAGAGAATTCTGTGAGTGAAGATGTAAGACAAAAGGAAGGAAGGGTGAGAGAGAGAGAAAAATAGAAAGCAAATGTAAAAGGATTGGAGAATGCTGCCTTGCTTTACCCCTGTAATTTTTGTATATATCATAGTATTTTACCTTGATTATTTTTTTAAAAAAAATGTTGTACTGAGAACAGACTTTCAATGTAGAGATGAATAGAAAAATATTTATGACTCTCCAAAAGCCATCATCTAGATTTAACATCATGATATGAGAAAGAAAGGTAGGGCAATGGGGCAATTGTCTAAATTAAAAATGACTTAAAAGACTGAACAATCAAATGCAATGAATGGAAACTTATTGGATCATAGTGTGAATAAAACATCCATGAAACACATTCTGAGACAACGAGGAAAAGGTAAATATGAACTAGGATGTTGTTAGATGATATTGATAAAACTATAGTAAGTTTTAATGGGTGAGATAATAATCTTCTCATTTAGGAAGAAAATGTCCTTACTTTTTCTAAATAAATACTAGGGTGTTTAATGGTAAAATATCATGGTGTCTAATATTCCTTTTAAAAAATTCAGCAAAAAATAATGAAGTAAATATGAAAAAATATTACCAGTTGTTCATTGGCTTGCTGAAGGGGCTGGGGCAGTTGTCCTGAACATCTTGGTCTTCAAAGCATGGGAAAAGGGATAAAAACCAGGTAAATTACGAAGCAGAGCTTGGGACAAACTTTACCGGAGAAAGTGAAAATGATAAAGTGAAAAAAGGTAGCAGTGAAAGCTCGACTAGTTCAATGTAATCTAATGGATATTTACTGACCAGTAAAGCATTTATTTTATACAAAGCACTGTTAATCATTCTGGAGAATTCAAGCGTTAGTAAAGAAGTCCCTTCTATCAAGAAGACAAATGATGTCCTGAAAAAGTTACGAAGTGGGAGTTCCCTGGCAGTCCAGTGGTTAGGACTCAGATCCCGCAAGCCTCGCAGTGGGGAAAAAAAAAAAATTTGGAGAAAATATTTGCAAATCGCTTACCAGACAAAGGATTTATATCCAACTCTCAAAACTCAAAATTAAGAAAACACACCCCCTATCCCCAGAAAAAAAAAAGTTACAAAGTGCAGTAGGAAGGATCAGGAAAAGTCTTCTAGGACAGGGGAGTGGAGGGCAAGGAAGGGCATAGAGGTGGAGAGTTCACCTTAAGTAAACGTGTTCACTCATTCATTCATTCATTCACTGAATACTTGTTTAGCCCTGGGAATGCGAGATAAATAAATCAGGCCAATTAAAAAGACTAATAAGGTGTCATATAATCTGTAACCCAGGGCAGATTTTTCTTCTATCTGAAGTTGAGTCAAGTTTTATTCTCAGAATGATCTCTGTATTCATATTACGCTAAGGCTGCTGTAACAAGGTAGCAAAAGCTGAGTGGCTTAAAACAACAGAAATGTATTCTCTCTCAGTTTTGGAGGCTAGAAGTCTGAAATCAAAGTCTTGGTAAGACCATGCTTTCTCTAATGCCTCTGGGGGAGAATGCTTCATCTCTCTTTCTAGTGTCTCAGCTGGCTGTCCATTCTCAGGATTCTCTACTTATAGATTTCAGTCTCTGCCTCTGCTCTCACATGGTCACCTCTCCCTGGGTCCCTCTCCTCTTCTTATGAGGACACCAGTTACATTGGATAAAGGACTCACTTGGCTCCAGAATGAACTCATCTTAATTACATTGGCAACGATCCTATTTCCAAATAAGGTCGCATTCTGAGGGTGAGGACTTCAATATATATTTTGGGGAACAAAATTCGACCCATAAACACCTGTAATCCTAAGATCAATTACTTCTATAGAAGGTGTGCATTGGGTTTCACTCACTTAGAAGTACAACAATTACTCCTCAGAAACAATTTTCTCAACCTATGATGAACAACAAATCTCTGGAGGGACTTGTCAGGCCATGACTCTGAGATGAGATGCACAGGAACTGTATGTAGTCCCTGACTTTTTGTGGTCAGTGTGTTCTTCTCTTAATTTATATTATTTAAATGTAAGAACACATTTTAGGATGTGATGATGGGCCCAACTTATATAGTACCATACCTGAGTTGATGCTTTAAAGAACCATCCTTTAGAGCTTCATTTAACAACAAATTTGTGCATCTGTTTCATGAGAACTTATCACCACTCCAAGGTTTCTTGGCAACTGAGCTATTTTTACCTGCAGAGAACTAAAGAGGAGCTGAAGGGTACTTAAAAAAAAAATTCCTAACTGTTTGGAAATTTGAGTCTGTGTCCTTGTGTAATATCTTCCTGGACAGCTGCCTCTGTTCTAACAGCTCTGGAACCCTGCCTTCAACTGACCAGACCCTTTCTGAAGCCTGCTGCAGAGTCTGTGGAAGTCATCAGGCAACTCAGGCCTCGTATCTACAAGATGCTCATTATATGTTTGTCAGTGAGTGATGCTATGAAGAGACAGGGATGCTTCTTACCTTGGGGACTCTCTGCAGTTTATTTCAATTATTTTTCACACACAATTACTGATTACTGCCACAACTGCGTTGCACCACGGGCCTGGAATAAACTGGCTCAGGGATTCTCTGCTTGTGGTACTCAGAAGGTTTCTTAGCCTCTTTAATGCTCAAATGTCTTCACTGGTAAAATTGTAAAATGATACCCATCCAGCAAATTTGCTGGGGGAATCACCTGGTATAGGGCCTGAGTATAAGTCAAATCTGGGGAAGGGGAATAGAAAAGTTCTTGCTTTGACTCTTTTCCTTTTTCTCTCCTTCCCTTTCTTGTCACTGTCACTCAGTGACTGTAGTGCCACAAGTAGGGTTTTATTTTTAAAGAGGTGGGAGCTTTCTTCCATTTCCATCAGTTCAAGATGATGAGAAGCTCCACTGTCATGCACACCTGTGCTCAAGAAGTTGACCTAGGCTTGGGAAGGATAGATGTATATTTTCTCAAACTGCATCATTATCACCATCATCACATTCCCATAACCCCCATATTGTCATCACCCTCATCAATAATTACAGCTAGCACTTATCAAGTGTTTTTACTATGGTCCAGGCCCTGTCCTAAAGCCTGCATCATTTATGTAGAGCTCACTTAAAGATCACTATACCCTTTTGAGTTAAGCACTATTCATTTCTACCAAAGTTGGAAAAGGAGTACAGCATAGTAATTGGGCCATTAGTCACTAGAGTTTTAAAGTACAGTCTGTATGCTGATAACTTCCAAATTTATGTTCCCAGCTTTGACTTGTTTTCCAAATGCCAGGTGCCTGTAAGTACCTCTACTTGGATGCCTAATAGAAACCTCAAAATCAACATGCTTGATCTTCTCTCCAAAGTCAAATCTACCCTCAGTCTTCCCCATCTCCACTGATAACATTGCCATCCTTTTAGTTACTCATAATCTCAGATGATCCTCGATTCCTCTCTTTCTCTCACAATCCTCATCCAGGATGCCTCATCCAGGATGTTGATTCTAACTTCAAAGTGTATTCAAAATCTTGTTTCCATGACTCCTATACAAACATCCCAGTCTGACATACATCACTTGTTAGGTGGATTCCTGCAACACTCTCCAAACTTGTTATCCTGCTTCCCTACTTGCACTTCTGTGGTCTGTTCTCTAGAAAACAACCAGAGTGGTTCCCAGGGCTTAGGGAATTGGTGTGTGTGTGTATGAGGTAGAAGAGTGTGGTTACAAAAGGTCAACACAAGGATTCTCGTCACAATGGAACCGTTCTGTATCTTGACTGGGGTGCTGGACACATGAACTCACACATGTGGTAGAATTCCGTAGAACTAGATACACACAACACACACACACATAAGTCCAAGAAAAACTGGGGACATGTGAATAAGATAAATGGGTTGTACCAATGTCAGTTTCCTTATTGTGTTGTACTATAGTTTTGCAAGTTGTTACCATTAGGAGATGAGGAAAACTGCATAAAGTGTATAGGATTTCTCTGTATTGTTTATTTTTTCTTTTTTAATTGAGAGAACATGACTAGGCAAGTTGTTTTTTCTTCCAGTTTTATTGAGATATAATTGGCGTACAGCACTGTATATGTTTGAGGTGTACAGCATAATGGTTTGACTTACATACATCATTAAATGATTACCGAAGTAAGTTTAGTGAGCAGCCCTCACCTCATGTAGATACAGAAGAAAAGAAAAAATTCCTTCTGATGAGAGCGCTTAGGACTCACTTTCTTAACGACTTTCAAGTATAACATGCAGCAATGTTAGTTATACTAAACATGTCCTACATTACAGCCCTAGTACATATTAATCTTATAACTGCGAGCTTGTATCTTTTGACCACCTCCATCTAATTCCCTCTCCTCACTGTGACAACCACAAATCTGATCTCTTTTTCCATGAATTTGTTTGTTTGTGAAGTATAATTGACTTACGACATTATGTTAGTTCCTGATACACAACATAGTGATTTGATATTTTTAAACATTACAAAATGATCACCGTGAATAGTCTAGTTACCATCTGTCATATACAAAGATATTACACTGTTATTGACTGTATTCCCCATGCTGTACATTTCATCCGCATGACTCATACTTGTGACTTTGTAACTGGAAGTGTGTACCTCTTCATTTCTCTCAGCTATTTCACTCATCCCCTTCTCCTCTCTGGCTACCACTTAATTGTTCTCTGTACCTATGACTGTTTCTATCTCGTTACGTTTGTTCATTTGTTTTGTTTTGTAGATTACACAAATAAATGAGACTGTATGGTATTTTACTTTCTCTGTCTGACTTATTTCACTTAGCATAATACCCTCCAGGCCCTTTCATGTTATTGCAAATGGCAAGATTTAATTCTTTTTTATGTCTGAACAATATTCCATTGTATATAAATACTACATCTTTATCTGTTCACCTGTCAATGGACATTTAGATTGCCTCCATATTTATTGTAAATAATGCTACAATGACCATAGGGGTGCATGTATCTTTTCAAATTAGTGTTTTTGTTTTCCTCAGGAAAATATCCAGAAGTAGAGTGGCTGGATGGTATGGTAGTTCTATTTTTAATTTTGTGAGGAACCTCCATACTCCATACTTTCTATAGTGGATGCACCAATTTACATTCCCATCAACAGTGTACAAAATTCCCTTTTCTCTACATCCTCACCAACACTTATTATTGATATTTGTTGTCTTTTTGATGATGGCCGTTCGGACAAGTGTGAAGTGATAACACAGGTTGAGGTTCTTAATTTGCATTTCTCTGATACTTAGTGATATTGAGCATCTTTTCACATGTCTGTTGGCCATCTGTATGTCTGCTTTAGAAAAATGTCTATTCAGGTCTCCTGCTCATTTTTTAATTGATTGTTTGTCTTTTTGAGGTTGAGTTGTGTATGAGTCTTTGTACATTTTGGATATTAACCTCTTATTAGATATATCATTTGCAAATATCTTTTCCCATTCAGTATTCTGTTGGGCCATTCCATTTCTAGTACCTCTGAAGGATAGGCTGAGGTTTTAGTTGAAACTGCATCTTAGCTCAGTTCTTTTCTCTGTCCATTCCTGCTTTCTTCACTGTCTTCCAGGTGGTTTTTCCTAAAAGCATTCCCCTAAAAACCATCTGCAAAAAAAAAAAAAAAAATCATCTCAAGGTCTGTTTGCTAAGGAACTGAATGTAAGTCATGCTATAAATACTCAGCACTGTTCTAGGTGCTTATCTCTAGACTGTAGGAAAAATTTACAACAACAAAAGACCTCAGTCTTGGACTATGCTAAAAAGTCCAAGAATCTTTTTTAATTTTCACGAGTTGCCACTTACACTTTTGGAGCAGCAGAGGATCAAGTGGCAAGGGCCACTGTAAAGAGCATGCTCATTGTGCAAGGGACAGTAGAAATGGTGACCACAAGAAACGTCAGCAAAAGCAAAGCAATGGAAGTGACGTTAACATGACAGCTGCAACAGAGCACGAGAACAGTTTCAGAGGTAGCCTGGGGGGGTGTCTCCAGCTTACAGAGCAGCATCATACGTCCTCATGGAAGAAAGGGACTTGGACAGGCACTGCAGAGACTAGGTGTGCAGTAAGAAGAGGAGTTAGTGAAAAATAGAGGGAGTTGGTATTCTAGCAGTCATGTTCATGAGGGGTCACCAAGATACTCATTATTATTGACTTGTGGATTTACTGTTAGAGTCTGGGACAATGTTTGTGACTGACATTTGTGAAATAGTCTGCTCTACCTCTCTCACCTTATGTATTCTGCCCACCATGGTTACCATGCGGAGGAAGGTGACCCTGCTTCATAAGGTATATCTACTCAGATGAGGGGGATAATAAGCTGAGGTGAGCCAGCCACAATTTCTTCCTCAGTGTCTTTAAAATAAACTTCTTTTTAAGTTAAAGTAGCTCTACGTTGTTTTCTCTAACTTGAATCCAAAGGAGTTCTGATAATGTGTTGGGTTAGGGATACAGAAGGAACGCAATATTCGTGGAGCATTACTGCGTGCCAGACATTCAGAAACCAAATTTATCAGCTGATTATCGTCTAAGATAAAAGCAAGACATTTAACACTAAAAATATTCATATTTGGAAAATATGGCAAATGGACATTAATAAATCATTCCAGTTCAGATCAATTCAATTTGGTTACTAAGGGAAGTGGACTTTCCAGATTGTCCTCTTCACCACTAGGTGCACTTCAAACCTTCAACAAAGCTCTTTACTGGGCTTTATTTGTGATCCAAATGAGTGATTGTAAATACCCACTCTTCAGACTTTTCAGAATTGAAATATATTTTTAGCTTTTTGTAATGTCAAACCTTAAGTCACAGTTTAGTAGTCACTCAGTACTGGTGAAGAGCTCTGTCCAAATTTGGCCAAAAGATATTCATGTGACCTAAGCTGGACCAGTCAGAATCTCCCTTGGGAGCATTTGAATTTTGAGTGCAGAGCACCACTGAGAGAGAGACAGGGCTGATGCTCACTCCTTGGGGGAGGAGGGCCTGGGAAAGAGTAGGAATCAGGATGAGAATTCTCCTTTTATTATCCAGAGCTACTATGTCTCTACCCTTTCCTTTGCCTGGTTCTCTGGTTTTTCATCATGAGTAACTTCAGTACATTCCTATTCTGCTTTAATTAGCTGGTCTAGTTCTGTGTATTTGAGAAAAGGATTATTTAGAGATGAGGAAATCTTATAATTCATCTTATAATTCACATCTTTAGCCTCAAAGCTATGCTTTTCACTGTTCTAATCCTGGATGCATCAGTCTTTTATATTCTCTAAACTACATATTGTTAGATATACAGACATCTTCACAGTCTGATAATCAAAGTAACATGAATGGATTCTATTATTTTAATACCTTGCAAAAATGTATGTATAGAGGTATGATTTCACTTAATGTTGTTAATATTTATACAAGAAAACAATTGTAAAGAGGTTATTAGAGATTGAAAAAGATTTGAAGAGAATCAATTTGTTTTGAACTCTGCCTTCATGTGCAGACTTGAAGGACTTTGATGCAGGACTTTGATGAAATTTCTTGTACTTCTGAGTCCCAATTCCCTCATCTATGAAATAGGGTTATTAATACATCATTTATAGACTTGTTTAGGGTTAAATTAAATCATGTATTCAAACTGCTTGTTATTTGGTAGGGACTCAACCATAGTAACTTGTTACTTACTAACTGTAATAAATAACAAGATCAATTATTCGCTCACTTGATCAACAAATACAAATTCCTCAGGCAATAAGCATTGCATGTTGGTAAGATATGTTTACAAAGATGAGTAAGATATTGTCCTCTTCCTTGTGCAGATCACAGCCTATTAGAGAGAGGAAAAGATAGACTTTTAAATAATTTAGTATATAAGGGCATTATTACTGAAAAATATGTGTATTTTGGAAATAAAGGATTGAGTCACCAACTCACATTTTGTGACTGTAAGAAGGGCTTCTCAGAGGAGGTTGTGATTTCAGCTGGGGCTTGTAGGATGATGAGACAAAGTGAGTAAAGTTTAAAATTAACCAAGTACTTTGTGAGATTGGGATTGACATATATACACTAATATGTATAAAAGAGATAACTAATAAGAAGCTGCTATATATAAAAAAATAATAAATTAACTTAGAAAAATAATCAAGGACATGGATAGGAACTAGTTGAATTGAAGTGATTATCTAGTAATTTTTATTCCACTGTACCATTCACATCTGTCAACTTAGTTTAAACAAGAAAAAAATAGTAATAATTTTATCAGTAGGTTTAGAGCAAAAAAAGAAAAAAGTCCAAACGGTAGAAGAAAAGAGAAGGTGAGGCTAAAACTGTAAGGACTCATATTTATTAGATTCCAAAAGTTCAGCTGGGTTAGAAAAACTCTAAAGAAAAATTTCCCTGTTTACATACAGATTCTCACCCAGTCATACATCTGTAGACTGCCTGTTATCTGGTCTATGAAGGAAATGACTTAAGCATGGGAAGGAAAGATAGATAATACCTATGGCATCATTGGATTTGTCTCTTGCCAAATAGTATCATTCCCATGTAGACTCTTTCTTAATTGGACTTTGTCCAGGTTGGGCTTCCATCCATGCAGTGGGATATTAGCTCTGTATGCCAAGAAATAATGCTCTGAACAATTTGGAAGGTTGCCATCTAATGGGGTCACAGCAACATAAGAAGCTTCAGTCATGGTCCTGGAAGATCAATGGAAGCTTTCAGCCCTCTTTACACTCGCTAATATCTAGCTATGTTTCTTCCTCCAAAAATTTCCTGAGGGAAAACTTACGGTCCCCAAATCACCAACCATTGCCTAGATTCTTGGCTATACTGGGTGAGACTACTCCTGGATGGGGCTAAAAATTAGGCAAGTAATAAAATATTAGGTCTCTTGGAGGAGGTGACCTAAATGACAGGAAGAAACCAACCATGCCAAGTTCATAGAGGAGAGTCCCTTAGGCAAAATAAAGAGCAACAGGTAATGATCCTGAAGTGGGAACAAGCTTGTCTTGGCTGAGAAACAGAAAGACTGCCAGTGTGTAGTGTTAAGGAAAAAAGAAGTTCAACAGGAAATCATGGAAACAGACAGAAGGCAGATCTTATGGAGCAGGGCGTCCTGAGATAGAAGACATTTGAAGGCTTCTAAGCACATGAGTGACACGCTCTCACAGTGGCTGTTTCCTGGAGAAATACAGAGGGGCAATTGCGGAAGAAAGATAGATAAGTGTCTCTGGCAATAGACACAGGATGATGGCAGCGTGGCTAGGGTGGAAGCAGTAGGATGAAGACAAGTGTCCACAGTGACTCAGGCCCTAATCTGAGCTGTGCCATAGGAAAATCTGAATGTCTCCTCCCAATGCTCAGAGCTAATAACGAGAACTCAAATCGGAAGAATTTCTCTGAATTTCTGACATCCTATGAGGTTTGTAGAGGGAAGTTCTTAGACTTTTATAAACAAAGAAATTGGGGTGTCCACTCACGGTCAACCAGAACACGGAAAGTGGTGCCAGGACTCAAATCCATCGGATGACTATGCCAACTGGCCCACCGACCACACTTTAGATGCTCCGAAGCATTTGTTTTGTCAGATGCAGAATTGTCTGTACTGAGTTCTTCTGGAGGTTGGAACTGACAGTTATAGCAGTTGTCCTGTCTGTGTCTAAAGGAGAAGAAGGCCACCTATTTCTAGAGAAAATCTTAAGGCTGTAGTGAAGCCCCAAGTTGGGTGAATTAAAATGCATTTTTGAGAAGTAAAAGTCCTTGGTATTTAAGTAAATATTCCAGGCCTGGTCCAGTCGTGTGCTGAGTAAAGCGATTTTAGGATGGAAGTAAGGAACAAAGGAAGGGAAAGAAGGAACGTTAAGGAAGTTAGTTGTTTAAGAAGGAGGGGAGAAGAAAAGAAAACTTTATTAAACCCCTATTATGTGTCAAGTATTTTCCCTAGGTACTTTTCATATACTGTCTTGATTACACAATAACTCTGAGAGGTGAAAGTCATTAGGTCCAAACTTTTTCTGACCTCATGTTCTTTCAAAGTGGGTAATACGGCAACAATTCATTTGGGGGGCAAGAATTTTAGAATATCCATTTTTGACATGTTATTATACCTTTTATTGGTGCTAAAAATTTCAGATACTGCGATGACTATTCAGGGTGACTTTTTGTTTAAAATCTAAATATCAAATACTCATAAACCTGAGAGCTTATAATTTACTACTCCTTTTGGTGGGAATGGATTCAAGTATAGTCTCAATATGTCCAATTTAAGAGTAGAGTAGCTGCCTGGAAATTGCATATTTGAGGTTTTCTGCAGTATAAAGCGAGCCCCAAAACACCTGGGTAAGAGAGAACAAAAGGCTAGATCCAGGGTTTACAGACAACTGTGAAGCCTTGACCAAGGTGCTAAAACCAACTGAATTGCAGTTTATTCCTTTGCAATAAGGATCCTGGACTCTCTCCACTCTCCTTCTTTTTTAATACCTTGCTTCAGTCCAGCAAAGATTTGAGGCAGCTGAGTTGCACTAAATGAACTTGAAGTTTTCTTTCTACAGTAATTCTGCTAATAGCTTCCTAAAACTGGCCAATCAACTTTGATTCCAAAAGATCTTTCTTCCAGGATTTTTAACTCCTTAAAGCTTTCACCAATGTTTAGTTTTGCTTGTTTTGCTTTTTAATTAAAGAGACAGACATATCATGCGTTATCTGGAGAGACAGGGTGTCTAGTTATATGACATACTGTTATTGCCTCTATTCTTCTGAGAGCGAACATGTATACTATGATTTTATCCTGATTTAATTAAATTTTATTGCATTTGATTTTATGACTCAACAATCAACTCAATCCAAGACAGAGAAGAAAATGCAATATTTTCCCTTCGTTTATACAGCAGTTGTGCCTCTTTTGAGTCATTGCTGTCATACATTGCCAAAGTTGTTTCAAAGATCAGGCTCACCCACTCACTGTACATTTTCCCAACATATCAGGATTAAACTCCTTGCTGCCCTGAATAGCAGAGCTAAAATAAGCCACTTAGCCTTGTCTTAGCTACAGTGTGGAGAGCTTTCTGACAGCAAATGGGTAAACCAAACTCTTCTGAGAAGACCCTGTTTCTATAGCTCAGGGGCAGAGACAAAAGATCCTGCAAGCTCCTCCCTCTTTCCCCGTGGTCTTCACATCTGGAGCTGATTACTCAAGGCATAAGCAGGTTAAGCTCTGAGTGTTGTTTTTTGATCATGAGTGATAACAAATCCAACTTGTGGTGTCAGGCATTGTATACCAGCATTGTCTAAACTATGTACTGCAGGATGATAGTGTTAATCCAGATATTAACCAACATCCTTGTGGAAAGGATACCATAGTTATCAAAGTGTAGAGATTTCTGTATAAAAAGAGCCTGTCTTGTGGATTCATAAAGTTCATCAGCACGCTGAAGGTTTGTGAGAATTTCTTCAGTGAAGAAACTTGATATCCTCAGTGTTTCCTAATCACACCTAAGGATAACACCCTTTTATTTCATGGAAGATCTCTCATCATCTCAGAGCACTGGAAAAGCAAGCACTTACTCCATTAAGGGTTTTCCTTCTAAGCACGGAGCCTGGTATATAGTAAACTAATAAATATTTGTAGAAAATCAAATAAGTACATGAATGAGTGAAATCCTATAAAGTGAGGATATTTATTTATATGCTCACACTTGTGCGGTCAATAATTATTTTCTGATAGGAACACATTTAACATCACCTAACCCATGTTTATTGAGTTCCTGCTAGGTGGCTCTATGCTAGGAGTTGAGGGCTGCAGAATTTAGAACAACAATATCACATGTAGACGAGAGATAGTAAGTATATGGTGCTATGGAATATAGGTGGCAGGGGTGCAGGGAAGATTTCAGGAGAAGGTGGTATCTGAGTTGGGTCATAAACAACAAATGAGAGTTAGCCATGGAAAGAGGTGACTCCACAAATATATCTGATGTACATGTATAGGAAGGTGCTCACGTGTGCTGTATTTAAGTGACTATCAATCATATATTAATACACATATATATTTTGTGTTTTGAAGACAAAACTTATTATCAGAATTTTTTTTAATAGCAGGACTAGCTTTATATTCTAGAAAAACAGGTAACACACGAACAAGTGTCAAAAATACTTATCCAAATTGTATCAAGGAAAAGATGAAGCACAAACCAAAATAGGAAATGCAGCATTTAACATTTAATTTATTAAGTTAAGAATATGATTTTTGTCTGCGCTTGTGAATCCTCATTATAGGAATTCTAGTGGATTGTCATGTCACCTTTCTCATGACTAAAAAAGAGCCTCCTACCATAAATATTCCTTTCCTTAAACTGATGAAACTCCACCATCTCTGTCTCTCTTTCTGCCATAAGTTATAACTCTATCCGGGGATAAAGGGATTCTTTATAAATGAAAAGCTTGGAGCTTGATTTTTTTTTTTTAATAGAAATCAGACTGGCTCTTTCTTAAGCTGTACTGGGAGTTTCATTCCCTCACCCATTTATTCAGTCCACAAGTTTTTATTGAGTTCCTACCACATGACAAACTATCCTAACCTCAGAGTATGGGATGTTTATAAAACCTCACACAGTTCCTTCTTCCATTGAGTTTATCCTATAATGAGAGAGACAGATATCAAGCAAGGAATCATAGAGGTGAAAATTAAAAGTAAGCACGATGACTTTCAATAGGAGAATATACTAGAGAAACAATCATGGAAAGAGTGCGTGAGAAAATAATGACTAAAGTGAGGCTAAAGGATAGACTGAGTTAATTTGGGAAATTCCCTAGTGGTCCAGCAGTTAGGACTCCGTGCCACCACCGCAGGAGACCTGGATTGGACCCTGGTTGGGTAATTAGGATCCCACATGCCTCATGGCCCAAAACAAACAAACAATAAAAAGAGTTAATTAAACAAAGGTAATAGTGGGAAGGAAGTTTGATTGGGAAGAAGTTTTGGAAATGCCCACAGAAGGGTAGGAGCATGGCTTGATGGAGAAACTCAAAGAATTCCTTGAAGCCAGGCATAATCTCTTATTTTTAAAATCCCAGCAAAGCCTGGCACATAATCACACTCAAAATCTGTTTGCGGAATGAATGTCTTAACTTGGTAGACAATGACAAGGTAACTCTCTTTCTTGTGACAGAGGTATCAGCCCACTGCCCAAATCTAAAAGAAAGTTCAGCCTTCATATCACAAAGCTTTTTCTGTAAGCAAAGTATGAAAAATGCCACAGATTTTCCTTAAAGAAAATTCATTACTTGAGTCCATTTTCCTTCTTCTTTCATGCATTCATCTGCTTATTCACCAAATTGTATTGAATACCTAACTCTACTGGTCACCATGGAGGATTCAAAAATGATGAAAATGTAGTGTCAGCTTCAAAAAGTTTTAGTGTACCAGGATATTGTCATGTGCACTGATATTCATAACATAATACAGAAGAAAAAACCAGAGCTGCAAGGCAGAGACAGAATGAATTATTATGAGAGTCAAGAGGAGAGAGAGATCACTTTAAGTTGAGGTATTTGGGGAAGAAAATGGTAGTAGAATTATGCCTTGAATGAAGGATATAGAAGAATTTTGACAAGTAAATATGGGGAGTGGGAGGGGAAAAGCCATTTCAGGTTGAGAACAAAATGGGTAGAGAAAAAGGGCAAAGTGTGTGCAAGAGGAAGCAAAAAAAAAAAATCTAGTTTGTGTTTTTAACATAGTTCTGCACAGCACCAGCTACAAGGCAAGATGGGCCATGTCAAAAGTCAAACTGGAAAATTGAGGCTCTGGATTAGCCAGGTTAAGTGCACCTGGTGCAACAATTTTTATGCGCCAGTTCTTGACATTAAACCTTGATATAAATTCTACGTTGTAAACATATTTATGTAGGCCAAGAGCAGGAGAGATGAAAAAATTATCTGTACAATTCAGAAAAAAAACTCCTCCCTAGAAAGTAAAAGAGGACAATTAGAGCTGAATCTGCCAATTTTTAATCTACATTCTTTATATTTATTATAATTTAGCCAACTCAACCATGCAAACCTCATACTAACCTGTAGAGTGAACTGGAAAGCTGAAAAAAAAAGGCAGGAAAAATACGTTCAATTCATAGACAGGATTAGGTAGATTCAGATCACAGAACAAAATGATGTACTGAATTGTATTTATCCAAATTATACAAATGAATTTTTTTCACTTTCCAGGTTACCTAGCTTGGGAAAACACTGCCAGAATCCCCCCAGATTATTCCTTTTTGATATTAATATGTCATCCAGTGCTGGATGCCTAGTGTTTTCTTTCAAGGACTAGCATTCCTCCTTTTTAATCTTATGAAAAAACTGTACTTTTCTACTCCCTGGCCTTGCTTCTCAATGATTTCTGTTTTGTACACAAAAATATGTATTCTACTCCCAAAGCATGACAGGCTTTTTGGCCTTTTCTAGAAGAAATGAAAAAAAGTTAAAATATTGAAAATTTAAGCAGTTTTTCAAAGAAATAAACTACAAATTTTTAAAAGGGAGAGAGAGAGAAAACATTTTATTCCTTCTATAGTGAGCAGCAGCAGTTAATCAAGCTCCACATTCTGGGTAGGATTTTTAAGTATGATTTTTTTTTCATAATGTATTTTATTTTTTAAAAAGGAAGCACAGGTGTATTTTGAGAGAGAAGTAAAATATAGAAAATGCAAAATTGGTTTTAACAATTGGTATACAATATTTTGAAGCAGTGTAATTATTTAAAAATACAGCATAGCCAACAGCCTGCAAAATTTCTTTTGGCATTTCATTTGGTAAAGTTAAGTAGGAAGTCTTTCTTAAATAAAAACTAGCTGTCAACACAGTCCATAAGTTAGATTGTATATGTTTTTGTTTTTATAATTTTTATTTTATATTGGAGCATAGTTGATTAACACTGTTGTGTCAGCTTCTGGTGTGCAGCAAAGTGATTCAATTATACATACACATGTGTTTATTCTTTTTCAAATTCTTTTCCCATTTAGGTTATTACAGAATATTGAGCAGCATTTCCTGTGCTCTACAGTAGGTCCTTGTTGGTTATCTATTTTATTTTATTTTATTTTTGATATTGCTACTTCTTAAAATTTTATTTATTTTATTTTTTGTTGCATTGGGTATTTGTTGCGGAGTGCGGGCTTTAGTTGCAGCAAGCAGGGCTACTCTTCGTTGTGGTGCGTGGGCTTCTCATTGTGGTACCTTCTCTTGTTGTGAAGCACGGGCTCTAGGCACGCAGTAGTTGTGGCACGCAGGCTCAGTAGTTGTGGCTCGTGGGCTCTAGAGTGCAGGCTCAGTCGTTGTGGCACACGGGCTTAGTTGCTCCGCGACATGTGAGATCTTCTGGGACCAGGGATCGAACCTGTGTCCCCTGCATTGGCAGGTGGATTCTTAACCACTGCGCCTCCAGGGAAAGTCCATCTATTTTAAATATAGAGGTTGTATGTGTTGAAAGAACTTTTCCTTGAGTTTCCAAAATCCATTTCTTCCATGATAACCCACATAAAGCATGGCTAGTGAGGTATACAGGAGCAAAACACTGTTAGGTGGATGTGCTGTAGGAATAACTGCATAACCAAAATTCTTTTCACTTTTACAGAAATGACAGGGTAAATCTGAGCTTCCTCTTGTTGAGGAGGCATAATTTGGGGGAATCAAAATAAACCCATAGAAATGTCTTTGTAAAAGTCCCAGTAGCAGTGATATGTCTCCTTTGTTGCCATAATCTGACGCCACAGTTCTGTACAATCAGCACAGCTCCTAGAGGAAGAAGGCTTTGTGTATGTCTGCAAACCTCAATGTAAGATTATATATCAAGCATCATGTTGTACTGTTGTTTCTTCTTCCGCCTGCCACATTTTTTGATAAAAATGACATACAGTGTCAAAACCACTACCCAACAGCATATATAGATGGATGATGAAATAGTTAGAACTTTCTTTTTGGATTCTGAGAATAACTTTTTAGATTCCTCATAAATGGTGAAAATCAAGCCACCCAGAAGGATTACAGACCAAACCAATACTGGAATGAGTCCCATGAAGTTAACAACAATGGTTTTCCTTCCAGATGTGCCCCATCAGGTTTGTTTATGGTTAAAATTGCAAACATCTTAACAGGAAGTAAACTTGACATGTATAACACTGAGTAGAAGGACATGAAGAGCATGACAATATTTCCTCTAAGGCAGCTGGCAAAAGATGATTTTATGAGAGCTACTAACTTGACGGTTAACAAGAAGAGGAGAATGTTCCAAACGTTACCCCTGTAGAAGAACCGGATTACTGTGGCAATGAGAAAGAAAGGGAAGAACCCAGTGATGACT
>NW_021703770.1:15863215-15869455 GCF_005190385.1 Monodon monoceros | reverse complement strand
GGGGTGAAGGTGGGGGCGTCAGAAACCGTAGTACTTTGCAGGTTGGTCCCTGGGGACGGGCTGACACCTGGTGTTGTAGTAAAATTCTTGACCTCTAATCACAGCCCCCTACACCACATCCTGTGAGACGTGTTGAAAAGCATCGCTCCCAGTTTACTGACTTTTCTGTTTTGACTTGTTCATTATTGTAGAAGATACATGATAAGGAGCAAGAACTCAGTTTTCAAGGCCTAGTCGAGTTCGAAGGAAGTCCACTCCTCAGAGGAACCTTGGAGGAAAAGAAAAAAAAAGAAAGAAAGAAAGAAAAGAAAAGAAATCTCTTTTATCCTATAGTAACTTCCAGGAAATCTCCAAAAACCGAAACAGTTAATTTGTAAGCTCCCTTTCATTTTTTCCTAAACAGTGCCACCTACTGTCCATTTGAAGTCATCAGGAGGCTTGCTGGCGAGGACCAAAGAGAAATAAAGAAAGGGGAAAAAAGAACAGAGAAAATTAACTCCCAGCCTTGGGTCATTGGAAGAAAGATGAGAAAAGACCATTACGAAGCAAAAATAAGTATTTTGACTCGTTATCTTTTTAAAAGGCTCGCGAGAAGCAAAAGTCACTTAAGACATTCCCTTAAAATAGCTTTTTTTAAGGGCGCTATTTTGGAGTCCTCTAGAAGATGGTTTTTATTTTGTTTTATTTTCTTTATAATGCTCGCTGTTGGCGTATTTTAATGTTAGGGGACCAGGTTAAGAAAAAATACAATTATTTTTGTACTTTTTCGCTCACCCAAAGCGAAACTTCCATGTAAAAGGGACTTTTGACACTAGACATCAGCTCAGAAACTTTTGAGTTGGTGGGAAGAAAGGGTTAACAAGTGGTAGAGCAGTCACGTATCTTTTAGAGTTTCAGCCGGCTTTCGGAGGCTCCAGGTGTATACATACACACACACACACACACGCACACACACCTCCCAGCTCTCTCTCCCCAGGGCAGTTACTTAGCCTAAGGGCACCATTTGGTCTTAAAGCAAATTACTTAAACAGAACTGGCAGGGCATCGCGAAGTGGGAATCCTTGTAGCTCAGAGGAGTCAGTCTACACAGCGTGGCCTCCCGGCTCCACTGCTGGAGGAAAGGAGGGAATCAGGTGGTGGCCAGCATGTGTGCACAACATTTCTCTGCACACGTTTGCAATCAAGTTAATTGAATTCATTGGCGTTTAGAACCGGTCGCTAGCTCAGAGAGAGCTTTGAATGGCCAATTTCTCGCTCCCTCTCCTCCTCCCCGTCTCCCGCCCGCCCGCGCTCCCAGTTCCCTCCCCTCCGGGTTCCCCAGTCCGCACCTCCCTTCTCCACTCCCCTCACCCCCCACTCCCTCCTCCGCCCTATTAAAACACCCACCAGCTCACTTGTTAAGACCCCCTTAAGTTGGAGGAGGCAGAAAGGCAACAACCGCGAGGAAGGAGAAGTCAAGACGTCTGGAAAGAATTACCCAGTCCTGGCTTCCAGCAGCCCATTGAACCAGGGACTTGAACCAGCCCCAGCCAAAGACTTTCTCCCGATTCTACGCTTCCTGGGTTCTGCTGAGTTTTCACCAGGCTTTTTTTTTTTTTTTTTTGTACGAAGAAGAGACTTTCCGATATTAGGGGAGGGGGAACTAGAGCATAAAATAAAATAAAGTTAATTTATTTTCAAAGCACAGATAACATTTTCTTTAAGGGTTAGAAGATTGAAGTGCAAAGGAAATATTAAAAAATACTAGTGATTTTTTTTTAAGTGAGGGAGACCTAAGCATTTAAGACTCCCCCATCCTTTTTAAATGTTGTTTTTAAATTTTTTATTTTTTTTGGCCGGTCGTCTCAAATTCATCTGATCTCCTATTACCTCAGTTTTGGAAACTGCCCGCCACCGACCCTCCGGGACCACACAGACAGGCTGAGGACAACTTTATGACCAAGAGCTGAACAAGGTACGTTACACTGGCGCGATTTGGTGAACGGTGAGGGTCCTCGAATAGGCCAGGGAGAGGGAAGACATTATTCACGTTAAGAGTTAAAAACAAATTTAAGTCAGTTTTCGACAGAAAAGTTTGAGGTCTGAAAATTTCCAACAGACTGCAAAATCAGGGGATATTTCAGATCACTGTCAGGCTTAGCAACATTTCCTCTGTCTTCTCCCATCCCTGCGGCGCTGCCAGAAATCCGCTGCCTTTCTGGAACACAGGTAACCTCTTTGCCTCGGAAAGGCTGCAAGTCCCTGGATGTACTTTTCCATTCCGCATCTTCCCGAGCTGCAGAGGGGCTCACGAGTTAGGAAACAAGAATTTCCACTGTGTATGGAAAATGCATTCCGCGCAGCCTCCCCCTTCCCCCTTATTCCCATCACTTCTCTTCTTTTTTTCCCACACATTCTCTGTGGGAAGGAAAGCCCTGGACAGCCTAGCGCGTTTTCCAAGTGGGAAGCCTGTTTCTTACTTGGAATGCAAAGGGTTAAAGCGATCCTGGGTCCCAGCTCTGGCCCCAGAGAAGGAGGGTCCTTCGCCACCGCCTCGCAAGCTACCGGCCTCGTTCGGCCACTCCCCGTCTTCCCCTGGTCTCCCCTCCTTTGCACTCCCTGCACCCCATTAAAGTGTCACTGTGGGTCTGTCCGGGCTCAGCCTGGCTCCAGAAGCCATACTACGGTCTGGGGTCCCTGACCCAAGCAGTGGCACTCGGAGACCCGAGCGAGAGGAGGGCGCGCATCCCTCCTCTCGGCTGCAGGGCTGCCCGCCGGCCCGCGAGGGCAGGGCGTGCGCGGGGACCGCGTGCTGCGCTCAAGCAGCTGCAGCGTCCCGGGAGCCAATTCCGACGTGGCAACGAGCACGCTGGCGCCTCTTTCCGCAGCTGCAGCGCGGGACACAGTCGGGTGGGGATTTGGGGGTGCCTTCCCGAGCGCCCAGCCCCGGGTGGGGGATGGGCTGTGGGAGCCGGGGTGAAGGTGGGAGGCGAGCCAGAGGCTAGGTTGGGATGGATAATCAACACCTTGGGCGGAATTCGTCACGGTGGTTCCCGCCCAGCGCGAGCGAGGGCTACAAAATGGGTCCCTGTGAACCGGAGGGCGGGTCTGAAAGGAGGGTCTGTGTGAGAGCGAGGACTGAGAGGCTAGAGGCTTTTCCTCCGGCTGAGGATACGCAGCCGAGGGGAAGTGGCTCTGAAGGGATAATTAAGGCTGGAAAGAGAGGCTGGGAGCTGAGAGGCGGTGCCTGGGGAGGAGGGTTTTCAAGACCTGGGTCCTATTACACAGCCTTAGGTGCCAGCTTCCCGCGGCCGCTCCCTCCATCCCCCAGACGCCCGCGCTAAGTACTTCGGAGTCACCAACCCCACGCGCCTCTGGGTGGAGTGAGCTGCTACAGCCCTGCTCCCAGGAGGTGGGTGTAGGAGCTCTGCTGGCTCCTCCCTGCCCGGTTCCACACCCTTGGGGGCCATTGCTGCCGGGTGTCTCCCGAACAGCTGCCCAGAAAGGCTACACTACTCCAACCCACGTGACTGGCCTGGGATTGCCTTTGACGTCACACCTAGGGGGGAGGTGTGACGCAATAGGTCAGGAAGTCCTGATGGGCGACCGAGGGCTTCCCCAACTTGAGGCCTGAGTATATATACACTTTCAGCTCAGCCTTAGAGTAAAGCCAAGGAAGCCGGTAGTTGAACATTGCTGGAAAAGGGAAGCGACAGATGAGAGCAACTTCACGGCCCATTGTAGATTTCAAGGCTTTTCCCCGGCAGATTTCTTATTGTAGTGAAGGCATAGGGTAATGTACCTTTGAAGGTTTAAAACAGGATTGAGATTTTTTGAAAAGGTCATTTTAACAAAATATTGTAAATGTCAGCACACATTCAAACATGCCAATGATGAAAGGCTAAAAATTAAAATGTGTATTTATATAGAATTGGGTAGAACAAATAGTTATGCCCATCAAACTATTTGTAGATACAATTGAAAATGTGAGATAATCGGTTTGAAAAGAACTCACTTCTAAACTTTTTTTTCCTTTCATTCCAATTTGTGCAAATTGAATCATTCATTACATTAGTTTTCACTGCATTATTCTAGAAGCTAAATAAGATTACTCAGGCAGCTGAAATACTGTTTTTTTTAATACTTATCATATCCCACCAAAGGTTTTCCTAATATTTTGGCTATTCTTTTAAATTTTCAATAAAGTTTAACTCTTTGAAGTACAAATTTTAGTATGTATAGTTGTGTATGCATTAAGCAATATTGGGGCTAATAATTCAAAATTCTGAGACATTTCTGGATTAGAGCATTATAATGAGGATATCATTTCTCCTGTTTTCTTTCTCTTATTTATATAACATCTGAGTTGGGTGAACAGAAAAGCTTATTGTAGAAGTGTTGACATGTAAATTACTGGAATTACTTGTATTGTACCTAGAACTGAATCCTTTCTTATCAGAGAAAGCTATGGTGTTTATAAGAATTCAAGGTCTTAAATCAGGGACTAGCATCAAATTTGAATGTCACTCTCCACAAAACGTTTAGTCAGCTACCTTCCTGGAAAACAAGAATTGTGCAACAAATGAGTAACAGACTTACTAGAAAGTAAGTCATATTGAAACTAATCATTAATGTTAAGTCTGTAGAATAGTCCCACGATGTTGAATTTCATAAATATTTTTTTGCCCATGGTTTCCTTATCAGCTAAGTTTATTTTGAAGAAATATTTCTTGAATTGTTAAATTCATGCCTGTCACTGATTCATTTATTTTCTATCATTGGCACTGTGAAGAAAGGCCTTACCTATGGATTAATGGGGAGATCCCCTTTAGCAAAGCTATATTACACAGTTATATTTTTAATCGAAGAACAAGTAGCATGTTACATTATTAACTTCTTGAGTTTTATACAATGTGGGAGCTATGAGTTAATGTAATTGCAGAATAGAGCATGAACCCCATTGTCCCTTTCTGAGTTCTCTTTTTATCCATGCATACCCAAGCTGTGTTCCACGAAGAGGCTGTAAGGACAGAACCAGTGGCAGTGCTAGGACAGCTGAATGGGGGGACAGCTCCTTGCAGGAAAATCATTTCCATCACCCCAATTTGGTTTTAATCCTTTCCTATGTAGCAGCAATCTGCATAGACTTAGTATCATCCCACTGCACATACCTTAAATTCAATAATATTTTGAATGTTACCTATAACTTAATGTTAGCTATAACATGTGGAGTTTATATATATACTGCCTTACAATCTAAGAAAATGTCACTGATATATGAGTCAAAATAAATACAAGGTCAAACTCAAATATTTTTCAATTTAAATAATAAAATATTTAGAAATGAATGTCTCTTAAAAGCGTAATCTGTACTGCAGTTTATTTAAAAATGAACAAGATGTAGTGCATATCTAAATCGAATTCATCATAGAAAAAGCATACTCAGAGAAGTTTAGTTTATTTTTTTAAATTTATTTTTGGCTGTGTTGGGTCTTTGTTGCTGCACGAGGGCTTTCTCTAGTTGCGGTGAGCAGGGGCTACTCTTGGTTGCGGTGCGCGGGCTTCTCATTGCGGTGGCTTCTCTTGTTGCGGAGCACGGGTTCTAGGCGCGCGGGCTTCAGTAGTTGTGGCTCGCGGGCTCTAGAGCTCAGGCTCAGTAGTTGTGGCACGCAGGCTCTAGAGCGCGGACTCAGGAGTTGTGGTGCACGGGCTTAGTTGCTCTGTGGCATGTGGGATCTTCCCGGACCAGGGCTTGAACCCATGTCTCCTGCATTGGCAGGCGGATTCTCAATCACTACGCCACCAGGGAAGTCCCTGAAAGAAGTTTTTAAATAACCACAGTATAAGGCAAAATGCAATCTGGCCCATAAAGAAGTAAAGTAATAGCTACTATTTATCACATGTCTAATACGTATCAGGCATTGAAGTAGATACTTGACATACATTATATCTAGTATCCCTCCTGCCCACCAAAGAAAACTTTATGAAAAAAAGGAACCTTGCCTCAGAAAGCTTAAGTAACTCACTCAAAGTCACAGTGTTAATAAGGAGAGTGGATGAAATTTAATACAGGAATTCTTGAATATAACACCCTTGAGCTGCACTATACTGCAGCTGGGTTAGTCAAGTTTTATGGGGGTTCACACTGAAGAGAAAACACATCTGATTGAGAGAGATCAGGAAAGATTTCATGAAGAAATTTGGCATTGTGGTATATATGGCTACATAGGGAATGACCTATAGAGACAAGGCCCATGATGG
>NW_021703770.1:15470360-15863115 GCF_005190385.1 Monodon monoceros | reverse complement strand
CCCTACCTCTACCCCATCACCTCCACCCTACCTCCACCCCATCATCTCCACCCTACCTCCACCCCATCACCTCCACTCTACCTCCAACCCCATCACCTCCACCCTACCTCCACCCCATCATCTCCACCCTACCTCCGCCCCATTACCTCCACCCTACCTCCACCCCATCCCTCCACCCTACCTCTACCCCATCACCTCCACCTTACCCCCACACACAGCAGTTACACCTCTGAGAAGTATTATCTTGGCCTGATGACTTCACACCTCTGCAGGGAAACTCACTTGCTAATTTTCTCCTGCAAACCTTGAAGCCTTCAGGCTTTGTTTGAACCCTACCTTAGGTGGTCAACTCTTGAGAAACTGGTTTAAATTTCAGAGCCCAAGTTCGTCTCACTGAATCAGACTCCGGCTTTGTGATTTTTAGTTGTATGGTGATTTTTACATGCTAAGTTATAATTTAAAATATATTATCTAACGTATGTACTCTTACATGTAATGTGAATTAAACTCACTTAGAAGTAGGGTGGAAATTGTGGGATGTCAAGTGTCTAGCTGTGGGTCCCCACAAAGGAACACAACCTCACCTCTAAATTTCCATGAATATTATATGTAATGCAAGATTGTTCATTATTTCTTGGTAGTATTCAACTGTTTCTGTGCTAAGAGTTCAAGCAATGAGAACGTTCAGTAAAATTGGGTTTCTTTTCTTAAAAACACACTTGTTGTTTATCCCCTTCTACTTGTAATTCATAATTCATAAAGCAAAAGTAAAATGTCCCCTAACTATAGATGAATATAAAAGCTAATTACACATTCATGTATTTCTATCAGTCTCTTCCCCCTCCCCCACCCCCAAAAGAAGAGGGAAGAGGATAGCACAATTTAAAGCCAGAGGTGAAAGTTCCCTGAAGGCAGAACATTGTATCTACCAGATTTTCTTAGGGAGGGGATCCAGAATAAGAAAGACCTTAACTTCAAATCCCACTTTTGATGCAAGATTGCATGATCCATTTGTGTAACCCTGAAATCATATTTCACCTCTCTAGACCTCTATTTCCTAGCTGATAAATGGAGAATACCTGCTTTACAGAGTTGTTACGATTATAGAATGTGTTAAATTATATTAAGAGATTAATGTGGTGCCTCTCCTTTAGGTAGAGCTTCCTAATGTAACCCAATGGTTCCTAATATAACCACTGTGAGTATTCAAAACAATAATAGTACCTTTCTCCTGGCTTTCTATTCTTTATATTATTCTTGATAAACATTAACTAAAGCTTTACCCTATGCTCACTTATTGGACCTACTTCAGCTTTCTTCTGCCCCCTCACTGACTCTCATAGGTTAAATTCTTCTGTGTGCCCACAGATATACCCCAAACTTTCACATTTAGCTGAAATTCCTCTCTGAGTCCCGGCCTGACTTATGGCTATCAGCCATCTAGTACTGACTCATAAGCAACATATTAAGAGACGTGAGATCCAGTTCACAAATAAGCTATGGCACCAACCAATTGAATAACATTCGATAATTAATTTTGAACATGAGCTGCTTGGATCAGAAGATGATAGGCGTTTCAGGTTCTGACATTCTAAGACCTACCATATCCAACCTGTATCTATTACATTTTCAACTGTAGAAGACAATGTAGCAAGGAACTGCAGAAGTAGGAGATTTGCTGGAGTTGATGTGACCTGCTACTGATCTCGTCCCTCCCACAACACAGAGCAAGTGTTTATGTGTCTGAGAGACAAGGTTTCCAGAACAAGGATTTAAGGATTTATTTTCTTCTTCTTTTTATTTTGGCCACGTGGCATGGCTTGCAGGATTTTAGTTCTCCAATGAGGGATTGACCTCGCACCCCTGGCACTGAAAGCTCAGAGTCCTAATCACTGGACCACCAGGGAATTTCCCCAGAACAAGGATTTAGTACCTTCATAATTCTCTGCATAAGTGGTTCTCAAACATTTTGGTGTAAAGTACCTCTGTACACTCTTAAAACTTATTGAGGACTTCAAAAAACTTGTGTATATGGGTTATAGGCATCAATATTTAGCATGTTAGAAATAAAAGCTGACACAACATTGTAAATCAACTATACTTGAATCAAATAAATTTTTTAAAAAGCTGACTAGAAAAGTTTAAAAATATTTTTTTCCTTTTTTTTCATTTATTTTTTTATACAGCAGGTTCTTATTAGTCATACATTTTATATACATCAGTGTATGCGTGTCAATCCCAATCACCCAGTTCATCCCACCCCCCCCCCCCCCCCACCGCTTTCCCCCCTTGGTGTCCATACGTTTGTTCTCTACATCTGTGTCTCAATTTAAAAATATTTATTAATTCATTAAAAATAATACACACAATGACTTGTCAACTTAATAAAATATTTTTTTGAAATGTGGCATTGTTTTCCATGTTTTCAAATCTCTACTATCTGGCTTAATGATAGGAGGATTCTCATATCTGCCTCATCATTCAATCGTTTTGATTGATGTATACAAAAAAAAAATCTGGCTTCAAACAGGTATGTAATTAGGAAATGGAGAAGTATTTTAATAGCCTTTTTAGTTATTGTTCTTTGATGCTATGTCAAAACTTGACAAACAGTAATTTTTTAAAAGTAAATTGCAATGTTGAATCTAAAACAATAGGAATGAACTTTGTATACTCTGTCACATTAAAATCTGCTGGTTTATCTTACACTTTAATTGCATCTTTGACAACGATTAATGAATTTGTGACATCATGTATCAATCATTTATAAGATATCAGTTCACTAAGTTATGTAGATTTTCCAATTGTTGGTATATTTCATTATTCCATATTTTAAAAAATCACAATCATTGAATCACCACCAGTCTTATCCAAAAAAGTCTTCCAATATTGGGAAACTGTCACGGTCATGGTGGCAAATAAAGTTTACTGAAATTCTAATTTTCTCTTGAAAGCTCAGATATCTTCACTAGCATCAAATAATGTCAGTAACTGTAGTTTTCATTGTAATGACAAGTTCACTTCACTTATTTTTCAAAAAAATAAAATGTCTTCCAAAATACCTAAGTCCGAATAATAGTCGTTTGTCTATGAGTTGTTCTTGTATTCCAGAATAAAAGTGGCTAGCTCAGCTCACAACTTAATCACATGAAAGATTTTCCTCCAGAAAACATGATAGCTTGGTGTTTCTTCACACAGAATGTTAAAAAGCATACACTCAAGAATTCACATTTAATGAAATTAATAATTTTTTACTGCTTTATCAAGAGCTTTCTTAAATGGAATTTGCTTTTTATTTCCTGTAGATGTATGGGGGTAAAATATACAAAGACTGATAGTACAGTTTGATGCACTGCCTTGTTTCATGCTAAGGTATAAGCAGCTTTATTCACCATTATCTTTGCATCATCAGTGTAAATGTCAACATATTGAAAGATGAAAATAATTTCAGTCTTATTATTATAAAAATAGTGTTAAGCTTGGTGGTCCCCTGAAAGGGTCTTGGGGTTCCCAAGCATCTACAGACTCTGCTTTGGAAAATGCTCATTTATATTAAGCATACCAGATGCAGTAGTGTATAAATCTGAGTGTTTTACTTTAAGAACACAGGCAAACTGTTTCACATTGAGTAGAGATCTAGCAGTGGGAAGATGAATCTTAATAGTAATCCTGTCATATGAAACATGACTATAGGAAATAGAAATGCCTAGATTGACAGAAAAGGTTCAGAGAACCTAACAGACACTGGAAAACTTTTACAGTGCTGGTATATACATGTGAGATTTAAGATATTCTCTATGAGCTTAAGACGGTACGCCGATAGGGATTAAAACACAATATATCTCAGCTTCATAAAAGGTAGAATTTTGTAAGAATCCGAGTTGTGCAAAGATGGAAAGAGATTGCTCTGGAATTTAGTTTTCCAAATTGGATGATGTGAAGAAGTTTCTAGTAGTTCATAGAAATTGGACTGCTTACTTTTAATGTTAATTCCAAAGCTGAACTCTTGAGGCTCTAGGATTAATTCAGACCAAATTTTGAAGAAGCTATGGCTGTGTTTTTCACTGTGGGTAGAGGGAGATATTGAAGCATCTATCAGATACCCAAGAAATTAGAATGAACAGGTTGGAAGAGATCAAAATACTTATTGATACACTTATATAGGTAGAAGAGGATGATTTTACTTCTCATCGTAGTTTTTGAAGATCTCACTATATCAGATAGAATAATTTGTCAATTGTTGATTATTTTAAATTAGATTCTGAGTATTATTAGAGCTGTGCTTCAAAGATTACCCAAATGAAAGAAAAGGGACAAAAACTCCCTTTCCTCATCATATACACTCTTTTTTTTTATATATCTTTAAAAAATTTTTATTTTCTTCTTCAAGAGCCATACACATTCAATGTAGAAATTTTACAAAGAGCAGAAATGTGCAGAGAAAATCCTTCTTAATCCAATCACCTGGAGATAAACTCTTTTAAACATTTTGATAATGTTCTTTCAACCTTTCTTTTTTTTTTTACTCTTCCTTGTTTGGCTTCTTTTTATTTTTTATTTATTTATTTAGTTAGTTTTATTTATTTATTTTACATCTTTATTGGAGTATAATTGCTTTACAATGGTGTGTTATAATCGTCTTTCAACATCTCTTTCCATGGGTGAGGAAACTAGCTTTAAAATATTATATGACTTAGTCTAAACCCTAAAAGATGAATACTCAAAAGTACCTGAGACTTACGATTGTGATTTGATTGACATCAAAATTCCCAAATACAACCATCTGAATGAATTATTTAAAAAAAAAAAAGAAGAGAAAACCTTATATTTTAAAACTTTACCTTAAAGTATTGAATATGTGGGAGTTTTCCTTTCATGTTATTGGACTATTTAAATTTTAAGAATTATCCCTTGGGTCATATGTGTTTCAGATTAGAGACGGATAAATTTATTTCAAACAGCCTAAATGACATTTTTATCACTTGCCTTTTCTGATCCAGATTACAGAAAAGGACAAAACTGTTTATTCTCGATTTAAATACCAACAATTTCTGTCAGCAAGAGTTTATATTTTACATGACAAATCAATAAAAGTAGAGAGCACTACTTGAGGGGAAGTGTGAAACTAACTGTCCTTTGATATTTTAATAGTCTTCCTTATAATGACTAAGGAGAAGATTTTGAAATGGAAGTGCCCACAAGCAATTGCTAATAGTTGTAATTGTGGAAATAGAAATACATAATTTAAATCATCTTCTTTGGAGATCAGGTGGCATTTCGCCTTTTTCCTGAAAAGTTTGACAAGATTTCCAGCTTTTAAAAATTTTGAAGATATGCTTAATTTCCGGAAACGAATGTATTTCTTATTAGAGGAGACAGTTAAAAGTTTTCTAGGTAGAGGAAACTTTTTTATTGATAATTAAGAAAAAAAATGACTGTGAATATACGCTCAAAAATGTCCATAATTTCAGGGGCTTCACAGATTGCTTTCCCTCAAATCTGTTCATGGACAAATTAAAATTTTCCTTGTCCAAGAGAAGTATTGTTCAGTCTTCGGAAATACTATGAAACTCTAAATCTTTTAGTTCTTTAGAGACCATATCATATAAAGTTTTTTTAAAACACAAGGGCGGAGGGGGAACTAAGTAAACCTTTTATTTTCTCTAATGATTCACACTAATTTTTTTTCATGCCTCAATTTGGGGGAGGTAAAATCTCAAATTAAGGGAATCAGGCATTTGGGAGAAAGCCATCCAAGGGTAATAGGAAATAGGGAATATAAGATTTTTAAAGAATCCATTCATTTCCCTTTCCTCGGGCATTGAAACCTGATTTTATACTTTTAGGAGAACAAGAAAATCTAAATTCTACTTCAAGCTTTTGGGGTAAGAAGCCTGCCTTCAAATACAGGTGGCTGAAATCCTTGAGTGGAAAATCCTGAACCAACTCAGTAAAGTGGGACTTCCTACCTCTGTCCAAGCGAGGTGTTAGCTCCAAAACCCAATTAGCAGAATTACCATTCCAAAGGCACCCGAGGGCTGGTACTGCTGCTGTCAGCCCTAAAAATGCCGTTAAGAAGTGTGACTGTATGCATTGCCTTAGTCACATCCTGCCTACCTTAGACTTAAGGATAATGTGAAGATGAAAGCAAAGTATTGTCATGCTAGTCAAAGGAATGACATTCTCATGTTCTCTGCCATAGCATTGCTTTCCAGTATTTTAAAGTTTCAAAGTTCAACCCAGATCTGTGTGGGTCTGAGAACTTAGTATGCAGTGGTGCCAACTATATACTATGCTTAAGCGAAGGACTGGAACATATTTTGATTTTGTTCCCGATTCTCTTCTTGCAGACGGCACCTGTTGTTTGTTCACAATGAATTTCTCAAGACTTCTAATTAAGCAAATGGGGAAGTTGCCATGTTGTTTATTTTGAAAAGCCAGGTGACTCCAAGAATCAGAGGTGAAAAGAAACTTAAAGACGTCTCAGAGTGTGGACTGAGGGCAGCCTGCAGCGCAATTGATCTCGGGTGGCCTCGGCCTGCAGCGGTTTGAAGCAGGATTTCGGTTCCCAACCAGAGATTAAGGTCGGGAAGTGGCAGTGAGAGCATTGAATCCTAGCCACCAGACCACCAGTGACAAGGTCCTGGCCCATCAGCTATGAAGGAATAAATTTCCACAGAGAGATGGAAAGTAGTGAAGCAAGTAAAGTGTCCATTAGGAGGAAAAAGGGTACAGTATGTGTGGATAGACACATGGGGGGGGCGCTCAGAGAGAGAGTCGCACCCCATGGCAGTTTGAATCACTTTTATGGGGCGTTTCTTCTGGGTTTCCTTTGACCAATCATCTTGCTTTGCCTTGTTCTGAGTCCGCGTCTGGTATATCTCAGGGTCTTCCCCTGTGTGAGTGGGCATCTCTTAGCCAAGATGGATTCTAGTGAAGAGGTCTATGCGTAGTTGGCATCACTTACTATGAAGTGGCGCCCACTCCCTTTTTGACCTCCAGGGAGTCTCTGAGCATGTGTGGTCAGGGAGGTCTCCCTGACTTTGAGAATGAGGAATATGTGGTCTCTTATCTTCTATCTGGGCAGGGCCCAGCCTCCTCCATTATCCTGCTTTTGTGGAGTTTCTGTCCACAGGGGAGAAACGTTCAGCCTGGGGCCCATCTATCTCCTGCCTCACAATCACCTGGTTGCTTTTAAAAATACAGATTCTGTGTCCAAACCACAGACCTAGTTCACCAGAATTTATAGTGGTGAGTCCTGAGAATACACCTACTTGGAAAGCTTCCTCAGGTAATTCTTATGCACCCTGAAGCTTGGGAACTTCTGCTTTAAGAATATTGTAGATGAAGACATTGGTTTCTTGGGCTTTCTACACATAACTCTTTAAAATTAGATTTTTGGTCTTTACTTGGAAAACAAAAGAGCAAAAACTCTTCTTTTGCAAAATACAGTTGAATTGTGAATTCCAAAGAATTTCTCTGTTCAATGACAGTATGATTATCTGGAACATGATGAGGTTTGTATAATCAATAGGTTATCAACTGGCATATTAATCTACTGATTTCGACCACGAGTGAGGCAGTATCACGTGTACACCTGAGGGCTCTGGACTCAAACTACTTGTTTTGGGTCCCCATACAGTTACTACCTGTGTGGTCTTGGGCAAATTGCCTGATCTCTCTAGGTCTCAGTTTCTCTCTATGTAAAATGTGGAAAGTAGTAAAACTTTCCCTTAGAAGTTCATGTTGGAAGTAAATAAAATTATCCATGTAAAGCTCTGATAAGTGTGCAATAAATGTTAACCATAATTACTGGTGTTGTTGAAAAGAAAGTGCCTAAGAACTTGTTCCTCCCTTGTCATGGAGATGTTCAATTTCTCCTGTTCCAGTTAGGCTTCCTGCTACTGTAACTTCTAGACTATGATCAGAATTCAAAAATTTAAGAAGCTGGTCAAATCTTTTTGAAGATGTAAAAGCTACAGATTTGGCTTTCAATTCCTAAAGAAAATCCTTTTAAAATACTTACTGAGCACCAGCAGTAAATATATAGTTCAGAAGGTATTTGATATATGAGTATTCACTGAGTTTACCTAAATTATAAAAAGCCGCATGTTTAAGAATTAAAAGCCAAAGTTAAAATACTTCTTTGAAAGAGTTGAATGTTCTTTTTTTTGCATAATGTATTTACCTAAGGAAGCTAACTTAGATGGAGCATCTGGTTTTCAGCATATTCTTGCTTTACACCTATGCTTCCAGCTGAAAAGCTCTGAGGTGAAAAGAGGTCAAATGAATTGCTCCACATCACACGCAATAAGTCAGTGATTCAGGCCAGAATGAATCAAGGATTTTTTTGCCAGGGCTTCTGGCAAGTTTCTTTGGTAGGGGTGTCCAAAAATAAATGGTTAACTGAAAATAAATCTTTACACCTCTGCTTTTAGAGCAAAAAGAAAGGATATATTTGCTATTTTTCATGTCTTTATTTAATTTAAATTCCCAAATAAAATAAAAGATCTTTCTAAATATAACAACCTGAACATGACTTCCCAACTCTCTTCCAAATAACTGAATTTAGGCTGTTTGACAATATGGAATTGAAAGTATAGCAGAAAAGTTTCCCTCTTAGAAATTCTGGCCAATTTGGTTTACTCTCTGTCATCTCTCCTCATTTGGAGTCCTTGTGTTCCTTGTTGCCAAGCATTCATCCACCAAAAGTTGATTGAGCATCTACAATGGGCCATCTACAGCTTTACTGCTAACATGTGCAGAACTCAGCACAGGAGTATTAATAGAGGCTCACATGCCATGTGTCTAAATGCTTGATCTTTATAAATCAAGCTGGCAAAGTAGTCAATGAAATTAGTTCCTCTTCCTACCTTGAAAAATATACCTTTGTATAAACTTGCAAGTCTTCAAAGTTAGAGTTCTCAAAAACCTTAGCATTCTGTGCCAGAACAGCAGTGAAAAAACACACTACCAGCCACCAGCCACCTGGCACCAGTCTCCTGCCTCTCATCCTGAGACCATCCATGTTTTTTTCTCACTCCTGACTATATGCCATAATGTGATGGGCCTTGCAGACATGCTTTGAATATACCAGCTTACACATCCAAACACATCCATAGTTCCCCAAATCAGGCACCCACTGCACAATTCTTTGGACCCCTGACTTCCAAATCCAGGGTAGAAGCTTATGCTGGCCCTGAAAATAGGCTCAGAACTGGGGGCCTTCATGCCTGGGTCTAAGGGTTGTACTCCCAGTCAGTGTGCCAGGGCATCCATATAAGGTGAAATCGTTACACTGTGTAATCTGAACACACCGTTATTCTATTCTAGAATATCACCACTTTCCATTGTTAACTCAGCAAAGGCCCAACTCTTTAGTTTGATGTTTCCTTAAACATTCCAATCTGATAGCAGACCTTTCCACGTGAAGCACACTAGGTTAAACAACTTAGAGCACATTTCCATCTCAAAACCTTAGTCCATTTGTCCTTTCTGCCTAAAATACTCTTTTCCCATCTCTGCCTGTATCGGTATTCTTCTTATCTCTCCCTCTTCTTATCTCTTTTGATGCTCCATGCCTATCTTTCACATCATACTTATCCCTTTCTAACTCTATCGTTATGTTTGTATACGTAATCTCTCCTAGCTTTGGCTGTAGAATCTTTGAAGACTATCGTGTGCCATTTATTTATTTTCAGTTCTTTGAAAATAGCTTTATTGTTTTTGTAGAAATCTTTATTCATTGTAAAAGAGCAACACCACAAAAGAGTACAGAAAGAATAAAAACTCAGAAATGGTGCCAGTTTTTACATATAGACACATGGATCGATGTACAGAAGTTACAAAAAGAGGAACATTTACTTTTTGTAAGTTTTTCTTCGTTTAACTGAATATTTTGTATATTTTCAGTTAATGATCTAGAGATCTACACAATCCTTTTAACGACTGTATATGATTCTATACTAGTAATACTTCAAGAGTATATCTAACCAATCTCTCTTGCTTGATAGTTTATTTTGTTCTTTCTTATCTATTATAAAAGTGCTGAAGACATGACCTTCATTTAAAATATTTTCAGGTATGTACAATTGTCCCCTTGGGATAAAGTCTTAAAACTAGGGTTTCTGTAATATCAAAGGAATTGTGTCATTCTCTTCTGTATCTCTTGGAGCACCTGACACAAAACCTTGAAAATAACAGGTATTTCATAAATAGTGGCTGAATGGATAAATTCAAGAGTAAAGTCGCGGCTGGTTACTTTGTATCTCTTTATATAACTGACCTAATGCAGTACTGTGGTTGGATGTTCTGGGAGGAGCCAATCCAGATCTAAGCTACTTTTTTACACAGACAAAAATTTCAAAAAAAAAAAAAGGAAATAGTAAGGCATGAAATAAACGGAGTAAGAGACATTTGCAGTGAACGTGATGTGTGTTTATTTGTTCTTCCTTCCTAGCAATGCTGAGAGGATAAAACTGCTACCACTGCATCCATTCTGCAGACGAAGAATCTTACCATCAGGACAAATTACTTGCCTTTGGCCAGGTGACTTATAGGAGGAACCCCACTTTGTCTTACCACAAGTCCAGTGTTTTCTTGAACATGCCCCTCTGCCTTGAAGCTAAATAACAGTTTTCCACCATTTCATCTTAATAAAGAACTCTGCGTCAGGAACTGGTTTCTTAGAATAGCTGTTTGTACAGGAGGATCCTCCCTTTACCAGAAAACATAAACTGGAGAAGACTAACAACCTGTCTTTCTTCAGTGACCTCTAACTGACCAGCTACACCTGAGCATGACTAGGCATTTTTACTAAGAAAGCTGCTTTGCCTTTTTCCAGTTGTTGAAGATGGCAAGATTGCTGAAACACTTGTACCTTGTTTAGATGAGGAAGGAATGTGTGTCCTGCCTATTTAAACACATGTAGTTCACTGTAGGTAGGGACAAAGTCTACCCCATTTTTGGATTAATCCTTAGCACCAAGCATACTGCCTGGACCATGGTAGATTCAAAAAATACGTATATTGGGCTTCCCTGGTGGCGCAGTGGTTGGGAGTCCGCCTGCTGATGCAGGGGACGCGGGTTCGTGCCCCGGTCCGGGAGGATCCCACATGCCGCGGAGCGGTTGGGCCCGTGAGCCATGGCCGTTGAGCCTGCGCGTCCGGAGCCTGTGCTCCGCGGCGGGAGAGGCCGCAACGGTGAGAGGCACGCGTACCGCAAAAAAAAAAACAAAAAACGTATATTTATACACAAGGAAAGGAGGAGGAAGGAAGAGAGGGAGTCTAATATCTTGTACAAATATTATTCTTCAACGATGACTGTCATTTGGCTTATTTTTGTTTCGATAGATGAAATTTTAATCATCCCAAAACCTCTGCGTGACTGACACACTTAAGATTAAATCAGCCTTCAAGGGTTCTTTGTTCTTTTGTCTCTCTCCAAAGGGTCCTATTCATATTTTCAAATATGAAACCCAATCTAAAAGGCTAAGAGGTTTTGTGTTTGTTTGTTTATTTGTTTGTTTTGAAAGGCAACATTAAGGTCAGTGAGAGAAAATAATTGTGGTTTAAAAATAATTGTTTAAACAAATTGACATAAATTGTGCTTAGTCTAACTTTTACAAATATTCCTTTCCTTTGTAGAGATAAACTTAAAAATGTTTTCTATTGCTAAAAAATTTTATTAATAAGTTGAAATAATTATACGTTCATCCTCCCATCCACACATATATTTTTAAGTAAATTGATCACATAGCGAGGATTTACTAGGCAGTTCCAATTTCAAATATTATAAACACTTATTCACTTAATATATATCATACCATTCATGCAAGTCTTGAGTTTAGGAGAAAAAAGTGGTGTCAATGCCTACAGCTAATGTAAATAATGTGTTCCTGTAGGACAATAGTGAAAGTTATTGGTGTGTATCAGTCAGCTGAGGCTAAATTATAATACAACACAAAAAACAACCCCAAATCCTAGTGACTTATGAAAGCAAAGGTTTATTTCTCACTGTGTTTCATGTGATTGACTGAGGCTCTGGTTCATGACTCTACTTCAGGATCCAGGCTGAGAGAACAGTTTGGGACATGGCTTATCTCAGATTAAAGAAGAAAGAGAAGATGGCAAACTGGGCTGAATTCAGGAAGCTTCTGCTCAGAAAGGGCACATCACCTTTCTGCTCATAGTACATTGGCCTAAACAAGTAAGAGGGACAAAGCTGACATCAGTGGGGTGGAAAGTGTAATTCTCCCACAGGGAGGGGCCCTGAAGGTTCAGGACATACAGGAAAAGAAATGGAACATTTGGTACAACCATACTACATACATTTATTGTTTGGTGATACCCTATACTAAGTCTTCCCAGTTAGAGATCAAAAAGTTATCCTTTTGTCTGCCACTTCCCTCATTCAATTAACATTCAAATTATTTTAATTTTACCCTCTAAATATTTCTCAAGTGTAATCTCCCCTCTCTATCTCACCTACCATTCCTTTTTCTCAGGTCCTCGGTATTCATAAATAGGTCTTCCAGTCATAAATTAATTCCATGTAGAGCCACCAATGTGAGGTATGCAAAGTGCACAAATATAAAATGTCATTTTTCTTTCCACAAATGTAATTGTATGATAGATAGAATATATGAAATCAGAGGTAAAAATCAGTCCATTTATAATGACAAGATAATAAATATAAATACATGTATTAAACTTACTTGGATAAAAAAGACATTTCCATTCTATCACACACACACACACACACACACACACACACACATGCACACACACACAAGATTCTATTTTTTTCCCTAAACAGAGAAATTTTCATCAAAAAAGAAAGCCAAGCCAAAAAAAGAAATGAAGAAGAAACTAATAGAAATTTGGAAAAGATGAATGATACACAGCAAATGAAAGCCAATTTAATCTAAGTTGCTACTTTATTCTACTACTCCTAAATTGCAGGTACTTCTACATTTCTCACATTTTTTATTTGTTTTCATTTCAGCAATTAGCAATATCCTTTTTTGTCTTAGTCATCTAAATTTGTAAATTAGTAGTAGTAGAATAAAGTAACAACTGGTAGGATTATAAGAATATATGGATTAATGTAAATTAATAGTTAGATATATTTTTTAATTTCTCTCATAATTATTTAGATATTTCTTTTTTTCTAATGTAAGAATGTAAAACTATACATTTCCCTCTTAGCAATGTTTTAATGACATCCCACATGTTTTGATGTACTGTATTTCTATTTTCATTCAGTTAATTGTACTTTTTGATTTACCTTGAAAGTTCTTCTTTGACCCATGGATTATTTAAAAGTGTGTTGTTTAGTTTTCATGCATTTGGTGATTTTCCTCCCTTTCTGTTAACAATTTCTAGATTCGAGTTCATTGTGGTCAGAATACACACTCTGTATGATCTCATTTCCTTTACACTTTTTGAGATTTGTTTTATGGCCCATAATGTGGTCCATCTAGGAATGTGTTCTGTGGGTACTTGAAAAGAATATATTCTGCTTTTGGTGTGTGGAATGTTCCACAAATGTTGATTAGGTTCTGTTGGTTGATGCCATCCAGTGCTATTAATTTGCTGATTTTCTATCTGGTTCTCTCAATTGTTGAAAGATGTTGATGTTTCCAACTATAATTGTGAATAGTTCTATTTCTCCTTTCAATTTTATCAATTTTTCTTTCATAGATTTGAAGTTCTATTGTTTAATGCATATACATTTAGGAGTACTATGTTTTATTGTATTATATATCTTTTCATATGTGATATTTTTTGTTGCTTTGAAATCTACCTTAGCTGATATTAATATAGTCATTCTTGCTTTGTTTCCATGTTTCCATGATACATATATATATATATTTTAAAGGTTTTTTAAAAATTAATTTATTTTATTTTATTTAGTTTTGGCTGTGTTGGGTCTTCGTTGCTGTGCGCGGGCTTTCTCTAGTTGCAGCGAGCGGGGGCTACTCTTTGTTGCAGTGCACAGGCTTCTCATTGAGCTGGCTTCTCTTGTTGCAGAGCACGGGCTCTAGAGCACGCGGGCTTCAGCAGTTGTGGCTCATGGGCTCTAGAGCGCAGGCTCAGTAGTTGTGGCACACGGGCTTAGCTGCTCCATGGCATGTGGGACCTTCCCGGACCAGGGTTCGAACCCGTGTCCTCTGCATCGGCAGGCAGATTCTTAACCATTGCATCACCAGGGAAGATGATGATATATATTTTTTTAACTCATTTACTTCTAACCTGCTGATATTGTATTTGAAGTGAGTTTCTCATAGACTGCATATACTTGCATCATGATTTTTTTTTAATTAATTTATTTATTCATTTATTTTTGGTTGCTTTGGGTCTTCATTGCTGCGCACTGGCTTTCTATAGTTGCAGCGAGCCGGGGGCTACTCGTTGCTCTGCAGCATGTGGGATCTTCCCGGACCAGGGCCCGAACCCGTGTCCCCTGCATTGGCAGGCAGATTCTCAACCACCGCGCCACCAGGGAAGCCCGCATCATGTTTTTTATCTTCTCTGCTTATCTCTGTCTTATGATTGGTGTATTTAGACTTTACATTTAATGTTATTATTGGTAAGTTAAGGCTTAGGTCTGCCATTTAAGTCTGTTTTCTGCTTGTTCTCTCTGTTTTTCATTTCTTTTTTCTTCTCTTCTCTATGGGTTGCTTAAACTTTTTTTTTTTAATTCCATTTTGTTTCATCTATACTTTTTCACTTTATCTCTTCATATAATTTTTTAAATGGTTGCTCCAGGAACTACATTATATATATATATATATATATATATATATATATATATGTATAATTTAACACAGAAAACTGGTGTTGAGATTTTATTAGCATGAATGAAATTTTAAAACCTTACTTCCCTTTATGTTCCTTTAACTTTTACTTTTTATGATAGTTTTAAACATTTCCTCTTCACACATGTTAGATTTGTGACAATCCCACAGGTTCTTGGGCTCTGTTCATCTTTTTTTTCCTTGTATTATATTCTTTCTGTTTTTCAGAAACAGACCTTCAAGGTCTCTTTTTGTTTGCCTTACATATAACTTCCAAGGATTGTAGGTATACTTAGTAGGAGGAGTAGGGAAAAACATATCTACTCTAACTTTTTAGAAGTGGAAGCTTATCCATTTTTGACAGATATTATGATTACTTACTTTAGTAAATTATACATAAATTAACAAAACAGTGTGTGGGGGGGATTAATTGATCTATAAAATATTGTTTGAAATTATTGTTATCAAATTAGGTATGGATGAGAAAAAGTATTTGAGGTTTCTGCATTGAGATTATGTTCCAAGTGTTTCCAGAGTTCTCACTCCATTCTAAGGAAACCAAGACTGGAAGTTATAGAAATTGCATTACTAATATGGGTTATAAAAGATAGATGGGGCTTCCCTGGTGGCGCAGTGGTTGAGAGTACGCCTGCCGATGCAGGGGACACGGGTTCGTGCCCTGGTCCGGGAAGATCCCACATGCTGCAGAGCGGCTGGGCCCGTGAGCCATGGCCGCTGAGCCTGCGCGTCCAGAGCCTGCGCGTCCAGAGCCAACGGGAGAGGCCACAACAGTGAGAGGCCCGCGTAACGCAAAAAAAAGATAGATGACACAGATTAGTTGATATATGCCTCCCATCTCCCCCAAAATGCCCTAACTGTAAATCAAAAGGCTGACAAATTAATGTGCATTTATATGCAAAGTTAAAATTATAATATTTATTGTTATTTTTTAATACTCTAACTTTTGAAATCTTGATTGGGAAGTATGAGAGGTAAGCATCCTCTTGAATTTGACTGAATTTGATTTTCCACTTTTAAATGTATTCCTTTCAATGAGCTGAGTTAGAAAATCTAAGTTTTCCCTTAGAATGTTTAGGTTTTTTGTACAAGACCTAGATTATTATTGACTGAAGGATAAATAGCTTTGACTGGTAATAGAAAAATCTACCTGAAGAGCAATTCTAATTTAATTTCAATGTTTTTATAACTTACCTTTTTAAGTATGCATTTTATAAGATCTGGTCCTTATTGTGCATGTGGACACACACACATACAAACATGAATGTGCTTCATAAAACAAAGCTAGCTATATCCTTGCACCTGCAACTTCTGGGTGGCAATAACCTGAATTACATTGAAACCCATGTGATGGAGATGTTAATTTCTCCACTCTCTTTGGACAGTGGAACAGATGCTGTCTTGAACTTCAAAGGGATTTGACTACTTTCTGAGTTTCATTAATGAACAACAACTTTTCACAGCCTAGTTTTTAAAAAACTCTAACAAAACATACAAAGGAAAAAGATCAATGAGGAATTCATCAGTCTTTTCCTCCTGAAATGTTTTTTAGGGATAGAAAGGAAGTCAAATTCAAAACATTTGATCTTTCCCAGGAAACTGAACTGCACTGTATTTATTGCTTTTCAAATCTGACAGTTCATCCTGTGGCCTCACATCATGGTAGGGGACCCAATTCTACCAGGAGAAGATGGGCTTTGGGAGATAAGTTGTTAAAGAGATTGATAGAAAAAAAAAAAAAGAAAACCCAATTGGTGATAAATATTTTTGTTCTTTACTACCTTATCTAATTCTGGCTATTGAGTTTAGCTCAAGTAATGCACCATTTGTGTGGCCAGAAGACTTGGTTCCAGGACCTTCTGTGTTGTTAACTAGTATAAGATAACAGATAAGGATGGGAGCTGACAGTTAATACTGCCTATTGATCAGGCACTGTTCTTAGCATTTTACATATGTTAAATAATTGAATCTTTGTATCAATCTTACACATAGATATTATTATCATCCTCATTTTACAGATAATTAAAAAAGCACAGAAAGTTTAAACAACTTCCCTAAAGTCACAGAGCAAGCAAGCAAGCAGTGGCAGCAAGATTCAAACCCAGGCCTTCTGCCCCTAGAGCCCATTCTCTGAAATACCAAGCTCTATCTCCTCAACACTATTAATATCACGTCAGCTCTCTGGTTTTCTCATTTCTGAAATAAAAGGAGAATAAAACTGCACATTGTAATTTACTTGATGGTACACTCATAGAATTTGGGCAAATAGGACTTTAGCAGTTACATAGTACAGATTAACATGTTGTAGCTAAAGAAACTAAGTTCTAGGAATTAAGCAACTTAGGGTCACATAATTAGTGACAGACCTAAAACCTGGTCCTTTGAGACAATCCTTACTGAATGGCAAACAAACACATCTAATGAGGTTACACATATTAATATGGTTGGACATAGCCCAAATTTCATATTTTGAAAATAAATAATAAACATTAATTTATCACTGTTTGATATTGGGTACTATAATAGAGGTGTATGATAGAGGGCCATACGAAACTGAGGACAGTATATTTAACACTGCTGGGAGTGTGCGGGCAAATAGTAAAAAACAGAAAAGAGGTAACTTTTCTGGGGGGAAGGGGGTTATGCGGGCCTCTCACTGCCGTGGCCTCTCCCATTGCGGAGCACAGGCTCCGGACACGCAGGCTCAGCGGCTATGGCTCACGGGCCCAGCCGTTCCACGGTATGTGGGATCTTCCCGGACCAGGGCATGAACCCGTGTCCCCTGCATCGCTAGGCGGACTCCCAACCACTGCGCCACCAGGGAAGCCCGGAGGTAACTTTTGAACTGATTTTTGAAGGATAGGGAGGAGTTGCTTTGAAGACAACGAAGAAAAAGCCCATTGAATCTGAGAAAAATGCTTGTTCAGGCCACCAGTTCAGGACAGCACGCTCAAAGAAAGGGGTCCACTCTCCTTGTCGGTAAACTTCAAGCCACCTGAGCTCCCACTGGAAGTTATGTGGTTAGTGTAAGACCACACACGTCTTTGGCAATTAGAAACTCTAGTCTTTTAACTATCAAAATCAAGAGAATGTTTGGGTCAGCTGGAGTTTCAGAAACATAAAGATTTATGTTCAGAAACAGAAACATAAAGATTCCAGTGCCCAGGTTTCCTGGCTGTCAGTCTTTAGAAGATAATTTTAATTCTTCCCTTGGTTTCTTCTAAACCAAGTGGGAGTAAGGACAAGAGCCTTTTTCTTATCTTTATGTCATCATGGCCTGATACAGTGCCTGAAACAGAGTAAAATGTATTTAACAATAAAAAGAAATGTTTATTGTGCATTTACAGATGTCAGGCACTATGCTCAGGATTATATGTGCATTTTCTATTAATCTACACATCTGCCCTATGAGAGAGTAATCAAGATTGGCCCAGAAAATTGGAAACTTAGACTGAGAGTATGTCCAGGGACCCCCTGATGATGGAGGGAAACAGACTTGATACAGTCCCCCTGCCTTCAAAACCTGCGGCATTTTCAAAGTGTGATGAATTCATTTACAGTTACTTGCATGATATTAATGTGGCTCATAATTTTCCCAATGCAAAATGTATCTTATGAGAATTGATATGTAATTTTAAAAATGTGACTTTGCATGGAATGAATGAAAGTGTTTTAAAAACAAAAATCTAGAAGCAGTTGCTATGCTTTTCAAGAAAAAATTAAAATATGACACCAATGTGCACTGAGATATTTTTAATGTACAAATACTTTTTAGAAATGTAACAGAAGAGCATTTTTCTACTTTTTTAAAAAGAAATCATTAAGCATTTTCTTTTTAAGTATTGCCTTTACAGAAAACGATTATCATATTAAAAGCTCTTTTTAAAAAGCCTTTAAAACACTGTTAAGTGCATGTAAATTCAAACACATGTGAACAATTGCAGTCTTCTTTTATTCTGCTTGCTTTCAAAACTGAACCTATGGATAAGGCTAGGCTCTCCCACAAGACACTTTCAGAATTAGAAACATCTAGAGATTAGGGAGTTCATCCATATTCCAGTCAGCTTGTTGATTAAGCCAGCCCTTCTGTTCAATTCATCAGGCTGACTCCTTCTAAAAGAAAAGGATAGAAACTTTACAAACTCAGAGAATTAGGTGGGTGTAGATTCTCCGTACTGATTTGCATGTCTCTACAGTACTGCCTCTAAATCTCTTATAATCACTCTTAATGCAGCCCCACCCCATTCAATCCTGTTTGCTGTTCTGGGAATCTCAAGAAACAAAACTGACAATACAATTCCAGTAAGAGGTAATTAGAGTCACTTGTCTCACGGCATGTGGGATCTTAGTTCCAAAACCAGGGTTCAAACCCGCACCCCCTGCATTTGAAGCACGGCGTCTGGGAAGTCCCTGAGTAAATTGTCAAATTAACCAGGATTTGAGAAGCAGCAGAGGCAAATGACTCCACAAACTGCCATCCAATTAGATGCCAGTTCCAATTAGATCGATCCAGTGGGATCTCATCAAAGGGGACAGAGACTTGCCATGTTCCCTATGCTGGGAAATAAAAAATAAAGAGGGCTCTGCTGGCAAGAGGTTTATCATCTAACAGAGATAAACCATAACAACCAGTCAGGTCATTATGTGCAGTGCTGTGAGGAGGGTGTAGACGGGGTTCCATGACGTAACAGAGGATGCAGAGACATGCACTCTATCGCAGCTGGAAAGAGTAGAGAAGGTGAACCTCAGACTGGGACTTGAACCCACGTGCCAGGACTTGAACACGGCAAAAAGCCACGGTCTTCCAACCGAGATCACACACCTGGTTTTAGGACTTAATGAAGCTCAGGTTCTTGATGCCTCATCGCAGAAAGAATTCTTTGAAAGACAAAATGATAGGTTAGAAGTGGATTTATTTAGAGAGAAACACATTCCACAGACAGAGTGTGGGCCATCTCAGAAGATGATAGCGGCACCAGGGTATGGGTTTGTCAGTTTTTACAGGAGCGGGTAATTTCATAGGCTAGTGAGTGGGAGGAGTATTCCAGCTATTTCAGGAAGGGGCGGGGATTTCCAGGAATTGGGCCACCGCCCACTTTTTGATCCTTATGTTCGGTCTTGGAACTGTCATGGCGCCTGGGGGTGTGTCATTTAGAGTGCTGATGTGTTACAACGAGTGTATACTGAGGCTCAAGGTCTAGTGGAAGACGATTTCTCTGTCATCTTGGACACATTTGGTTCTAATCAGTTTATGTCATGTCCTCAGGCTATGTCATTCTTTCAAAGGTTGTGCCCTGCACCCTTCCCTCCTGTTTCAAAGGGGGACTGTGGAAGGCAGATGGGGGAGATCAAAGAAGATGTCTCAGGGGTCTCTGAATTTAGTTTTTATCTTGAAAGGAAGGTACAATTTCTAAAGGCTGAAAAGGAAGAAGCATTCAAAATGGAATGAAGTACTTGAAAAAGGTGTTGTAATTACAGTGTGAAGGACACATGGGGTGGCATAGGTGAAAGTGGTTTGACTAGGGTGCCCTTAAATGAAAGTCAGAGTCCCAGGACCCTTGCTCATCCAGCTCTTAGTCTAAAGGTTAAATAATATCAAATTACTCATGCATTTTTCTGCCAGTTATTTTATCTCCATGTGATATTTAATAATTATTTACTTATAACTATCAATAAATATGTAGAATGTATTGAACCCTTAATATATGCATTGTTCATTTTATCCCCAACAGAACACTGAGGAAAGCGCTATCGTTATCTCCATTTCCCAGAGGAGGAAATAGAGCTGAAAAAGATCAAATAACTTGTCTGAAGTCCAAAGGTAGCAAGAAATTTTGGATTTCACATTCAGTTTCTAGAGCCACAACCTTGACTCCTGATACACACTGAGTGCCCACGACATGCCAAGATGTTTGCTCAGAGCTGGAGTTAAACACATGACCCAAAGTGACACAGTCCATCTTCTCTAGGACCTCTTCTTGTTCCTTAAAATTTTCAGCAGCTTAGTTTAGATGGAGTAATAAAGCCACTAATAAAAAGCCAGTTATAAATGCTCCCTACTCTTTGGTACAACTACATGTAATTAAGTGGTTAAAAGGAGGAGGAAGGAAGAAAAAGAGAGCAAAGAGGTAAAGATGTCTGTCTCTCAAGGGTAGGGTGAGCTAACCAGACTGGTAGGATTGTAGTATTTATGATGGGCCCTCCTGAAGGATAGAGAATAAGCATATGTATTAAACACCTGATATATTGCAAGGTACATTTTTTAACAGGCATTAGCCCATGTAAATCTCACAACAAACTTGTGAAGTAGGTATAATGATCCCATTTTATAAATATGGAAATTACAAGGTTTGACTGGTAATTTGAGACCACGCTATATGAAGCCTTGAAGTCTGACATGACCATACCCCTTCCCTCCCCTTAACTGGTAACCTCTCAGTTTAAACCTTCTGCTACATATTAGAAATGAGTATTAGAAACCATGGCAACTCCAGAAACATTCAGAACATAACAGATATATGTGGGATAGACGTGTGTCCAAGAACACAGCACAATTCAGGACAAGAAGGTCTGAGGGGCACTTCCTGGGAGGAACCAAGAACTTAAGTGGAAGCTTCAATATGAGTTCCCAGATGGAAAAGATAGGATTTCTTATACACAGAAAAGAAGTTTCCCTGCAAAAGTTGGCAATGAGTAGCTTGACTATCTGAAGAGATATGATTCAATGAGCTGCACGCTCAACTTCAAGTTGACAATCTGTCTTCCAGATATTTACTACTGACACTGATAATAATAATGACTATTTATTTAACACAGACAGTGCCAAACCCCATGTTGGATCTTTACCATACATTATCTGGAATCCTTTTGTCAAGCCTACAAGGTGAGAATTATCTCTGTTTTATAGATGAAAAAGCTGTGGCCCAGAGAATTTAAGTAACTTGTCCAGTTTACCGGAAGATGAATAGAGCCAGAATTAAACTCATAGGGGCTTCCTGGTGGCTCAGTGGTAAGAATCCGCCAGCCAATGCAGGGGACACAGGTTTGATCCCTGGTCTGGGAAGATCCCACATGCCACAGAGCAACTAAGCCCGTGCCCCACAACTACTGAGCCTGCGCTCTAGAGCCTGTGAGCCACAACTACTGAACCCACGTGCCACAACTACTGAAGCCCACATGCCTAGAGCCCATGCTCCACAACGAGAGAAGCCACCACAATGAGAAGCCCGCACACCGCAACGAAGAGTTGCCCCCGCTCGCCGCAACTGGAGAAAGCCCGCATGCAGCAGTGAGGACCCAACACAGCCAAAAATAGATAAAATTTTTTAAAAAATAAAAAAGAATTAAACTCATACTCTTTCCACTAGGCCATCTTGCATGCATTAGACACTATTATTTCATTTAACCATGCTCCCTGGTGACACAGTGGTTGGGAATCTGCCTGCCAATGCAGGGGACACAGGTTTGGACCCTGGTCCAGGAGGATCCCACATGCCAAGAGGCAGCTGGGCCCGTGCGCCACAACTGCTGGGCCTGTGCTCTAGAGCCCGCATGCCACAACTGCGGAGGCCCACGTGCCTGGGGTCCGTGCTCTGTAACAGGAGAGGCCACTTTGATGAGAGGCCTGTGCGTCACGGCAAAGAGTGGCCCCTGCTCGCTGCAACTAAAAAGGGAGCCCGCGCGCAGCAACGAGGACCCAACGCAGCCAAAAATAAATAAATAAATAAATTTTTAAAAGTGTTTATCTCAGGTTCCTAAAGCCCCAACAAGTGGCAACTAATTGAATAAAAAGAAAAAAAATTTACCTCAGCTCACACTGAGTGGCCCAGTGGCTCAGTGGCCCACACTGAGCTGAGGTAATTCTAGTCAAAAGCAAATAAATTATGTTTTGGTTACCATGCAGATGTAGGTGCTACAGGTGGCAATAAACCGAGTTTACTGAGATACTGAGACAGGTGTCCGATCTCTATCCTTGTACTCTGTTTGTGAATACATCATTGTACTTGGATTAGGTTTTAAACCTCGAACTTTACCTATGTCTCAGTTTCATCGTAACACAAGCATGTTGGATTTGAAATCTAAGGTTTGTCACGACTCTGTGATGCTCTGACTCTTAGGTGTCATATTCCAGTTCGCACGGGATGGAACCTCTCACCTGACTGGGAGTTTTGGATTTCAGGTTCTGGACCTGTGATTTCTTAAGAAGACTTAAGTAAATAAAGGAGCATTTTCCTGTTTGCAAAGGTAGTTTTTCTCCTTCTTCCCTTGAGGCACTGTGCTTAAGTGCTTCTCTCAGGCTGAAGAGGCGAAGGAAAAGCTCCTGGTTATCTTTAAGTTACCTAACTTCGTGAGCTTATCAATTTGCCCTGTTTGATAGTTCTACTGTCCTAAACAGTAAGTAGGAGCTTGTGGCTTTATAGCTACCTCACAAATCATCACATGTGAAAACTGGAAACAGAACAGAGAAAATTATCTCTTTTTCCTAAGAGATAAGAGAAAGTTCTAAGAAGCTCATCTGTCGAAAAGCCCTTAAGAGCACATCTTAAGTCTAAGGATGCTCGGAAATCCGCATTCCAACGTGACTCTTCAGATCTACCAGGCTGAATCTGAAGGGGGTGCAGTCTGCTTCCTCTCCTCCACACCCAACCGATAATGCAGAAATGCCCAAGTTGAAGCAACTGGCGGCATGCCTATATCAGGCTGTCTCAGAATTAGGAAGTGGGAAGAGGCCATTCAGAGGGTCAAGATATAATCTAGGTTCAATCGGTACCAGGTCTTCAACCAGATTCAGGCTCAGCCATTGTCTAGACGTCAAAGCCAAGTTCCCACCAACTTTACTGTAATTAACATGTGCACAGACAGCCATTTCTTAGTAAGACAGCATGAAACCAAACAGGAAGGTAACTAGCTGTTAGGGCTTAGGTTTCATTTCTGGGTAAATCAGTAGTCATCTCACAGAGTTATTCTTTCTTTGTATAATCCCAAACCAGTTAAAACAAATGGAATGAAATAAGAGAAGGTGTGTTAGCAGCTGCTCTTAAATTTCCCCTGGTTGTCAGGATTTGTCTTAGTTTGGGTTTTAGACTTTGTAAGTTAGCAGTTGCCATGTTCAACTTTAGATAACCCCATAAATCCGGAAATAGCTAATATGATTCATCTGGGAATCAGTTATGGCAATGATCTGTGTCCAAATGTTGGTTTTATAGTCATACCTATTCCAAGAGCTATGTCCTGTGAAAGGATACAAGTCATGCTCTCTGCAACCTTGAATCACTGCTCCTTAACTACATAAAACCTATGATCTCTGCTGATTCTGAAGTTGGCCTATCTTTTAGGCTCCTGGCTAAGTTTGGACCTCTGGGGAGGGAATGAAGGTGGACATGAGGGGAAGAAGGAAGTTCTGCTCATTGAGATGACTAAAAAGTGGATCAGCCATTAGTAAGAGGACCTTTGAAGGGTTGCAAAATTACAACTGTGCTAACAAATTATTAATGTAATCTGCCTTTGTGATATAAAGCCTGAGGTAATTTTTGTTAAGATGAAAGATAGTGAAAGTTCTAGCAAAGCTGACACAATTTCCCCCCACTTCCTCCTCAAAAACTTCATCACCTTTATCTCAATTCACCAAAAATATATTGAAGATCTGCTTTGTAAAAAGCTCTCCTATCAGAGGTTATAAATGCAAAGAAGACAGAGTGCCAGCTGTCTCAGGGCTCACAGTCCAGTGGAAATACAGGAAAATACACATGGAAATACACATGTAATTCTAAATCAGGGCACACTGGAAAGGGGGCAGAAATCATTTTCTCTTATCATCTTTCTCTAGCCTCCTAAATGTGGGTCTATGACCCCTCATCTGAACACCTACAACACACTGTATTTGTGGCAAAGAATGTCCATCACTAAACAATATCCATGCTCCCCTTCTTCTTAGTAACAGAACCCTGATTTTATTTGCAATAACACTGTACACACTGGAATAATATACTTCCCATCATCCTTTGCAGCTAGGTGTGGCCATATGACTAATTCCAGGCCAATGAAATGTGAGTGTAAGCACTCTTTGGCACCTCCAGAAAGCTGCTTAAAGGAAGCTGACTCAGCTGGGAGAAGTTTTCTTTGTACCCTTTCACATTCCTCCATGAGACAGCCTAGAATGCAGGTGTGTCAGCTATGTGTTCAAGAACTATCTTCCCTGGTGGTGCAGTGGTTAAGACTCCAAGGCCCCAAAGCATGGGGCCTGGGTTCGATCCCTGGTCAGGGAACTAGATCCCACATGCATGCTGCAACTAAGGAGCCCGCCTGTGGCAACGAAGACCCAACACAACCAAATAAATAAATATTAAAAAGAAAAGGGCCATCTTGGACTGGAATTCCCTGGTGGTCCAGTGGTTAGGACTCCACACTTTCACTGCCGAGGGCACAGGTTCAATCCCTGGTCAGGGAACTAAGAATCTGCAAGCTGTGGGACGTGGCCAAAAAAAAATTTCCTTCCTTAAAACTCCTAGACGAAATAGGGAAAAGATCCCTGACATTGATTTTGGAAATGATTTTTTGGACTAGACTCAGCACAGGCAACAATATTCCACTGAGGATGCAACTAATTTAATTAACTATCCCCCTTTCCCCAGACATACACTCCTTGCTTATTTTGAGGGTGTTTTTTAAAGAAATATGGTTTCATTTGGATTATTACTTTAGGTTAGATTGATTTTTTTTAATTAGTAAGATTAATTAGGGTCAAAGAAAATGGCCTGTATTTTTTTAAACGACCAATTAAAAATAGAGTACAGGGCTTCCCTGGTGGCGCAGTGGTTGGGAGTCCGCCTGCCAATGCAGAGGACACGGGTTCGTGCCCCGGTCCGGGAGGATCCCACGTGCCGCGGAGCGGCTGGGCCCGTGAGCCATGGCCGCTGAGCCTGCGCGTCCTGCGCTCTGCAACGGGAGAGGCCGCAGCAGTGAGAGGCCCGCGTAGTGCAAAAAAAAAAAAAAAAAAAAAAAATAGAGTACAATTTTTTTTTCTAAATTTCAGGGTCAGAGAGAGAGAACGCTAGAGGAAAATTTCAGAAATACTTCATTTACTACGTGGGGAAACAGAGGGCCAACGAAACAAATTGACTTGTTTAGTGTTACACATTCGATTATACAATAGATTTAGATTTTATACAATGGATTAGGTGGCAGTATCAGGACCCAAACCATTATGAGCATCTTTAACAGACTTTTAAAAAAGAATCCTTTCCAATACTTTAAAAATATAACCATTGAATTAAACAGGTACTCAAAGCATCTTGACTCTTTCCTGTCACTTTTACAGTAAGCATACTTTGCGTAAAAATGGAAGGTATATTCTAGCATTTTAGAAAATTGGGGCTGGATGACAGAAGAAAAGTATACACAAGCATAAGAAAAGACATGAATTTTAAAACTGATCATTTTCTAAGTGAAAAAGAAGTAGGTTATTTGGGTCACATAGAAAATGGTACATATATCCTATCTGGTATCATGTTCTGTTAAAGCTCTTCTTTGTCAAAATTTTGCAAATATCTTTTTATGCACATTTCTCCTCACTAGTGATGAAAGGGGCCAGGAATTTCGCCTTTACATGTGATGTCAGAGTGCCACATATTTCTTGATAAATCCAGAAAGGAAAGAAGTTGATCGAGATTAGCTACAATGAAATCAGAGTCATGTTATATGCCATGCTTTGTCAGTTATGATACGTGTACACATAATGTTTTTTTAAACTAAAATAGAGCTAAAAGGTAGAAGATATATATCATCAACTTTATGATAAAGTTATGCTTTTTGTCAGAATACCTCTGGATAGATGTCTATGTCATAAGAATAGATTAAACCAGAAAAGTGGGTCAGGGATTGTCCTGGCAGGTTAAATAGTTGTGATTAGGAAAATCTACTTGGGAAACAGTAGACCTTGTGACACGTGGAAAAAAATGAGAAGGGAAATGATTTTTCAGGAGACAGTAATCATCTAAGAATCCATTTATACTTTCACTCATGAAAATATATACTAATTTACTAAATGTACTAATTTACAACATTCTAAGTGCAATGCCCTAAGTCCACAGGTGCATATGCTAGACCATATGTTGAACTGATGCCTAGGACATGTTCTAGGTCATCTAGCTGTAAAGCTGTGGAGTTAGAATGTGAACCTAACTTCTATGATATAGAAAAAATTCAGCAAAATCTATTTTGATATCCTTGTTCTGAAACACATTCCTTATGATTTTCCAAAACTTATCAACTCTTCAGAGCATAAATTCTAATTCAAATGATTAGGTTGCTGCTTTCATTTGTTTGTTTTGCTTTTCATTTCATTTCATTTCATTTCTTTTCATGTTCAAGAACATATTCTTGCTACTCTAAGTTATTTCTCAGATGCCATTAGGAGAATATCTACATACAACACTGTAGGGTTTGGGAGATTGGGACTGACATATATACACTAATATGTATAAACTAGATAACTAATAAGAACCTTCTGTATAAATAAATAAATAAAATGAAATTTTAAAAAACAACACTGTAGGATGCTGGCTGCTGTTATTGAGCGAATCTTACTCGTTTGCACACCGTACTGAAGCACCTATGTTTTGGGAGGGAATAGCAGAGATAAAAGAGGAGATCTAGGTGATAGTGAACTTTTAAGGCACTGATGAGAAGTATATATTTGATCTAGAGCAGACTCCCTGCAGCACTCCTCCCTTCCTGCACCATCTCCAGTGCTTTTTGTGAGCAAAGTCTTCTTAGCCTAGACCTGGAAATAAGCAGGAGGAGGTGGTGTAATTATGGGGTAGTTACGGGGTATGACTTCTGAATAAATCAGCGGCCACGGAAGAGGAAAAGAGCTTTACTACTATGGGAATCCTGTAAACTTCAGAGAGATGTGGTAACTAGGCTTAGAGAGCAAGCAAGGAAACTTTACATCTTTATCAGTAGGTCTTTGTATTAGGCAACACTCTTTGAGTGAAAAAGACAAAATCCAATTAAAAATTGTTTAAGGAAAGAGAAATTTTCTGGCTCATGTACTGGCAAATTTCAGCTGTGGTTTTCTTCATTTACTGTTACATCAAAAGACTCAACCAATGTGTTAAAAGATAAACTGAAGCATATTAAACCTTTTAAGAGCTTATTTGAGCAAAAATCGATTCCAACTGGGCAGCACCAAACCACAAGTGGTTAGGAGCGCTCAGTGACAAGAACCAGGGAAAAGACGTATGTAGAGAAAGTGTGGCAGCAAAGAAAGGACATTACTTGATTGGCTATAGCTTAAAGCTTGTTTGGTTGTTTGTGACTGGTTGTCCTTAGCATTTTGATTTTCTAACCTTGAGGCATTTCTATGCTTAGATACTGGTTTGCTTACATAGGTCACCAAGGCATTAGAGCCACCCCAGCTTAATGGCCTGCTTGTTTAATTAACTTTACAAGTGTCACCAGGGCTCTGTCTCTCCCTGCCTTTCTCAGCTGAACTGTTGTCTCAGTTACTGGTTTTCAGGCAGCCCATCTGCCTCTGCCTAGCACCACCATGGTGGCAAAATGATGACAAGCACTTCGCTATCACAGTGGGAAAGTGGCTGCCTCCTTTCCAAAAGTTAGGGAATTTAAACGCATTAGCATGGCTTGAAACCTTATCTCTAAAACAATTCCTGTTAACAGGATAACAGTGGAAACCCCAGGGTATAAGAAGGAGAGACTAATCCCAGTGAACCTATAAGATTAGATTCTGGGGGTTAATGAATGTTGAATGGGATGGAGGTATATAGGACAGGAGTATTTCTTTTGAGTTATTACAGATAATTCTCTGAATAATCTTCCAAAATGATTTTTTAATTTTGTTTTATCTTAACTGTCACAGAGTAGGCAAGAAACTTGACTGAGGTCCTGGTCCCACTGACTCTATAGCTTCTCCTTTTCCCACTGTGCCATCCACTCCTGAGGGGAAACCCTGAGTATTGCTTGATTTTAATACTAGTTTTTCTGATATTGAAGAGAATAGAAAGCCGTCAGGATCAGCTTTTATTCCCCTTCTTGCCCTCTCTGAGAACTTGGCCACTCTGGTTCTTGCTAAACCTTCTCTCCATATCACCTTGCTCCTTAATTTTCCTGATGTGATTTTTACTGGTCTTATATAAACATATGGTCTATATTAAGAACCAGCTGGGGGGGGACCTTGAAGATGGCGGAAGAGTAAGACGCGGAGATCACATTCCTCCCCACAGATACACCAGAAATACATCTACACGTGGAACAACTCCTACAGAACACCTACTGAAGGCTGGCAGAAGACCTCAGACCTCCCAAAAGGCAAGAAACTCCCCACGTACCTGGGTAGGGCAAAAGAAGAACCAGCTGTCATTATATTCACAGAGTTCAAGCTTGGGTACTCCTGGGTTATTGACCAAGGTGATCATACAATTAAGAACAATATTCACTGGCTACTTGCTATACATCCAACACAATTCTCAGCCCTTTGCCTGCATTGTTTTATTGACTCCACCAGAAACTCTAAGATATATATTATTAGCCTCAATTTACAGATGAGGAAGATAAGGCAGAGAGAGACAGAGGTTAAGTAACGTGCGTGAAGTTGTAATGCATAGAGGGACCTGGATTTTCGTGCAGGCAAACTGGCATCGGAAAAAATGTTGGATAACATTGTTTCTCATTGTGTCCAAGAGGCCACAAAGGAAGACTAGGCTGAAAAAAGCTGGGAGGGCAGCAGGCCAGGAAGGTGTTTCTAAATGGAGAGAAGAGCATGGATCCACTCTCAACGGGTAGGGTGGGCTCCGGGGTAAGGAGACAATGACGGAGATCCTCTCTGTATGAGATCCAACACCAACCAGAGAGCCAGAGGAAATAAGCCAGCAGAGAACAAAGTGTTCCAGGATTGGGAAAGTATTGAATAAGCCATCAATAGACATGGGAAGTCAGATTGGAAAGTCAGGAGGGCTAGCTCAAGAGAGGAAAGGCCATGACTTGTCACGATAGTTTCATAGGGACCACATGGTATATCCAACATCTTACCTCAGTGAGCAGGGAATTCATGGTATTTAATGTCTGAGATGTTTAGGTTTAGTCTGAGGGAAATATCTCTTTCCAGCATTGGTGTTTTTATAAACCTAAACTCCGGTCAGTGTGAAAAAGTAGGCAATTATTTCTCTGCTACACCTGCAGTTCTAATAATGTTATTTTCTTCCTTTAAGCTGTATGTTTCCTAAACTTCACCTGTCTTTAAAACAGCTCACACTAAGATCTAAAGCTTGTTGCATCTATGACTTTATTCTAAATGTGTCCCTGAGCATCTGGTAGATAACGGTACGAATTCAAACAACAGAACTACAGCTAATAATCACAATGCACTATGCTATAAAACAGGTGTCATGTCATTCCAAACATCAAGGAGGGTTCTTTTCTCCTAAAAGCTGTACTGAATATAGGATCTTAAAATTCACCTCTTAAAAGAAGAAAATTTAGGGCACTGAAAATTATATAGGACTTCAGCTTAGAAGGGAATCCTTGCTTCTCAGTTGTTGGAATTATTAAAAACAATTTATTGGGAAAATTATACATTTTAATCCTTCCCCTTGACATTTAATAATTGAGTTTGCACACACAGGCAGACATACACGGGCACACACACACACAAGGCTTAAATTTAATTTACAGTGAACTATTTTGCAATGTATAGTAGAATCAAAGTTGTTAAAAAACTCAGCTTAATTAGAGGTGTATTCATGAATTTCCAGAGAGCCGTTTTCAGTAATATCATTAGTATCATCAATATTATTTGAGATGCTGTAGAACATAACCCAGGTATGCAATTAACTTTGCATTAAGATTTGAAGTGATGCAAGCTTTGCCTGTGAATATCATCTCTCAACTTGTAAATCTCCAGAGCATGGTGACAATTTGGCCTGACTACAGCTGTGTCTGAATGAAGTACTTTTCTTTTGTGCAATCAGTACCCTACTAGTATGAGAACTCCTTTTTCTCCTTTCAGTTTATTTTTAAAATCATTTATTAAGTTTCCCTCCCGTAAAAGTCATTCCAGAGTTTGCCTTTTCTTTCTTTCTTTTTTTTTTCTTTTGAGGAGGAAGGGGTAAATTTTCAGGCAGTTTCCTTAGTCATTCTAGGCAGCTAGCCAATGAGATATAGACTAAACAACACAGAGAATATTAATTCCACCTCACAATGCATGCACAGAGCCAGTGATGCATAAAGCTTCATTCCAGAGCTGACAATAAAGGGGTTGTGCAACTGTCTAGAGTGTAACGTCACGAACAGTTTTCTGAGGGAGTTGGAAGGAGATAAGAGAACAGACCTTGGGGAATAAGTTTAAAATGGCTAAATAGTGATGGCAGAGCCAAATTCATACCTACATTAGTGGGTGCAGAGAATGAATCTGAGTATCTTTAATGCTGAATTTTAGAAAAGAAGTTTCAAAATGAACCTAAAAGGAAAAAAATATATATATTGGGTGTTTACTGGCAGTAGAAGAAGCTGGGTAAAAAGAGAATTAGAAGGAAAATCAAACTATTTATTGAAGGATAATATACATACAGAAAAACTTATAAAACCTAAGTCTGGAGTTGGTTTATTTATTTATTAAGGCTGGATGACTTTTTTTTTTTTTTTTTTGACCACGCCACGCAGCTTGCGGGATCTTCGTTTCCTGACCAGGAATCGAACCCGTGTCCCCTGCAGTGGAAGCGTGGAGTCCTAACCACTGGACTGCCAGAGAATTCCCTACAGCTGGTTTAAAAGTGAACACGCCATAAATGTAATTCTCAGGTCAAGAAACAGAATGTCCCCTACTTCCCAGAAGAAACGCCCATACCACCATGTAGTCACTACCTTCCCACAGGTTAGGCATAACCTAACCTCTATCATTAGATTAGTATTGCTCATGAACATTACATAAATGGACAACATAACGTACACTCTTTTGTGATTGACTTTTTCTTAATTCAACATTTTATTTGTTATGTAAGTGTGGTTCTAGTACTTTTATGCTCACAGCTGTATAGTATTCTCAATGTGTGAACGTGCCTCAACTTATCCATTCTCCTATTGAAGACATTTGGATAGAAAATATTATACATTTTTTATATCACTGAGCTCGATCTGCTAATATTTTCTTTAGGACTTTTATATTAATAAGAGAGATTGGCCTGTAATTTTTGTTTGATGTGATTCTTTTGCTATGTTTGGTATAAAGATTATCCTGGCTTTAAAAAATTCTCAGAAGTGATGTCTCTGTTTCCATTATCTGAAGGATTTTGTGTAAAATTAGTATTAGTTCTTCCTTGAATTTTTAGAAGAATTAACTGGCAAAGCCTGGAATATCTATTTCTTATTAACCATGAGAGATAATAGGAATTTTTATTCTGTCTTTGAGAGGTGTTTGACTTATATTTTTGTTCTCCTGAATATATAATTGCAAAACTTGACCAATGTCTTCAGGAGGAGACAGGCTCTATGTTTCATGTCCTTTAGTTCTCCAGGTTTGGCATTTCTGTTACTTGCAACTCCCCAGAGCTGTCCTGATTTCTCTGTCCCTCAGTAGGACCTTTCTCAGGACAAGCTCAGTTTTCTACCCTGTAGTGTATTCTAAGATCAGGAAATGCTCCAGGGAGAGTAGAGATCACTAGCTCGCCTCTGAAAGGTGTTTTCTCCTCTGGATGTTTCTGCAGATCTCTGATATTTTCAAATGTATACATTTATCTGGTGTTTTTGGTGTTACGGAGCATAAGTTGGTCTTCCATGAATTATTCCATGCTCTTCAGAAGTTGAAGCTGAAAGACGAATTTTTTAAAACAGTTTCTGTCATATTTGCTTTGTGCTGACTGATTATAGCAAGAAGTTCTGGCACCATTTAGGGTGCTTACAGTCTAATATGGAAAATAGAGACTAAACAAACACACATCTAGAGAATTTATAATTGCATATAGTAGTGTATCATTAACTCAGTCAACTTTTAAAATGATAACTCCACTTAAGTTGTTGCCAAGAACTTTCAAACATTGCTACTTTGAAAGGTAGTGATCCTTGGAATTGTTATAAATTTTTTTGCCTTTCAATTAAAATCATTTTTAAAAAGATAATCCGAGCAATAAGTAAAAAACTAAACAAAATGAAAACTTAACAACTTTTCTTAGAAAAATGAGGTCACAGGGCAAAATATTGTCCCCAAATTGGAGACACCAACAAGTAAATACAGCAGAGACTTCAGTAGAAATCTTTGCAGGAACCAGGGCCAGGGTAGGGAAGCCTGAACTGTGGTTGATGAATAGCTAGAGGCTCAGTGTAGACAAGTCTGAGACACAACTCCAGGGAGACTTAGTCATCAGGAGAGCCACACACTTTTGCAAGTTGTATCTTCAGAGTTCTATCAGGTTCTCACAGAAAATATCAGAGAAAAATCCTCTTTTGCTCTGGAAGGGGAAAAGGAACCATTTTGAAAGATTTCAGAGCAATCTGTTGTTCTTAACATGGTCTGCCTTCAGTAGAAACTATTTAACCAGAGCCTAACATGCTGGGGTTTTATCAGAGCCTAACTGAACTGGGGGAAGAAAATACCCAACTGCTAACCTTCCACATGGGGGAAAGGGAAATGCCATACTTTGGCCCACTCTAGTCATCCTGTACCACCTAAGAGGGAGGAGAAACTGAGAAGCATGTGTGAAGTTCACAGGTCAAGGGCACTGGCCCACTAAAATATTGAGACCTAATCATTAGACTGTAGATTGTGTTCCCTCCCTCAACATCTTACCATCACTAATTATGGCTTATTTTCAGCAATTTATTTTACCCAATATATCAAGTTCAGATATAAAGGAAAAAATTGCAAGACATACTACAAGAAAATACAGTTTGAAGAGAAAGCACTGGTGGGTGTTTTACCTTGCTCCTTCATCTGCTGTGTGTTTCTCTGTCTTCTCATTTTGCTTCCTGTGTTTGGGGTCTCCTTTTTGCAGGCTGCAGGTTTGTAGTTCCCTTTGTTTTTGGTGTCTGTCCCCAATGGGTAAGATTGGTCCAGTTGGTCGTGTAGGCTTCCTGGTTGAGGGGATGGGTGCCTGTGTTTTGGTGGGTGGGGCTGGATCTTGTCTTTCTGGTGGACAGGGCTGTGTCCAGTGGTGCGTTTTGGGTTATCTGTGAGCTTATTATGATTTTAGGCAGCCTCTCTGCTAATGGGTGGGGTTGTTCTCCTGTTTTGCTAATTGTTTGGCATGGGGCATCTGGCACTCTATCTTGCTGGCTGTTGGGTGGAGCTGGATCTTAGCATTGAGGAGGAAATCACTGGGCGAGCTCTCCTCAATTGATATTATATGGGGCCAGGAGCTCTCTGGTGGTCTAGTGTCCTTAACTTGTCTCTCCCAGCTCAGACCCTCAGACCTGACACCAGGCCGGAGCACCAAGACCCTGTCAGCCACATGGCTCAGAAGAAAAGGGAGAAAAAAAGAAAGAGAAAAAATGAAAAATAAAATAAATAAAAATAAATACAACAACATAATTAAAATAGAAAAAAATTAAAATAAATAATCAAAAAGTAATAAGTAAAAAAAAAGAAGAGAGCGATCAAACCAATAAACAGATCCACCAATGATAACAATCGCTAAAAACTATACTAAGATAAACATAAAAAAATAGAAAGAATCCAGTCGCAGACAGCAAACCCCAAGTCTACAGTTGCTCCCAACATCCACCACCTCAATTTTGGGTTGATTCATTGTCTACTGAGGTATTCCACAGATACAGGGTACCTCAAGTTGATCGTGGGGATTCAATCCGCTGTTCCTGTGGCTGCATGGAGAAATTTCCCTTTCTCTTCTTTGTTCGCACAGCTCCTGGGGTTCAGCTTTGGTTTCGGCTCCTCCTCTGCATGTGTGTTGCCTTCGGACATCTGTTCTCACCCAGACTGGACGGGGTTAAAGCAGTGGCTCATTAGGGGACTCTGGCTCACTCAGGGCGGGGGAGGGAGGGGTAGTTATAATTGGAATGCGGTATGAGCCTGCAGTGGCAGAGGCCGGCATGATGTTGCAACAGCCTGAGACACGCCGTGTGTTCTCCTGGGGAAGTTGTCCCTGGACCATGGGACCCTGGCAGTGGTGGGCTTCACAGACTCCCGGGGTGGGGGGTGGGGGGCGTGTGTGAATTGTGACCTGTGCTTGCACACAGGATTCTTGGTGGATGCAACAGCAGCCTTAGCACTTCACGCCTGTCTCTGGCGTCCGAACTGAGAGCCACGGCTCGCTCCAGTCTCTGGAGTTTGTTCAGGCGGTGCTCTGCCTTCTGTGGGCAGACAGGGAAGGAATCCCCTCTCCTCGTGCACCCCGAAACAATGGTCTCTTGCCTCTTAGCAGGTCCAGAGTTTTTCCTGGACTCCCTCCCGGCTAGCCGTGGTGCACTAGCCCCCTTTAGGCTGTGTTCACGCAGCCAACCCCAGTCCTCTCCCTGGGATCTGACCCCTGAAGCCCAAGCCTCAGCTCCCAGCCCCCACCCACCCCCCGCGGGTGAGCAGAAAAGCCTCTCGGGCTGGTGAGTGCTGGTCGGCAGTGATCCTCTGTGCAGGAATCTCTCCGCTTTGCCCTCCGCACCCCTGTTGCCGCGCTCTCCTCCGCGGCTCCAAAGCTTCCTCCCTGCCCATGTCCCCTCTCTGCCAGTGAAGGGGCTTCTTAGTGTGTGGAAACTTTTCATCTTTTACAGCTCCCTCCCAGAGGTGCAGGTCCCATCCTTATTCCTTTGTCTCTGTTTTTTCTTTTGCCCTACCCAGGTACGTGGGGGAGTTTCTTGCCTTTTGGGAGCTCTGAGGTCTTCTGCCAGCGTTCAGCAGGTGTTCAGTAGGAGTTGTTCTACGTGTAGGTGTATTTTTGATGTATTTGTAGGGAGGAAGATGATCTCCGCGTCTTACTCCTCCACCATCTTGAAGGTCCCCTGCATGGGAAGTCTTCTGCTCAATTCTCCTGTGAACCTAAAACTGCTCTAAAAAAATCAAGTCTATAAAAAGAATAATGTCCTTGAAAGTACTTAAATATGTAATGCAGAAGAGGAATGGAACTTCTGGGAGAAAATCACTAAGTATTTTGAGATTTGTAATAATTTATTCATATGTTATTAATGCAGTTTTAGATGTACACACATTAAAGTTTTTATTTATTCTGGATACTTGTGAATACTAATATCAAAAAGGAGTATGTTATTGCTGTGTATGTTACTTGCTCACAGTAACTGTTATAAGTAACTGTTCCCCCTCAACAACCTTAAATAGCATATTATATATAATTCAATGTGTTTCTTTGGTTGTATAACATTTTCTTATGTATATGTGGCTTCTAGAAATTTAGCCATTTTTTCAGCACTTAGTGATCAGTGTGTCAGGCACTCTGCCAGTTGCTGGGTATTGAAAGATAAAAACTTTAAATTCTGTCTGCCTTCCAACTGTTCACATTTATTGGAGAGCACAGACACTTAGTCGCATAACTGTAGGTTTTTAATAGTTTCCAGGGACTTCTCTGGTGGCACAGTGGTTAAGAATCCGCCTGCCAATGCAGGAGACATGGGTTCGAGCCCTGGTCTGGGACGATCCCACATGCTGTGGAGCAACTAAGCCCATGCACCACAACTACTGAGCCTGTGCTCTAGAGCCCGTGAGCCACAACTGCTGAAGCCCGTGCGCCTAGAGCCTGTGTGCTCTGCAAAAACAGAAGCCACCACAGTGAGAAGACTGCATACTACAATGAAGAGTAGTCCCTCTCGCTGCAACTAGAGAAAGCCCACATGCAGCAATGAAGACCCAATGCAGCCAAAAGTAAATAAATAATTTTTTATTTAAAAAAATATTTCCAAAAGAACAAATAATTCGCTGAATTATAGAGGTAAGAACATGGTGCTATGAGATGTTTCAGAGAGTCATCTAAGCCAGACAAGGAGGGAGATCAGAAAAAGTCTTCAGAGCACACTTGAGATGATATTTGAAGGATGACAGGGAATCGGCCAGACAATTGGGTGAAGGCAGAAGGTGGGTACCATGTCCAAGGTAAGGGAATGGTACATGGCAACGCATATATGTGTGAAAGAATGCTTTGGGGAATCGTAAGAGGCTGGGTAGGAATAAAGTGGTAGAAAGCCCAAATACTCCTCTAAGGAGTTACGACTTGGTTGTCAAGATACTAAGAAACCACAGAAATATTCCAAGCAGAAAGTGACATGAAGTTATATGTGTTCCAAAAAGAGAAATCTATCCTTGGTGTAAAAATTAAACAGGGGAGGGGTCAAGATTGGAACGTGAGAAAGGTTAAAACCCGAACTATGCTGGTCTCATTAGGGTTTGAGAAGGAGACAGATTGAAGACAATGAAATGTGGTCCCAGATCACTATTGCCAATCACGAACACGGATTCAGTGCCATCAAGATTTTATCTTTGTTGATTTAACTTCCCTCTAGAAATTCGACAATGTATATGTGTATGAAAATATCGTCTCCTTATTTTAATGTTACAAATATATCTCTTTGGTAGCATCATCTTTCTCTTACTTATTAGCTTAAAGTCAGTCGAATGACAGCAAACTTTATATGTGTGTTCTTCCAGAGCGTCTATCTAAATTCTAGTCAAGCTATAATATAGCAGATGCATTCTATGTGTGCCTAACAAAATCTTTTATTACCAATGGAATTTTTGCACCATTTTACAATGAACTGGTAGCTAATGTGTGTTTACTCTTTTCAACATGCTTTTAAATCTTAACTGGGAATGAGGCTCTGATTCAGCTGTTCTAACGTGAACAGAAAGGTCTGGAGGAGCATCTGATAACACATAAGGAATCATGCCGCTCACCATACACGTGGGAAATGCCAGTTGAGGCTATAGGCATATCGAAGAGAGCTGGGGTCAATTTTAAAAGAAAGAAAATAAATTTGATGTGAAACTATCTTTGTTAGTACTGTTGTTAGGGGAAACACTGACTGAAACTGCCCGCCCTGGCCAGGCAAACACAGTAACAATTTGCATGAGTTATTTTAACGGCAGGAGGTCCTGGTAAGGAACACGGAACTAACAAGCCACCACCAACCCGAAGAATATGGGAAAGGTCAAAAGGAGAGAGGAGACGCCAGTCCACAGGTCCTCCCAACCTCCCAGCATATCCTTCTCACTGGAATCCATCTTGACTGAGAGGTTGCGCGCACCACCAGGAAGGACCCTGAGTCAGAATGATTGGCCAGAGACAACCCAGAAACTAACCCCATTCCCATAAAACCCGAGACTGCGAGCCACGTGGCAGAGCAGTTCTCCTGGGTTCCCTTACCCTCCTGCTCTCCGCCCGGGCGCCCCTTCCCAGTACAGTCTCTTGCATTGTCAGCACGTGTGTCTCCTCGGACAATTCATTTCCGAGCGTTAGACAAGAGCCCACTCTCGGGCCCTGGAAGGGGTCCCCCTTCCTGCAACACTATTGTCCTAACTTGTCACGTTTTTGTTCAAATTTGGAATGAATTAAATAGAGAAGTAAATATAAACTCCCTGTGCCGTAGCTTCCTCATTTGTGAAGATTTCTATGAGATTAACTTAATTTTCACCTGGGGATGCAGCAGTCAAGAGTAGACTTCAGACTTCACAGACAGAATGCTGGGCTAAAATTCCAGCTTGACCACTAGTAGCCCTGTGACCTTGGGCAAGTTGCTTGCCCTTTCTGTACTCGGTGTCCTCATCTGTTAAATAGGGGTAATAATAATACTTATTTCATAGGGTTGTTGGGAGATTAAACAAGTTAATATTTACAGTGCTCAGAATAGTGCCTGGTACATAGTAAATGCTATGTAAATGTCTGCTAAATATATAAAATTAAAAATGGGGAAAAAAGGAAATAATTTGGTCTCAATGAAAGCTTGTTTCTTTCCCTTTCCATTTCAAATGCTTTTAAAAATACTTCTTTGGTTGAAATATAGTATATGATTTAGGTCGCAGAGTGATCTGTGAAAAAGAACACTTCTTTTTAGAATAATTTTCCCATTTTTCCTTTAAAATCTCTTCCAGGTGTATCAACACATACAAATGGTGATTTACAAAGGAGTGTGAATTTGTGTATATATCAATGTTTATATACATAAATAAATTTATTTTTATATAAAAAATGTATATCCAAAGACTTCTGATTACATCCTTTGTTATTGTATAATCCCTGTGATAATGACATTAGTGTCTGAATAGGCTGGTCAGTCAATACATTCTGATGTGAGCCTCTCTTTTTCCTGTTCATTGACAGGACAGAACTGAGACTAAAAGAAGCAGTAGTGCTCTGATCTATTTCTGATCTATCTTGCTTTCCAAAAAGGAATAGTGTTTACATTAGAGTATTTGGCAAGCGTGAAGTAGTTTTTGTGCTTTTTTTTTGAAGACCTGCTTTTAAGGCCAAATTTGCTTAGGCTGGGGCCCTACTGTTGGCTTAGAAGCCACATTCACCACTGGCCCCTTAGCTGGGAAACACGAATGGCCAATTATTCTGTGACCTGTTGCTGAACTGTTAACAACCTGCAAAAAAGAAGGTCCTCTTTTAAAATGCAGGAGAATCTAGGTGTCAAAGGATGTCCATACCGTGGAAACCTTTATATCATAATGCAGACCCCTCCTAACTTTTAAAATGGAGGCACCACGGTGACTGTTTCATTTGACAGTAACTGGGGTGACCCTGTGTAATGAGAGTGAATCATCCTAGCAAGACAAAATACCATAGGCATTTTTACTGATTAAACACCCCAAGACTGGAATTTCCCCAAAGACAATGTCTAGGGTTCTCCTCTTAGTACTCAATTTCAATCTGAACATATTTGGCCTTTGATGGCAGTCTTTTTATTTTGGTGCTTTTCAGGACAGCTGAGGGAGGTACAGGGAGGGCTGTGTGCGAGAGTCGGAAAGACAAGTGAACAGTGGACTGCATTTCTTTCATCTTAAGGCACCACTCCACATTTTATGCTTTCTGAAATCAAGATGTGCAATACAAATGCCATTTCATTAAATGGTGTGTGTGTGTGTGTGTGTATGTGTGTGTGTGTATGTGTGTGTGTGTGCGTGTGTGTGTATGCTTTTCTTTTCTCCAATTTCCCTTCCCAAACCTAGGAGTTTCCCCCCACTAAATTGCCACTGGAAACTGTCTAAATCAATGAGGAGGTGATTACAAATGATCGCCCACCTGCTGAGTGTAAAGAGTTTCACAGCAGGGCTGAGCCTGCCTCTCTTGGCCATTCATTTTCTTTCTCTTTCCTTCAATCCCTCCCTCTGTGGGGAGGGAGCTTTACATCCCTATCTCCTTCCTCCAAATCACACCGTGATAATGACATGGTTTTCTGTTATTCTGAGGTCTTCTGGTTGCTTTTTCACTCCTCTTGGAAGAAGTGTTCAAATACTCAAGATCTACTCCAGTTAATTCCTTGATGGTCCGTTTGTAGGCTCACCGAATCTTTCTAAATTCTAGAGCTCCTCATTTTTAGTAAGCACTGATCATTTTTCACCACCCATCTTAAACAAATAAAAACTGTAGAGGGAAAACTAGACAATGGCTCTATTTATTATTCTACAAGAGTCTGTTAAGCAACTAATACTTTCTAAGAACACTACCACTGAATACTGCGGTTAAGGTGAATCATTCTAACATTTGGATATTTGCTATCTTGGCAATTAATTACATTACTCCTTTTGTTTGTCTCTCTTGTTGCCAGAAGTCTTGTGGGTGGGGATGATCTTGTTAATCATATCTCTGTTCAGGGGTCCCTTACCTGTGTTTTCTTTTCATTTAACTTTCTTATTTTTTAATAAAAATTGTATGTGTATAAGGCATACCATGACTATTTGATATAGAGTGAAATAATTACCGCAGACCAGTTAATTACCATCTCATCTCACATAGGTACCTTGTGTGTATGTGTCTCTCTGTGTGTGTGTGTGTGTGTGTTATAAGAACACCTGAAATCTACTTTCTTAGAATTCAATACAGCATAATTAACCACAGTCATCATGCTGTACATTCGATCTCCAGACATATTCATCCTACATAACTTTGTACCCTTTGGCCAACACCTTCCCACCCCTGGTAACCGCTGCTCTGCTCTTCACTCCTCTGTATTCACTTTGTAAAATTCCACATACACATGAGGTTGTGAATTGTTTTTTTTCTTTTCTGTGTTCCCTTACCTGTATTTTCTATCTTTTGAGGAGAAGGATAATTCTATTAGAATGCAGAAGATTCAGGCATTTCACTTGTAATTATGAAAACCTGGGCATAGGTGATGGTCAACAAAAGACTAAATTGAACAAACAAAAACCCCTCACGAGCCTGGACAGAGTCATATTTCTCAACTCTGTGGGGCTTAGGACAGGGTGTGAGGCCTGCGGTGAGGACTGTGAATGTCATTCCTTTTTAAATTCTCTCCCTGGGGCTTAGGCTTTAGAAATCGGTAAGATAAGAGCTTGGAATTCTTTATTTTTTTGGTTTGTTTGTTTTTACTTTTCAGAGATGGCAACTTGGGGCTGCAATTGGGGTGGCCCTTCAAATCAGGAAAAAAGAGGCTTAGTAAGGCTAATATCAAATAAGACCATAATAATAATAAAAAGGAGTGCAAATGAAAACACTGTCCGAGAGCACGCAGTGAATGACGCTCCCCTTACAATGCCTGGGGTGATTTTGTGTTCGTGAGTAATGAGTCTCCAGACTGTGATGAAGATGAGAGTACTGAATCCAGAGACCATTGCTGGATTTTGGCATGCTTTACAGTTCACTTATGCTGTTATTTTTATTCGCAAGGCCATTTGATATAGTAGGCTGTTGAATCAGGCCCCAGTTTGCATCCTGGGCACTTAATTATCTATCTGACCTTACACAAGGTCTGGATTTAGACTTCTCTTTTGTAAATAGGAACCGTAATATTTATTTCATAGCGCTGCTGTGAGATTTCAGTACGTCTGTACAATGTATCTAGTACTAAAGGAAACTCTTTTCTTCCCGTTTTTCCTAGCTTATGGCCTTCTTAAGTACTTATGCTCTATTTTAAAATAAAGCATTTTCTGAAGAACTGAAGGAACATTCTTTAGTTACCACATCCTTTAGAAAACAGATGAATTATTCAATATCTAATAACAGAAAAGTAATTAGTGGCACGATGATGAACTGTTCTGAATGGCTAAGTGGCAAATTAAACTTCAGGAATGCCCCAAATGATAGCATTATAAACTGCATACGTTTAATAAATGGGTTTCCACAGGTTTATGCATCTTTTAGAACTGATGGTTATTTCTTTTTTTGAAAAGCCAATAAAACTTCTTTTAATCACCATAATCTCATTATCCAGATACAAGCCAAGACAACTCTCAGTACACAGTGTTATCTTAATGGTTTAAAATATACACATAGAAAATCTGGGGATCTCACTGCATGGGCTGTTTTACAGTCTTTTATCCATCTAACATTACGTGTAAAAATGTTACTTTAAAAAGCTGCGTGATGTTCCCCTGGGCGTGTACCATACCTTATTTAATCATTCCCAACCTGTTTCCTATTTTTCTCAAGTTAAACTTTTATCCCGATCTCCTTCTTCAGAGAAACACTTAAAAGTTATTGGGGCAAAGGGAGTGCACTTTAATTTTTTTTTTTTTTGTGGTACGCGGGCCTCTCACTATTGTGGCCTCTCCCGTTGCGGAGCACAGGCTCCGGACGCGCAGGCTCAGCGGCCACGGCTCACGGGCCCAGCCGCTCCGCGGCATGTGGGATCTTCCCGGACCGGGGCACGAACCCTCGTCCCCTGCATCAGCAGGCAGACTCAACCACTGCGCCACCAGGGAAGCCCTGCAATTTAATTTTTAATATTTTTTTCTTAAATTACAGAAAATTTGTCTTCACCATCAGATCCCACTCCAGAGAAAGTCTAGGGTGGCTTTAATCCAGTTCAATTCAAACCACCCCCAATTCTCTTCCAGTACTGTTTTCAAGGTCTTAATGAACATCTACCAGCACAATCGCACAGACCTGTTGGTTATTAGGATTATTTTTCTTATTTCTTGAAGCAGAAAGTCTAGGGGAAACCTCCAAGCTTGAGAAGTCAAGTTCCACTACCTGCCCTAGGCTTATGGACTCCTTCTTTAGCCTAGAGCTACTTCAACACTGCCTCCTGGTGGTGGAGAGAAGAGGTATTTTATAAACACATTACAGGTGTAGGAGGTATTGGTTTAATTGGCTAACAAAAGTCCACATGAGAACTAAATTCTGAGAACAAAAAAGGAACAGTATCAGATCAAATCAGTATGTTTCCTACTCTGAGCAAGAGACCATGTTGCTTGGATTTGAGAATCCTTTTATAAAATATGATCAGTGGGCGTTCCTTTGGCAGACGATAGACTGAGTGAGAAAGACTCACAGATTGGTTGAGCAAGGGATACAGGGATTAGTTCATTTTAGTGCCTTTGGGAGGAACACTGTTTTTCCTTGTCGTCATTGTAGTAAACTGGTGAACACCCAGGGAATTCAGTCAAAGACTAGTAAGATATCAGAGCTGGAGAAGGTAGGAAGCATCCTTGAAGTCTAACTCACCTTGTTATATTAAATGACTAGACCAAAACCACATGGGCAATTAGTGGCAGATCTCAGGGCCTGGAATAGTCATTTTTCACTGAGCCCTTATGAAGTGCCAGGTATTGTGCTAGATCATAAAGGTATAGTGGTAAAACTTCAATATAGCCCCTGCCCTCATGGAGCCATTGGCACATTGATAACTATACCCATTGTTTTCTATTGTGAGAAGACTGAAATAAATGCTCTTCAAAAGTGATATTTGGGGATTAGTTATTAATAATTAATGATTAATTAATTAATATCATTAATATTAATGATTAATAATTAATTAATGTGGACTCTGTCCTTTTCTACTAGTGTGATGAACTCCCAGTGCATTTCAGTATAGAGGCCCCAATTATCTCAAAAGTCACTGTTGATAGTTTTTTGGCTTTCATGTTTACCTAAGCAGGGAAGACCACTATGTGTGTGTGTGTGTGTGTGTGTGTGTGTCTGTTTAGTTGTCCCTTTCTCTCCAACCACTTTGCCAAGGTGAAACAATATGGCTCTAAGGAAGTTCCCCCTTAACTTCTTAATTCTAATCTAATTTTCCCGGACGGTTAAGGGGCAAGTGATCACCAAGTACTCATTTTATTGACAATTTAAGGATTTATGGTTTTTATACCAGTATTATAAGGATTTAAAACACATAGACCCTTATCTTCCATCATATAAAATGCTCTTTCCAAGTTGTTTTGAACAAATTATCTCTTTGCTTTCACACATGTTTGAGGAAGTATCTTTTTGGCTCAAGTTTAAGTGGGATCAGTGATATCTGTCTCTTACAGCGATATTTTAAGAAGCAACTTGGATAATCCAGGTAAAATGCTCAGCACAGTACTAGGCACTTAAGTGCCCAATAAATAGCAATTTCTTTTATGATTTGATAAGATAATCGGCAAATGAGCTGATAACTAGCAATCGGCAAAAATCCAAGTAGGCAGGTAGCTATCAGCACATCACATTATAGACATCATGGACCCAGTCATAGAGAGGTTTGTGCCCAAAATATAAACTTGTATCCATGGTGGAGGTGGATAAGATATAGAGCAAGTATGTAATTATTGTGAAATTGTGCCCTGAGGTGGAAATCTGTCATTGGAGGCTCCAAGGACAAAATAGGCTATTTCAAGGCATGATTGATAAACAAATGAGGGAACTCCTATTCTGGGAATTAGAATCTCAAATCCAAGCCAACCAGTTAGAAGTGATCCTTTCATAGGGATACACATCCCTCCACAGGGCGTAAGGACAAACACACCTTCCCAAATCTTGATCAGTGCTGCACACTTCAGGGCTCTGCTAGCGAGGCTAGAGGAGGAAGGGGCAGAACCAGCAAGTGGTTCAGTTCTCCAATGGTAGAGTTAGAACTGGTTGAGAAAAAGAAGACTTTAATTATGAGTCCAGGAAAATGTGTATCTGTGCATCTAAGAAAATTAGCCATTAAACGTCCACGAAGAAATTGATCCCCAAACAAAATCTGGAAGTTCTGTGTTCAAGGGGGAAAAACAAGAAAAAGAAAAAGCAAAGGTTTGGAGTAAAGATTTTGTGTGTGATTTCCCACTCAACTTTGGACAAAATACTTACACTTTCAGAATCTTAATTTTGTCCTCTGCAATAATAGTGCATGTTGGGACTTCCCTAGAGATCCAGTGGTTAAGAATCTACGCTCCCAATGCAGGGGGTGCAGGTTTGATCCCTGGTTGAGGAACTAAGGTCCTGAATGCCACACAGGCACAGACAAAAAAAAAATATTGCATATTAGAAATACAGAACTATTATGGCAAATGATAAAGTGCATAGGGAAGCATGCAGATTGTAAATACTATAAAGTGCTTGTCATTATTTTTACCCACTCTTCCCTGCTGTGTCTTTCTCCATCCTCTTCCTTCTCTTTCTGACCAAAGAACACATTCTCTTACATTCAGAAGATAGTAGGTTAAACCAATGCCCTCTCCCCTCCTATGAGCCTTGGCAATAGGAGTAGAGGAATCTCCACTCCCTTGTGCCCTCACAGGTCAAATAGACAGAGGCTCTGGCTGAGTGGCAGTAACCTAGGAGCCAGAGAGCTCAGATTCTAAACCCATTAGTTCGTGACCTCTCACTCCTTGCTTCTAGCAGAACGAGAACAGCACCTGCCATAGAACTATCCCAAATAGGTAGAGAACTCCCAAGAAGCTCTCCTTTTTATGGGAGGTTCTCTTTTGCCTGTGGATCCCATTAAATTATCTACCCTCTTCTAATCTTATGGTTTAATTGTTGATTATTATGATGCTCTTTCCATCTAGAAGATCAATTGGTTTCTTTTTTTTTTTTTTTTCTATAGGCTATCTGAAGCCTCTTCTGCCATTCTGTACCTGTTGAAATGAGAAGAGGGAAGCTATTTTATTTCAGGGGCAGGGAGGGGACCCTGTGAATGATGCAATCATTTCTTATGGGAAGAGAAACACACTTGTGTGTTTTTAATATATAAATCCCATCCAAAGTTGTAGAAACAAATGGCGTTGCAGAGGAATTTGAGATTATTCTCTGATGAGAAGAGAACCATGACATCTCAGAGGAGGGATCTGCACCAGTTTCATTGGAGTTTCATTGTAGTCAGAGCCTGTTGCCTAATTTCACTTCTAGTTGGGGTTAAACAGTTTAAAACTTACATCTGTCTGCATATCTTGCTGCTTACAGTTTTGGCAAAAGATGGAACACAGGTATAACCATCAAAATAAATTTATGGAGGGATCATTATTTGTTATTGTCGTTGTTTTAATAGTTGCTTTGGGATTCATATTTTTCCCTCTACTCTAATAGTGATTTTTATGTTACTGAGCTAAAAACCTTTCACCCTGCTCTGAAACACAACGTATTTTTCTTTCTTTCACAAATGATTATCACAGAATTCATGTAGTTTTCCCACAGAGAGGAATTACTATGTCGATACATTAACTTTTCAGATTGCACACATCTTCACCATTCTGCCCCTCTAGGTTTGTGTACTTTTTATTTCTGGCAGAAATTTCTCAACATCCAAGCCTGAAGCAAAAAGCTGGAAATAGATTTTTCTCCAGGGATATCTTTTTCTACATTCAGGAAAATGTTTTATTTTTCCTTCACTCAGATTGAAGGGTCTTGAACCCTCAGCAAACTGAAGAGATTTCTATGTTCATCTAGTTCAAAATCCTTATTTTTCAGATGAGGAAACAAAGTCAGCAAGGTGTTGACCCAGGACAGATAATGGTATAGTTCCAGTCTAACTCCAAAGACCTATGAAGCAGGAGTGCCAGTGGTGTGAGTTCTAGTCCGAGTCTGAGTCTGAGTGTGAAGCAAGTAGAAGACCAAGGTCCCAGTTTGAAGACAGAGAGCGAGTTGTCTCCTACTCCGTATTTTTGTTCCATTCAGCCTTCAGTGGATTGGATAGGCCCACCTGTACTGAAGAGGGCAATCTGCTTTACTCAGGCTACAGATTCAAATGAAGATCTCATTCAGAAACGGTCTCACAGAAAGACTGAGAATAATGTTTAACCAAACATCTGAGTACCCTGTGGCCGAGTCCAATTGATACATAGTTAACCATCACACTGTTCCATGTCTGAAGACCCATTAATGTACTTGGCTAATGAACGGGTTTATGCTTTAGCTTTCAGGAAGAGTTATTGAGGGATGATGCTACATTTCCCCTTCTTTCTGTCACTTCTGTGTCTGCGAGGGGAAGAAAATGGTATCAGGGTTTATTCCCTTAGTGTCGAATTATGCTACAGTCTTTAGGAGGCAATGGTGGCAAAGTAAGTTTCCTTTAAATAAGAAAAAGTATTTTACTTATCTCCCAGTTACAATGATAAGTTAGTTTGGTTGGGTCACTTCCTTTAAAGTTGGGATCCTTAGGAGAAAACTCAAGTATATTTTGTGGCATTGGGACGAAGACCATTTATCTTCATGAGTTTAATTAGGAATGTTTGATGTCCATTTGTTTTTCCTGAAAAAGCTTTGGCTATTTTCATGTCCATGGTGAATTGGACAGTTGATATTAGATTCTATTACTTTATAATTATCATTTAACTCATAGTTAATTATATCATTCCATTCTAGTTGCAAATATTTAACTAATATCCTGTCTCCATTCCTGCTTCTGCCCCCAGCAACAGAAATCAGTCATGAAAGAAGAATCAAGACTAAGTAGTTTTTCCATTTGGCCCCACATCAAATGTATTTATCAACACCCAGATTTAGCTCAGCAAATCCAACTCAAACTGAGAAAGCTACCTTCTTTTTCCATCTATACTGCCATTACTTTAGGTCAAATTCTCATCACCTCACCTGACTTATTATGATGGCCTCCTCTTGGTCACCTTGCCTACATATTTCTTCTCCTCCAGCCTATTCTACTTATGTCTGATTCCCCTTCCTAAAACTCAACTATGATCATGTCATTACCCTTCTCAAACATCCTTTGTACTAGCTATTACCTCCTAAACAAAGGTTCACATCTTAACCTCATACTCAAAGCCCTCATGCAGAAGTGGATCCAAGTTTATATATATAAGCACTTAACTTGGCATAGAATAGGCACTCATGTGGTATTTGGTGACTGAAGGTATAAACACGGAGCACAGATCTGAGGACTGGTCTCAGCTGGGAAATGAGTCTTACACTCTTGGTTGATGGGGCAACAAGTTTTAAAGAAGAAAGGATTCATTCATCTATTCCACACTATCAGTATTTTCAGTTTCTTTTAATTCTTTCTTTTCTTTCTTTCTTTCTTTGGTTGTGCTGGGTCTTAGTTGCAGCATGCAGCCTCCTTAGTTGTGGCATGTGAACTCTTAGTTGTGGCATGCGAACTCTTAGTTGCGGCACGTGGTATCTAGTTCACTGACTGGGGATTGAACCTGGGCCCCCTGCATTGGGAGTACAGAATCTTAACCACTGCACCACCAGGGAAGTCCCTCTTTTAGTTATTTTCATCATAATCTTACTACTATTAGGCTAGTCTACTTTTTTTGGAATTTAGATGAGAACGTGTTATTTATATAGAGTGGGCTTCAGGGCATGGGTTCTCCGTCATTTCCCCCAAGAAACGTTTCTCTCCTAAGGACTTGATTTCTCTATCTATTTATCTCTCACCATTTACATGTCACTTCTACTCTGGAAAACAACCTCAGTTGGAACAGCTAATCCCTTTCAACTTGAAAAATTTTATTTATTAATGTGCTTACTCACCCAGAGATTATATTTGTGTTTATATCTTTCTTACATAGTAAAGTGCCAGGAAATTCCCTTTGGATTGCTGATGGTAGCATCTACCCTACTCTACCCTCTGCTCCAGAAGAGCATGTGTCTATTGCCTGGAGTTGTTTTGGCGGTTCCTATGAGAAGGCAGGCTCCCCTAGGTGCATTGCTACATCTCTGAAGATCACCTGTCCTAGGACTGTGAGTGTTTGTGTATGTGGTAGTGAGTGAGGTGGGGATGGGGAACATAGTCTTCTTGGGTTTTTGAAGATATCCTTCTTTACAAGGTGGACAAATTGAATGCTATCCAGGTAAACAAGAGAAGAGAAAGGGATCAGAGTCTCTACATTTTGAAAATTTAAACTGATAAGCCTCTTTGAAAGCCATTATGAAACCCTGGGGAAGAAAAGAGGTTGTCATTTTAAATTCATGGGATGGTAGATGGGAGATCAAGTCCTAAAGATTTAAATATAAACTTCCTAAGGGCAGGGACCTTGTCCAGTTTGCCAGACATTGTACCTTCAGAGTCAAACATAGTACCCGGGTCATGGTAGACACTCCACATCTAGTAGGCACACTAAATGTTTATATATTTAGTACATGAATAAGTAAATGATCTAGCATAGCTGATTTGGCTCAATTGGAAGTGCTATGCATTTAAAAACAAAAAGCTGCAACCTTGCAAACACATGCCAAGAATACCCCAAGATACGTTTGGAATCAAATGAGTGGGATTCTTCTACAAAGAACACGGTGGCCAGTTCAGGAGTCTGGATCAACAGGTGATCCTCTCTGTGTGACTGTCTAACCACTTTTCAACTTTAGCTTCATATAATATTGAGAATCATTAGTAGTTGCGGGCTGGTGAGATTATATCTCTGGCTCCCCATGAGCACAGAAACCTGCTTGATCCCTTCTTTTGGATGGTACAAGTCCTTAGAGTTCTTTGGGAAATCCAAGTAAAACCTCAGGAGGAAAATCTTAGACTTCTTCCTGCCAAAAATACACCTGTGTTTTAATGTTATTACATAAACAATGAAAAAAACTGTGACGCATTTTTTCTCTGAGTTTGTGGAGTAGTTCTTACTGACTGAATAAATAGATGAATAAATGAGACCAAGCTGGTAATCAGGCATGAGTCACAAGCAATAAACAGGCAGTGTCATTGCTTTCCCGGAGTTATTTATCAATACTCGGACTCACTCCTTTACTCAAACAGAAATGTAGCACATTACACAGAACCTTTATATGTAGGCTAAAACACCCACTACATACAATGGGATTAAAAACATGGTGAGGTGGAAAGAAGACTGGATTGGGCTCAGGTCATGTGACCCCTGACCTTGCAGGTAGCTCTATCATGTGGCTGTCCTGTGAAGCTCGGCAATCACTACATTCCCTGAGAGTCTCACCTCTGTCCTCTGAAAATTGATGAAGGTAGATTAAATAATCTTTTCCTTTCAAGGCTTAAGATTCTTTTATCCCCTGAATGGGACATTTTGTCAAAGAGCTTCTTCCATCTAACAGTAACTTTTTACAGGCTGTGCTCTGGCAAGTGAGAAACTGAAAAGATAGGATTAGTGGTTGTAAAACCAAAATGGCTTACAGGCTTTAAAAAGTAGTACTGTTCAATGTCCTTTATTCATACAGCAAAATCTAGTGATGAGCTCATCGTTTCCATTATAAATTGAATATTTCTTGGTGTTTATAAGTTGATTAGAACATTTAGCTTAGAATTTAATCTTGCCAAGAAGTTTTCCAAGAACTCTTAACACAAAAGTAATATTCTGCCACTAGGTAAGAAGCCACAGGAAAATAAATACGTAGAAAAACACCAGTGACTTTAAAATCCAGATGCATACTTTCACAAGCCATTTAGAGAATCTTCTTCTCTTGGTTTTATCAAAGGTTAATACTTTAAGCCAAAGGAAGAAAACTGAAGAACAATTGTAAGGAAAAAATTGTGTGCATGATGAAAAAAATAAACAAGGGAGAAAAAAATAATCATGGTGTATTAGTTAAGAATTTAGGTTCTGGAGAGAGATTGACTTTCTGGACTGGAAGACCAGTTCTGTCAGCTCATAGTTATGTTGCTGTCAAAGGAAAGAACTGAGGCAGGATTCTCTGGGTTAAATGTCAAAGTAGTATTACACAGAAGAGAAAAATGACAAGTTCTGTCATAATCTACTTAAATCCTCAAAAATAGTGTGAGCTTTATAGCTAAAACGAGAACACAATTCAAATTTACAATTAGATGTTTTCCCAATAGGTAGAAAAAAGTGAGGAAAAAATACAGGCTGTGGCAAGAATAGGCTTCCAAAGCTCTTCAAAATTGGATTGCAGCCTACCAGAGGACTGGCCTAATTGGATGGGGTTCTTTGGAGACTGAGAACCGTGATTAGAATTTAAGGCTCCGTCAGGGTGGACCCATTGTGATTGGGACAAAACATTTCTTTTATAGGATTTTGGAAGTTTAGAATATGAACTTCAAAAGTGCAACATAGGCAATACATCATCTTAAAAGGAACACTGGACTTCTAGTTAAAGAATTGACAGACAAGATTACTCGAAAACACTTTCTAATAAAAAATCCTATAAATGATGGATAAAATATAGCACACCTTCCTTTTAAATGTACCACTGAGCTCACAAGAATGCAAAATATGCCCTCAAGTGTCAGAAACAAAGCATAACTAAAAGTCAGATTGTTGGGAACATAGGCAAATACTACAAGTCCTCTGGGGGTTAGCAGGATGGGGGTAACTAGTTTTTGATATCCAACCAGGGACAGGAAAGAAAACCTTAAACCTATGTTTTATTGTAAGCAGGAACTGGCATCCTTCAATTGGGATTAGAATCTGTGAAGGTCTACATTCAAAGCAAAAGACTGGACTACTAGAAAAATCCACCTACCAGCATAAGTTGATAGGAAGAAAATCTTTAATCTAGAGCCTCGAATTAGGCTCTAGATTAAAAAAAAATTTTCCACTGAGAATTTATACTGCAGACTTATTCTTCCTGAGTTTTGATACTAGAAACAGTTATATCTACCAGGGATTCATTGCAGAAACAAATGCAAAGTACTATAGAAAGACTACCATTCATACTATTCTGTAGAAGATTTCCACGGATTAAACCTTAAGGACAACGAGCTCACAATCTAAAATTTCCAAGCACATTAAAAAACAAGCAACCGGGCTTCCCTGGTGGCGCAGTGGTTGAGAGTCCGCCTGCCGATGCAGGGGACCCGGGTTCGTGCCCCAGTCCAGGAAGATCCCACATGCCGCGGAGCGGCTGGGCTCGTGAGCCATGGCCACTGGGCCTGCGCATCCAGAGCCTGTACTCCGCAATGGGAGAGGCCACAACAGTGAGAGGCCCGCGTACCAAAAAAAAAAAAAAAAAAAAAAACAAGCAACCATGAGAAAATCAGCCCACAAAGGATTGAGCCACACCCCAGCACAAGAACCTCATGTAAGGAATTACTGAATAGAGATTACAAAATCATTGAGTTTAAATAATTAAAAATACAAAAAGGAAAATTAAAAAGGGAAAACCTCAAAAAAAATCAAGCAGATCTGGAAATAGAGTCAAATGAGACTACTAGAAGGAAAAAATATTATGGACAAAAACATTCAATTAATGGTGTGACAGAGACTTATAACACACCTCCCCCCCTTTCCATTCTTCCATTCTCTTCTCCCTAATAAAATCCTGGGGAATGTACCTACCTGTAACAAACAAACAAACAGAAACAGAACAAAAACATTGCTGGGCTCCCACATAAGTGCAGCCATGTGACTAAGTTTTAGTCAATGAAATACTAGCTAAGCTTGTTGGCTAATTTCCAGGAGCCACATTGTAACTTTAAGAATGGAAGCCATGAAAAGAATCTGAAAAAGAATATACATATATATCTGAATCACTTGATTGTACATCTGAAACTAACACAACATTGTAAATTAACTATACTTCAAAAAAAATGGTTACAAAAAAAATGAATGGAAGCCAAATGCTAAGGATTCTTATTACTTCATAGAACTGCCATAACAGCCTGAAAAGGCATACTTTTGGGTATCTTCTATAGGAGAGAAACAATAAGCTTATATTACTAAGCCACTGTTTTTTTTTTTTCTGATTTTTATTATAGGCAACTGAACCTAATTATAATCATGATAGATAAATTAAACAGCAGAATAGGCTCTGTTAAAGAAAGAATTGGTAAACTAATAGAAATGAGAAAATTTTCTAGGGAGCTTCAAAGAGGGATAATGAGATAAAAAATATGAAATTGAAGAACTGTGGAAGATAGAATGAGAAGTGTGTGTGCATATGTGCGTGTGTGTGCGTGTGTGTGTGTGTGTGTGTGACTGAAGAAGAGTAGACAGAGTTTGGGGAGGAGCAGGGACCTGGTAAATGTGCCAGAGGGAAAGAAATGTTTGACGAGACTGGCTGAGAGTTTTCTAGAATTTTGAGTGTTCAGCTTCAGAAAGTATGTACCAAGATAATATATATACATATATATATACATTAATCCATACATATATATATACATATATATATATATATATATACATTAATCCATACCTACATATTTATTTCTTGGTAAACTATAAAACATACAACACAGAGATCACAAATGCAACCAGAAAAAAAAGACAAAGTTTCTTCTAGGGAACAAAAGTAGGTGGGGAAGAGTTCAATAAAAATAAGCCAAAAGGGGTGGACCTTCAAGATGGCAGAGGAATAAGATGTGGAGATCACCTTCCTCCCCACAAATACACCAAAAAAAAATCTACTCCTACAGAACACCTACTGAACGCTGGCAGAAGACCTCAGACTTCCCAAAAGGCGAGAAAATTCACAAGTACCTGGGTAGGGCAAAAGAAAATAAAAAAAAAAAACAGAGACAAAAGAATAGGGACGGGACCTGCACCTCTGAGAGGGAGCTGTTAAAGAGGAAAAGATTCCACACACTAAGAAGCCCCTTCACTGGAGGAGAGGGGGCATGGGCAAAGGGGAAGCTTTGGAGACATGGATGACAGCACAGCAACAGGGGTGCAGAGGGCAAAGCAGAGAGAATCCTGCACAGAGGATCAGTGCCGACCAGCACTCACCATCCTGAGAGGCTTGTCTATTCACCCGCCGGAGCGGGTGGGGGCTGGGAGCTGAGGCTCGGGCTTTGGAGGTCGGACCCCAGGGAGAGGACTGGGGTTGGCTGCATGAACACAGCCTGAAGGGGGCTAGTGCACCACAGCTGGCTGGGAGGGAGTCCGGGAAAAATTTTGGACCTGCCTAAGAAGCAAGAGACCATTGTTTCAGGGTGTGAGAGGAGAAGGGATTCAGAGCACCACCTAAACGAGCTCCAGAGACGGGCGCAAGCTGCGGCTATCAGCGTGGACACCAGAGACGGGCATGAAATGCTAAGGCTGCTGCTGCAGCCATCAAGAAGCGGGTGTGCAACCACAGGTCGCTATCCACAACCCCTGGGAGTTTGTGCAGCCTGCCACTGCCAGGGTCCCGTGATCCAGGGACAACTTCCCCGGGAGAACACATGGCATGCCTCAGGCTGCTGCATTGTCATACCAGCCTCTGCCCCCGCAGGCTCACCCTGCAATCCATACCCCTCCCTCCCCCTGACCTGAGTGAGACAGAGCCCCCTAATCAGCTACTGCTTTAACCCCCTCCTGTCTGGGTGAAGAACAGACGCCGTCAGGTGACCTACACGCAGAGGTGGGGTCAAATCCAAAGCTGAACCCCAGGAGATGTGTGAACAAAGAAGAGAAATAGAAATCTCTCCCAGCAGCCTCAGGAGCAGCAGATTTAATCTCCACAGTCAACTTGATGTACCTGCATCTGTGCAATACCTGAATAGACAATGAATCATCCCAAAATTGAGGCAGTGGACTTTGGAAACAACTGTAGACTTGGGGTTTGCTTACGGCATCTAATTTGTTTCTGGTTTTGTGTTTATCTTAGTTTATTATTTAGAGCTTATTATCATTGGTAGATTTGTTTATTGATTTGGTTGCTCTTTTCTTTCTTCCTTTTATTATTACTTTTTAATTTTTAATAATATTTTCTTTTTTATTTTAATAAATTTATTTATTTTATTTTATTTTTCTTCTTTCTTTCTTTCTTTTCTCCCTTTCCTTCTTAACCCTGTGGCTGACAGGGACTTGGTGCTCCAGCTGGGTGTCAGAACTGAACCTCTGAGGTGGGAGAGCTAAGTTCAGGACATTGGTGCACCAGAGACCTCTTGGCCCCATGTAATATCAAACAGCAAAAGCTCTCCCAGAGATCTGCATCTCAATGCTAAGACCCAGCTCCACTCAACGACCAGCAAGCTACAGTGCTGGACACCCTATGCCAAACAACTAGCAAGACAGGAACACAACCCCACCCATTAGCAAAGAGGCTGCCTAAAATCATAATAAGTTCATAGAAACCCCAAAACACACCACCGGATGGGGTCCTGCCCACCAGAAAGACAAGATCCAGACTCATCCAACAGAACACAGGCACCAATCCCCACTACCAGGAAACCTACACAACCCACTGAACCAACCTTACCCACTGGGGACAGACACCAAAAGCAAAGGGAACTACGAATCTGCAGCCTGTGAAAAGGAGACCCCAAACACAGTAAGTTAAGCAAAATGAGAAGACAGAGAAATATGCAGCAGATGAAGGAGCAAGGTAAAAACTCACCAGAACAAACAAATGAAGAGGAAATAGGCAGTCTACCTGAAAAAGAATTCAGAGTAATGATAGTAAAGATGACCCAAAATCTTGGAAATAGAATGGAGAAAATACAAGAAACATTTAACAAGGACCTAGAAGAACTAAAGAGAAAACAATGATGAACCACACAAGAGATGAAATTAAAAATTGTCTAGAAGGAATCGATAGCAGAATAAATGAGGCAGAAGAACAGATAAGGGACCTGGAAGATAAAATAGTGGAAATAACTACCACAGAGCAGAATAAAGAAAAAAGAATGAAAAGAATTGAGGACGGTCTCAGAGAGCTCTGGGACAACATTAAATGCACCAACATTTGAATTATAGGGGTCCCAGAAGAAGAAGAGAAAAAGAAAGGGACTGAGAAAATATTTGAAGAGATTATAGTTGAAAATTTCCCTAATATGGGAAAAGAAATAGCCAATCAAGTCCAGGAAGTGCAGAGAGTCCCATACAGGATAAATCCAAGGAGAAACATGCCAAGACACATATTAATCAAATGAGCAAAACTTAAATACAAAGAAAAAATATTAAAAGCAGCAAGGGAAAAGCAACAAATAACATACAAGGGAATCCCCATAAGGTTAACAGCTGATCTTTCGGCAGAAACTCTGCAAGCCAGAAGGGAGTGGCAGGATATATTTAAAGTGATGAAAGGGAAAAAAATATAACCAAGATGACTCTACCCAGCAAGGATCTCATTCAGATTCGATGGAGAAATTGAAAACTTTACAGACAAGCAAAAGCTAAGAGAATTCAGCACCACCAAACCAGCTTTACAACAAATGTTAAAGGAACTTCTCTAGGCAGGAAACACAAGAGAAGGAAAAGACCTACAATAACAAACCCAAAACAATTAAGAAAATGGTAATAGGAATATATATAATGATAACTACCTTTAATGTAAATGGATTAAATGCTCTAACCAAAAGACATAGACTTGCTGAATGGATACAAAAATAAGAACTGTATATATGCTGTCTACAAGAGACCCATTTCAAACCTAGGACATATACAGACTGAAAGTGAGGGGATGGAAAAAGATATTCCATGCAAATGGAAATCAAAAGAAAGCTAGAGTAGAAATTCTCATATCAGACCAAATAGACTTTAAAATAAAGACTATTAAAAGAGACAAAGATGGACACTACATAATGATCAAAGGATCAGTACAGGAAGAAGATATAACAATTGTAAATATTTATGCACCTAACATAGGAGCACCTCAGTACATAAGGCAAATGCTAACAGCCATAAAAGGGGAAATCCACAGTAACACAATAACAGTAGGGTACTTTAACACCCCACTTTCACCAATGGTCAGATTATCCAAAATGAAAACAGATAAGGAAACACAAAATTTAAATTATACATTAAACAATATGGATTTAATTGATATTTATAGGACATTCCATGCTAAAAGAACACAATACACTTTCTTCTCAAGTGCTCATGGAATATTCTCCAGGATAGATCATATCTTGGGTAACAAATCAAGCCTTGGTAAAGTAAGAAGATTGAAATTGTATCAAGTATCTTTTCCAACCACAACACTATGAGACTAGATATCAATTACAGGAAAAATTCTGTAAAAAATCAAACACATGGAGGCTAAACAATACACTAGTAAATAACCAAGAGATCACTGAAGAAATCGAGAGGGAATCAAAAAATACCTAGAAACAAATGGCAATGAAAACACGGTGACACAAAACTTAAAGGAGGCAGCAAAAGTAGTTCTAAGAGGGGAGTTGATAGCAATACAATCCTACCTCAAGAAACAAGAAACATCTCAAATAAACAACCTAACCTTACACCTAATGCAATTAGAGAAAGGAGAACAAAAAAACCCCAAAGTTAGCAGAAGGAAAGAAATCATAAAGATCAGATCAGAAATAAATAAAAAAGAAATGAAGGAAACGATAGCAAACATCAGTAAAACTAAAAGCTGGTTCTTTGATAAACAAAACTGATAAACCATTAGCCAGACTCATCAAAAAAAAAAGGGAGAAGACTCAAATCAACAGAATTATAAATGAAAAAGGAGAAGTAACAACTGACACTGCAGAAATACAAAGGATCATGAGAGATTACTACAAGCAACTATATGCCAATAAAATGGACAACCTGGAAGAAATGGACAAATTCTTAGAAAAGCACAACCTTCCAAGACTGAACCAGGAAGAAATAGAAAATATAAACAGACCAATCACAAGCACTGAAATTGAGAGTGTGATTAAAAATCTTCCAACAAACAAAAGTCCAGGACCAGATGGCTTCACAGGTGAATTCTATCAAATATTTAGAGAAGAGCTAACGCCTATCCTTCTCAAACTCTTCCAAAATATAGCAGAGGGAGGAACACTCCCAAACTCATTCTACGAGGCCTCCATCACCCTGATACCAAAACCAGACAAAGATGTCACAAAGAAAGAAAACTACAGGCCAATATCACTGGTGAACATAGACACAAAAATCCTCAACAAAATACTAGCAAACAGAATCCAGCAGCACATTAAAGGATTATACACCATCATAAATGGGGTTTATCCCAGTAATGCAAGGATTCTTAAATATATGCAAATCAATCAATGTGATAAACCATATTAACAAATTGAAGGAGAAAAACCATATGATCATCTGAATAGATGCAGAAAAAGCTTTTGACAAAATTCAACACCCATTTATGATAACCCCCCCCAGAAAGTAGGCATAGAGGGGACTTACCTCAACATAATAAAGGTCATATATTACAAACCCACAGCCAACATCATCCTCAATGGTGAAAAACTGAAACCATTTCCACTAAGATCAGGAACAAGACAAGGTTGCCCACTCTCACCACTATTATTCAATGTAGTTTTGGAAGAATTAGCCACAGCAATCAGAGAAGAAAAAGAAATAAAAGGAATCCAAGTTGGAAAAGAAGTAAAGCTGTCACTGCTTGCAGATGACAGGATACTATATGTAGAGAATCCTAAAGATGCTACCAGAAAACTACTAGAGGTAATCAATGAATCTGGTAAAGTAGCAGCATACAAAATTAACGCACAGACATCTCTTGCATTCCTATAAACTAATGATTAAAAAAATCTGAAAGAGAAATTAAGGAAACACTCCCATTTACCACTGCAACAAAAATAATAAAATACCTAGGAATAAACCTACCTAAGGAGACAAAAGACCTGTACGCAGAAAACTATGACTCTGATGAACGAAACTAAAGATGATACAAACAGATGGAGAGATATACCACGTTTTTGGACTGGAAGAATCAACATTGTGAAAATGACTCTACTACCCAAAGCAATCTACAGATTCAGTGCAATCCCTATCAAACTATCAATGGCATTTTTCACAGAAATAGAACAAAAAGTTTCACAATTTGTATGGAAGCACAAAAGACCCCAAATAGCCAAAGCAATCTTGAGAAAGAAAAATGGAGCTGGAAGAATCAGGCTCCCTGACTTCAGACTCTACTACAAAACTACAGGAATCAAGGCAGTATGGTACTGGCACAAAAACAGAAATATAGATCAATGGAACAGGATAGAAAGCACAGAGATAAACCCATGCACATATGTCACCTTATCTTTGATAAAGGAGGCAAGAATATACAATGGAAGACAACCTCTTCAGTAAGTGGTGTTGGGAAACCTGGACACCTACATGTAAAAGAATGAAATTAGAACACTCCCTAACACCATACACAAAAATAAACTCAAAGTGGATTAAAGACCTAAGTATAAGGCCAGACACTATAAAACTCTTAGAGGAAAACATAGGCAGAACACTCTATGATATAAATCACAGCAGGATCCTTTTTGACCCACCTCCTAGAGAAATGGAAATAAAAACAAAAATAAACAAATGGGACCTAATGAATCTTAAAAGCTTTTGCATAGCAAAGGAAACCATAAACAAGGGAAAAGACATCCCTCAGAATAGGAGAAAATATTTGCAACCAAGCAATTGACAAAGGATTAATCTCCAAAATATATGAGCAACTCATACAGCTCAATATAAAAAAAACAAACAACCCAATCCAAAAATGGGCAGAAGACCTAAATAGACATTTCTCCAAAGAAGACAAACAGATTGCCAACAAACACATGAAAAGATACTCAGCCTCACTAATCATTAGAGAAATGGAAATCAAAACCACAATGAGGTATCACCTCACACCGGTCAGAATGGCTATCATCAAAAAAATCTACAAACAGTAAATGCTGGAGAGGGTGTGGAGAAAAGGGAACCCTCTTGCACTGTTGGTGCGAATGTAAATTGAAGGAGCCACTATGGAGAACAGTATGGAGCTTCCTTAAAAAACTAAAAATAGAACTATCATATGACCCAGCAATCCCACTACTGGGCATATACCCTGAGAAAACCACAATTCAAAAAGATACATGTACCACAATATTCATTGCAGCAGTATTTACAATTACCAGGACATGGAAGCAACCTAAATGTCCATCGACAGATGAATGGATAAAGAAGATGTGGCACATATATACAATGGAATATTACAAAGCCATAAAAGGAATGAAACTGAGTATTTGTAATGAGGTGGATGGACCTAGAGTCTACCATACAGAGTGAAGTAAGTCCTAAAGAGAAAAACAAGTACCGTATGCTAATGCACATATATGGAATCTAAAAAAACGGTACTGATGAACCTAGTGATAGAGCAGGAATAGAGACGCAGATGTAGAGAACCGATCTGAGGACACAGAGGGGGGAAGGGGAAGCTGGGATGAAGTGAGAGAGTAGCACTGACATATATACACTACCAACTGTAAAATGGATAGCTGGTGGGAAGCAGCCGCATTGCACAGGGAGATCAGCTCCGTGCTTTGTGACCACCTAGAGGTGTGGGATAGGGAGGGTAGGAGGAAGAGGCAAGAGGGAGGAGATATGGTGATATATGTATATGTATAGCTGATTCACTTTGTTATAAAGCAGAAAATAACACACCATTGTACAGCAATTATACTACAATAAAGATGTTAAAAAATAAAATAAGCCAAAAGATAATTGGAGACTGGAATACTATTTTCAAAATGTTGGTAGAAAAAAGACAACCTCGGATTCTAAAAGCAGCTAAAATATGACTTAAATATGAGGAGAAAATAGAAACATTTCCATCTCTAAAAGCCAAAGAGCTTTCACTTCTAAACCCTGAAAGAACTGCTATAGGAAATACTTCAGAATGAAGAAAGTTAAACCTAGGGAGAAAAGAAACGATTGAAGAAATAGTGAGCAAATAAACTTGTAAACATATGCGTAAATCTAAGTAAGTATTGACTATGCAAAATAATAACATATGAATGCCTCATTGTGGGGTTTAAAAATTTGAGGTGTAACTCATTGGTTAACATTAACACATGAGGCAAGAGAGCCTGATCAGAGTTTAAACATCCTCAGTTCCTTGAATTTCTACAGAGGAAAGTAGACGTATTGATTAACATTAGATTTTGCTAAATAACATTTAAAGGAAAGCTCTAAAGTATTAGAAATAAAAGGGTAAATGTGTGGAGTTAATATTTGGGTAAATTTAAATAAACTTTGACTTTTAAAACAATAATATGTGTGACCTGTGAGATTTACAATATATACAGAATTAAAATATATGACAAAAATAGCTTAAAAGACTAGGGGTAGAGATGAAGTTGGTAAATTGATTTTAAAATGTTCTTGGGCTTTTCATTTGTCTGGAAATTGGAAAAAATACTAATTTGAGTAGACTGTAATAAGAATACATTTACCATTTTTAACTTAACATTAAAAGAATAATAAGTGAATAAATAATAATAAACTTATGGAAGGGAAATGGATAATTTTAAAATTCTACCTTACTGAAATTATGGAACACCTAAACCAGAACAAAAGATAGATTGCTTCCAAAGGAATAAAAATAAAACTGAGGGTAGAATTCTCAATAAGAATAGCAGCAAAAAGACAAGTACTTTTTTAAAAAGTCAAGTAGAAGGACAAAGAAACTGAGAACAAATGAGAAAAACAAAATAAGTAGGATAATGGTATGGGGTTCCCTGGTGGTGCAGTGGTTAAGAATCCACCTGCCAATGCAGGGGACACGGGTTTGAGCCCTCGTCCAGAAAGATACCACGTGCCAAGGAGCTACTAAGCCCGTGCGCCACAACTACTCAGCCTGCGCTCTAGAGCCTGAGAGCCACAACTACTGAGCCTGCACTCTAGAGCCCATGCTACGCAACAAGAGAAGCCACTGCAATGAGAAACCCACTCGCCGCAACTAGAGAAAGCCCACTCGCAGTAACGAAGGTCCACTGCAGCCAAAAATAAAATATTAATTAATTAAAAAACCAAATAGGATAATGGTAGATTTAAAATCAAATATGTCAGCAAATACATTTTATTATAAATGGATATTGAATTTTATCAAAAGCTTTTTCTGCATCTACTGAGATAAGCATATAATTTTTATTCTTCAATTTATTAACGTGGTGTATCACACTGACTGGAGATTTGAGGATATTGAAAAATCCTTGCATCCCTGGGATAAATCCCACTTGATCATGGTGTATGGTTCTTTTAATATATTGTTGGATTCGGTTTGCTAGTACTTTATTGAGGATTTTTGCATCTATGTTCATCAGTGATATTGGGCTGTAATTTTCTTTTTTTGTGGTGCCCTTGTCTGGTTTTAGTATCAGGGTGATTGTGGTCTCATAGAATGAGTTTGGGAGTATTCCTTTCTCTGCAATTTTTGGGAATAGTTTCTGAAGGATATGTGTTAACTCCTTTTTAGGTGTTTGATAGAATTTGCCTGTGGAGCCATCTGGTCCTGGACTTTTGTTTAAAGAAAAATGCGGTAAATGTCTTTTATAAAACAAAGGTAATAAAACTGATTTTTTACAAAAAGTTCAATCCTGCTTACAAGAGACACACCTGAAATATGGGAACCCAGAAAGGTCAAAAGTAAAAGAATAAAAAATATATCATGCAAAAATTAATCAAAATAAAATCAGATTAGCCATATTAATAACAGCAAAGTAGACTCTAAGGCAAGAATTAATACTGGAGACAAAGAGAAAGATTTCATAATGATAAAGAGGCCATTTGAATAGGAAGATATAATAATTCCCAATTTTTTTGCACCGAATGATAAAGCCTCAAAACATATGAAAAACAGAACTAAAGGGAGAATTAAACAATACACCATCGTGGCTGGCAATTTTAATACCTTATTTAACTAATAGAAAAAGCCAACAATAAAGAATTGGAAGATCTGAATATCAAGATTTTAAAATGTGAGCCATTCTCAGGGAATGATCACAGAGATGACATCTGATCACCTTTGCCACATAACAGAATCTCATCATGGGAGAGACACCCTGTCACGGTTAACTTATTCTTGGTCAGAAGCAAATTACAAGTTCCTCCCGCACCCAAGAGGAGGGGGTTAGACAAGGTCCTGCCTCATTGAGGGTTCCTCTGGCTGTCTCCCATATTTGATTTATATTTATAGATTGCCTATTATATATCAGATATGGTGCTGGTGTGAGGACTGCTGAGTGAAATGGCCATCGCTGTCTTCTTTCAAGAAACTCCTAGTCTAAAGGGAAACAAAGACAAACATTTAATAAACAATACGGATGTGTCATGACAGAAATACGAAGGAGAGGACCTTCCCCATCCTAGTGGCAGGATGAAGGAGATCAGGAAGAATGCATGAATGAGGGCAAGCCTGAGCTGCTTCTGAAGAGATGGTTTCTACAACCCAGGTGCAGAGAGTGGGGAAAGACATCAGGTAAAGGGGACACTTGAGCATGCTTCCCACGTGCCTGGGCCATGTTGTTGAAGGGCAAAAAAAAATTTTTAAATCAGAGACATAAGAGGAAGGTAGGGGCCTTGTACACCTCTTTCAAAGGGTTCAATCCCTTGCCCTTGCGCTGTCGGTCATCGTTCGTTTCTTACCTTTTTTGTCTTTCCAGCTAGACTGTGACTGAGACTAGAGACCGTGGCTTAGGCATTTTACAACACCCTTGACGGATGGGTGTTTCTCTAGCAGTCAGTCCTGAGTTTGGCAAATGTCGATGTATTGGACCAATGAGCCAGCCAAAAGCACTCTTTCCTGGGAGTGACTGCGGTCTGGGACCCCCGGCTTCTTTGCAAGCCGGGGACCCACCTGCCACCCTACCCAGACCCTGAGTGCGCTGCTGTGTGGCCTCTCCCAGCTGCTCGCCTGACCCTGCCTCAGCTGCGGCTGCGTCACCGGGAGGACGAAGAGATCCCGGTGTACCGCGCGTACATGGCCTTGTTTGCGGTTAGCGGACCCTGAGGGAAGACAGGCTGCTCAGCCCGCGCCGCTCTGCACGTTTCCTGTTGCTGTGTTTTGCAGGAGGGCGGGGCGTGTGGCGGCGGCGGCGGGTGGAGAAGTCGTGTTTGCCGCCAGGGATGACTCGCCTGAGCGCTGCTGTGCTCCGTGCACTGCTCCCCAAGCAGCAAAGGTGGAGACACGGGCTGTTCCTTTCAGGGCCGCCAGGTCCCTGAACGATCGGGGGAACAGCCGCTCCCTCTGCGAAGTGGGCAGTGTTTAGGCTGGGCCTGGCGGGGAGAGTCGTCTGAGTCACTGGGGACGGAAGTGAACCCTGCTGCTGGGCTGGGGCTGGGAGGACAGGCGTTGTGCAAAACCCTCAAGCTCGCGGTTAAACCCGTCTCCTGCCTGCTGGAGACTTTGAGCCACAAAACGGCCCTTAACCTAAGTGTCCCCGTCCCCACCCACACTCAGATGTAGCTTCTTTTGTGAGTGGCAGATGGCAATGTTCGTGTTGCCCTGAGATCCAGGGCAGGAGGGCAGCCGGATTTAGAGGGTCTAGAAAAGATCTTTAAAAAAAAAAAAGAAAAAGTCAGCTGTCTTGTTCTGAGTATTTCTCAGCTCTGTGCCCTCCTGCGCAATTTGAATTCCACTTCCTTCCTCTGTCCTCCCTACACCTCCCCTCCCCTCCAAAGGAAAACAAAAACAAAAAACCCTTAGATCTCAGTCCCAGGATAGATCTGTTATTTTAAATATTCTTTAAAAATAATTGTTATTTGATTATGTTATTAAAGAAAAGCCAGAGCAGTTAGATCAGGGCTAAAATTAAACAAGTCTTCATGAAAAAAAAAGTTTTCTCCACAGGTAACAGATGATAAGCAAAATGTTGGCTGGGATTTAACTTCAGGTTGGGAAAACTACATAGAAGGAACACAGCAGGGGGAATCAATGGGATTCAAGAGTTGGCAGTACATCTCTGCCCCTCTACCCCTCTGTGTTCTCACCTGGAGATGGCAAGCCTTGACCCGGAGATCTCTGAGTGTCTTAATGAACCAATCTAAAAGTCCATGCTGCAGAGATGATCGCTGAAAGGGTTTGCGGTGCTGGAACTTTAAAAACCTCTCTGGGCTGTAACTTTAAAAACCTCTCTGGGATTTCTCAGCCTGCTGAGTCACTGGAGTCTGATCCCCAAAGGGGCAGCTTCAGATTAAAGGGTGGGAGCCTTAAAAGAGTGAGGGAAAGCCCAAGAGACACAAGGAGTGGGTGTCTGAAGTCTGGGAAGGGGCAGTGAACTGTGAGAACGAGGCTCAGATATCTGGATCTATTTCATGGTTTGTCTCATTAACTCTACACGTTTGCTCATGCAGAGGTTTGATTTAACGATGTTGTGAGAGGATCAGGTAACACCGAAGGCCCATGTTTCAGATGACTATGCTGAGGCATGGGCACTATTACAGTGGGGAGAGAAGAGATGGAAGCAGCACTGGGAGAACTGGGTGCCCGGCTGCTCTTCCCTTGGCTCCCTGGAGACGGCTGGGGTGTGGTCTGCTGTCCTTTTAGAACCTTCTCAGCGTACCAAACCATTCAGCAGCAGGTAGATCCAGAGTTGCTTTGGGGTGCAAGGTTACAGGATGGGATTCCGAGGTGCACTGGATATGATACTTGACCTCCAGGAATTCCAAACTGTGTTCAAGAAATAGCCCTCTGCACATAGACATCCACCACATCCAAAGGTACAGCTGCTTGTTGATGAGATCACAAACTTCACATCACACAGACTCAAGTTCCAGCTCTGGTCTTTCTTACCTCTATGTGCCTGCAGAGCTGCAGGGTACGGTTGTGCAGGATGTTCACTGTTCAAGGGTGTCAGGCCCCAGAAGCAAGTGGGATCTGAAATCCAGCCCCTACTCTGCTGTTTAAGCCTAGTGTCCCGGCACAAGAGCTGCTTCCACTTGGAAGAAGAGGTTTATTTTTCTTAATAGAGCAGAGACATCAATCACTTGCTAAACTTGTATGCCCTGAGGATGCTTCTGCCTGGAGGGACATTTTTCTAATTTGCAAGAAAGGCATCCTGTGAGCTAGGGTATCAGGTCAGGGGTGGCCCTGTGAACTTTTATGATCCTCAGTTTCCTCATCTGGGAAGTGAAGAGAATAAAACACACTTCATGGGATTATGCAGTGATAAGTATAAACAAGGAATCCAGTGAAGTGCTCAGTAGTAGGTAATAAATCCTCAATAAATAGCGCCCTTATTATCATCGTCATAATATCTACCTCAAAGATTTTCTCTGAGGATGAGTTTTTTAAAAAAATCATAAAACAGCTGCCCTGTGTTCAATTAATGTTAGCAGGGGTTTTTTGTTTGTTTCATCCTTTTTTCTCCCTAATGTTCAATAATGTCGTGATAAACAGCAGAAACTGGATGAGATGGGAATTGTGGAGAGGCGGAGATTCTTTAAGTCAGGGCTCAGAGAACTTCATGGTAGAGGTAGAATTTAAACTGGCCATTGTATACAATTTTCCCAAAGATGCTTGGAAAGTATGCATGAACTAAAGCGATGGGGATGAAACTGAACAATTTCTCTTAATTCTCACTATGTCTTTTTTTTTGGCTGTACCATGTGGCATGCGAGATCTTTGTTCCCTGACCAGGGATCAAACCCTGGTCCCCTGAAGTGGAAGCGTGGAGTCCTAACCAGTGGATCGCCAGGAAAGTCCCACTATGCCTTAACCCATTAATTAAATAGCTGGAAAACTCTTGAAAGAGAAAAAAATAACAGTGGACAATTGGGAAGTTTCTTTGGAAATGGCAGTGGGTGGATACTCTTCAGCAAAGGAGCCTTATCTCCAGAGCCATGGGAGACCTGATAACCTCTCCCTCAGGAAAGTACCCGAAATCTAGGAGGGCTAGCTCTGGAGTTGTAGCTGCACTGAATAGAGAGTATCTCTTCTACATTTGGTGACATTTTGGCTAGTGGCTAGAGCCTACGACAGCAATGAATGGATTTGTCACTCTCAGTTGATACCCCATCAGACCCCTTCTGTCAACAAGCCTGGCTGCTGCTAATTCCCTAGAAGAGTGAGAGGGATGTTCTTGTTTCTGTCCCGCATTCAAAGGACCATTTAGTCCGCCTAAGATTATAGAGAACAAAAGAACGCAGTTTCTTTTTTCAGGTATTTTAAGGGTAGTGTAAGTCTTGCAGTTTCTCAAGTCATCAAATGCAACCGTGAAAATTCTTATTTCTCTTTTCCATTTTTTTGCTTTGTGGGTCGGATCTGGAATCTAGTTCTGGCTCTGCCTCTAACTGCTTGTGTGACTGTGGTCTAGTCCCTAAATCCTCCTGAATCTCTTTTTCTTCATTGTTTAAATGATAAAACTTCCCTCATTATCCTTTCTAAGATAGACCTTTCCTTCTTGTTATTTTGTACAGCACTGTCATTTTTATTTCTTTGTGGAACTTATCAAAAGTTGTATCAAAACTTATCTACTTCACGTATTTATTATTATTTTATTTTTTAAAACTGCCTCAGCAGCCTAGCACAGTCTATATCTAATCTTGTGCACTATTGTATCTTTTCTAACATCTTTGTTGGAGTATAATTGCTTTACAATGGTGTGTTAGTTTCTGCTGTATAACAAAGTGAATCAGCTATACGTATACATATATTCCCATATCCCCTCCCTCTTGCGTCTCCCTCCTACCCTCCCTATCCCACCCCTCTAGGTGGTCACAAAGCACGGAGTTGATCTCCCTGTGCTATGCAGCTGCTTCCCACTAGCTATCTATTTTACACTGTATCTTTAGTTCATAGGAGGTGCAAAAATATTTGTTTTGTAAATGAATCAATCACATTAGTTAAGTATATGGAAATTTCTTTTTGAAAAGAGTAAATTGTTACATAAGTTTAAGTCATTCTTATAATCTTTATTTGCCACTTAGTATTTACTTTCACTCTCATTTTTCTTGCGAATTCACTCTTGGGTGAAAGGTAAAATCAGGAGAAAAAGCACCCTGAATCACTCATGTCACAAACTGTAAAAATCTATGACCATTTTTAACCCATGGCTATTTCGTGTGTTTTAAGGGATGTTACTTCTGCCCTCAGGTACTCTTCCTCACTGTCAGCCACAGAGCCCTAATTCTACCCTGAAACAGTTTATTTATTTAAGGTCTTATATCTCGAGTGCAAAGAGCAAAGGCTCATTTGTATATTATCATTAACTTTTTTTTTTATTAAGATAAGGAGCATTGTCAAGAGTAAAGCCACAAGGAAGGATCAAAAATAATGGAATCACACAGACCCATATAAACATATACATTTCCTTATGAACAAGCAATAAACACAGGCACAAGGCTATGTAATTCCATTTATAGTAAAGAATTATGTCTTTAAGGGAAACAGAGCCTGCAAAGATACAGTTTAACCATCACCAAACCTGTTTCATTGTTATACTAGTCCATCTGAAGCTAGGGATAAATCTCCTTTAGAAGTTTAGAGAAGAGATTTCCTTTTTCTTTCATTTAAAAAAAAAAATTACAGTTAGATAACTAAAAGGGTCGCAATTTAAGCTTTGAGTTCTGCCTTTGTAACTGGAGAAATAGTCTGCTTCCAAATTCAACCTTCTGCTTCTTGGAAAGCAGATAACTATTTGCAATTTTAAATTCATAGCATTTCCATTTTCAAGATTAACAACAATAAAATCTAGGAGTCTTACCTCAGAGGCATCTCATTTCATGAAATGCAAATCAAATATATTCAGGAGCTATCAGATGTTTGTAAATAGCAATGACAACAAGAAACTACAAATAGTATTTTCAATTTATTACATTCTTACAATATTTCAGACATTAAGGTAGGTATTTACAGCCATATGTATCTTTTAATCTTTCTTATAAGGTTATTCTTGAAGATTGAATCAGATGTTAACATATAAACTGCTATTATTTAAACTGCTAGCTGTTTACCAAATCCATTCTCTCCTTCATTAACAGGGCTGTAGCTGTAGTCCTTTAGCCTTGCTTAAAAAAACTTTTGGATTCTGTGCTTACTCTTTTTCTCTGCTTCCTGTTGAAAACAATGATGCTGGTTACAATAAACATGGATGCCTTGCCTTAAAGATGGTATCGAAGCTGTCCTCCTTGGTCTCTAAATGACTGCAAGGAGGAGAGCCTTGGACTCTTATGTGAGTGAGAAATAAAGTTCTATCTTGTTTGAACCACTGAATTTTAGGGACTCTTTTAAAAAATAGCAGTTGTCATTATCTTAACTAATATGAATGTTAAAGGAAAGTTCCTGGAACATAGAAACAATGTTTCATGAATAATTGCTAGTTTTTATTATTTTTATTACTAGCAGTAATTGTCCTCACAGCAACTCTGTTTTTAGATGAGAATTATGGTAGAAGATACAATGAATACTGGAAAGCTATGTGCTGTCTGGGTTAGCAAGCAATTTCTAGTGAATGAAAGAAGAAGCCTCAGTGGAGGAGGTGACCATTCTCTTAGTTGTTATTTTAAGTCCTGATTTGAAATTTGTCTTATTTTCAATAATGATATTTTTCTCTGTTCTGTAAACTTTTATGATAATGGGAAGCTGAAAATAGCAAATGCCCTTAAATGTAGAGGGATTCATAATAAACCGTGTATGAAACGGGAATCTATTCCATCACCTAACTCTTCCCACAGATGAAGAGTCCCGTAAATCTTAATTCTAAGGGGATGGGAGAGGAGACACTAGCTTGTACTTCTTCTAAATCCTGTGGCAAGTAGTGGTCATTTGCAAAGCACAAGATTTCTAGGGAACCATCCAAGAAAAAGACGTGGGTGGCCCTGATTTTTGTGTGTATGAGTTGTGGCCAAGATCTGGAAGATGGGTTTTATATTTTTAATTGTAGGTTGCTCTATCTATACTTCAATGATGCATATTCTCAGATCCTACCAACTTTCCTCATTATTCCACCCCAAAATGATCCAGGCTAAAACTGCTTAGGCACAGAAAAGGGGGGAAATAATTGATTGGAAACCCTCCAAAAGGAAGAATTGGGTCATGACCTTTGAGAGCTCGGTTCCCTTTGTCTGTTTTCCCTTTTCGCTACAATGGCACCACCTTACAAGGTTCCAACAAACCCTATATGTACAGGAAAATCTGCATCTCATTTCTGCTGAAATATGTTTTCAATTTAGGGTTTGAGTTTCCAGATTGACTTGTGAACATCTAAAGGACTCAATGTCATTGTGACATAATGTTCCCCAAAGGCCAGTAGGCCGTCAGCAGAGAAATGGTCAGTGATTAGCTAGCTGTCAGTGGTCAAAGGTGCTGATGTGACTATGGAAACCAACGTGGGAAAACTGAGAAGAAAAGAGAGAAAAATCGATGGTGCGGTGGGGGAGGGGAAATGGTATAAGGGAAGCTTTATAAGCTAAAGGGATTGTTAGAAGATGAAATATGAAAAGGGACAAGATGGCAAAAATGGAAATTTTACAGATAATTTGGAACAAGTTTAAAAGACCACTTTAAATAGAAAAAGATCTTAGGAAATACATTTTCAAACCAAGGGGTAAGAACCAGAAAATAAAGGGAAAAGTAATCTACATTTGAAGAAATTAGACTCACAGACAGTCCAGGGGCTAATCATGATGGAATGATTTAAAAAATCATGATAATAATAATTTTTAAAAAGCAGTAATTCCAAGGACTACTTCTACCCTCTGTAAAGATGTGTTTACATCCCAGTCATTTTGCCCCCATTTTATTGAGATCGTCTCATTGAATCATTTGTGGGAATATTAATATCCCTGCTTTACAGGAGAAAACATAAAAATCAACAGGTTTTAAAACTTGTTGGAATTTTCTTCTTCTTCCCCTCTATTCCCTAAAACAAAGTTTTGATCAAATTGTATTTAACTGTGTTTATTTGAGAGGTGAAAAGTCATCACAAAAATATACCACTGGGCATACGGAGGAGGGAACAGGGAACTACCCTGTTATATTTGTTTTGTTAATGATGACTTAATGGGATTTAATTTATCAATCTATATATGAATCTCCCCTCTCCCACCTCTGACCCCTGATGTAGCTACCCATAAAGCAGGCATTCCCCTTATGTCCAGGGAAATGCTCTGATTGATTTTGCTTGATTCACTGTATTTAAGGGACAACTGCATCCAAAATTCCATCCCTTACATAACTGAGAATCATGAAAGGAAAAGTTCATTTCTGTGCTATTTATGGGAAAGTGACCTGGAGGGAAGAAAACCTCTTTCCAATATTTGGCTTGAGACCTTTCTGTGAGAAAAGAAGTGTCGTTTGCTCAGCAAAGGTTTTTGTTCACTATTTTGAGTATTCTGGACCACATGTATATACAATATATATTTGCCATTAAAAAGCCCCCTTAGGGCTTCCCTGGTGGCTCAGTGGTTAAGAATCCGCCGGCCGATGCAGGGGACACGGGTTCGAGCCCTGGTCAGGGAAGATCCCACATGCCGCGGAGCAGCTAAGCCCGTGCGCCACAACTACTGAGCCTGTGCTCTAGAGCCCGTGCTCCACAACAAGAGAAGCTACCGCAGTGAGAAGCCAGCGCACCACGAGGAGTAGCCCCCGCTCACCCGCAACTAGAGAAAGCCCGCACGCAGCAATGAAGACCCAACGCAGCCAAAAATAAAAACAAAAACAAAAAAAAACAAACCCTCAAAGGAAAAATGAGAAAGTTACAAACTTTATTTGGGTGCCCCACAATCCCTTTTTAAGTCTTTTTTCTCCTTTCTTTCTAACCCCCAGCCCTATTCCATTTTATCCTGCTTTAAGTGTATTTATGAGTGGGTTTATAGAAACAGAAATGAGATCAAGTGGGCAGAAAATCTGAACCCAAGAACAAGTAGTTCTGGAATTATTTCAAACACTGCTTCTTAGTAGTTGTGTGACTTTAGTTTTAGCATCTCTGAATTTTCATTTTTTAGCTATAAAAGTGGGGAAAAGAAAGCCTTCCTTTTATAGTCCTTCTGTAGATCTTGTGTGAATGGGCTTTACTTTTTCACAAATAGAAACTTCTCAGTAAGTAGTAGTTTACATTTTTGAAGTCTGTGACCACCTAGAGGGGTGGGATAGGAAGGGTGGGAGGGAGGGAGACACAAGAGGGAAGAGATATGGAAACATATGTATATGTATAACTGATTCACTTTGTTATAAAGCAGAAACTAACACACCATTGTAAAGCAATTGTACTCCAATAAAGATGTTAAAAAAAAAAAAGGCTTTAGAGTCAAAGAAAGTAAGCTATACTGATGGATTAGTATTGTATTTGTGGAATTTGAATTCTCAGTCAGAACTAATTCTCACTTTTCTTCTGCCCCATCCTTTCTTTGTCCGTAACATAGCACTTACCATGCTATAATAACTAGTTATTAATGTGGCCCACTACCAGACTTTGAGTTTCTGGAAAGTTGTGATTATGTCTTTTTTATACTTTTAGGTCCTGCAGGACAAATCTGTATTATCGGATGCTTAATTCTTACAGGCTGTTTGTGAATTTGCTCTGTGCTTCATATTCCTCAGATATGATAGAAACCAATCTTTTGCCCAGGTTCTTAGCTAACTTGACTTTTTAAGACTTGCAATGAATCGATTCTCCTAAAGTACTCTAAAGTCTTCCTCTTTTTTTTTTTTAATGAATATTTGATTTTCTCTTTCTTCATAGGGCATGTTTCTAATTAAAAATAACCAACACCTGCCCTAGGCTGGACAGGATGACACCTGTGTGAGATGCAGCTGCTATAACAGTGCTTCCATCTGCAACATATTACGTTTTGTTTATTAACAGAAATGATTTTTTTTCCAAAGGAATTCATTCGAATAAGAGAAAGAGTGACAGAAAAGCAAATGCTTTTCTCACTATTGCTCAAAACTTTTCATTCAGGTTTCAGGCTTTCCTTCATCCTTTGGAAACAGAAGAAAAAGAACATAACAAACTCAACATCCAAACAAAATAAAATTGGTTGAGTCAATTCTCAGCTTGTTCCAGTTGGGATAGTTACTGTGGGGAGCTATAAATACCATCCAATTTCAGATCGTACTGTTTGGAATTTTAGCTGAAGTAATTCTGTTGTCTGCATCAAATCGGCTTATTAAATCTAACCAGAAAAAAAAAATCCTCACAGTGGACCAATGAGTATATTTTATCTACCTTGCTTCCTTAGCTTTCTAAATTTTTGCTTGTATGCGTCTAAGTTTTGATTGCCAAGACTTTTAAAAAATATTTAAATTGGACGTTTTGACCAGAAAATGCAATAGAGAGTCATATTTTTTCTAAACAAATTTTCTAACCATAGGGTTGTCCTGCAACATGTCTGCTATGGAGAAATCTAAATTTTTTGTAGTGTCCTTTTTCTCATCTGGAAGCAATTGAATATTGAATGTTACAGACAATATTTTGTGCTTAGTCACGTTATGAAAATTTTATATTACTAAGGAGCATTAGTATATATTTTTAAAGTATTATTTGTTTCAAAATATAATTGTAGTTCCTGCCTTTTAAGACCTTGAAGAAGAATGTTGGAACTTTGGGTATGGCTGAGTTAGGTGGATGTGAGGTGGTATTTAATTTACAATAACATAACTTTCAAAAGGTTCCCTTCATTTATTTTCTTTCCTTTCCCCTCCAGCATGCCTACTGAATTGAGAAAACTCTGTGTTTTCAAAGTTAATAAAAAACCCTACTCCTAAATTTGTCTCTGGTGCCTCTCTGGATGACCAAGTTTTGTTAATGGTCTGATAATCCGTTCCCTTCTGAGGAAGTTCTTCAGAGGTCAGAGGCTAATGGTATCAAACATCAGCCTGTCTGGTTTATTGTAAGGGTGTTTCCTTAAGATCAAGATCTCAGATAAGAGCAGAGTTGCTCTGGTTGGGAAAGGAAATGGTTTCTGATACAACACAGCAATTCCTAGAGGGAAGCGGAGAGCGGGAGATCCTCTGAACACAAGATAACTTGTAGTTTGTTTTCCTCTAAAACCCTTAGATAGTCAAAATACCATCATTAAATACTGGAAGAACCCAACCTTGATTTATGGATGAAAATAAAACTCACCTTCAGATCTACACTATTATGATGAGCAGCAAATCAGATGAGAAGAAACTGTGAAGCAGAACAAATGGGTTCGCAGCTCCTCGAGTTTAAACCCATCCTCCCTGGATTTGGAGGTCAAAGCTCACCACTCAAGGGGACACATCATATTTTATTTAAGCACTTTTCTTCTAAGGAGTTGAAAGCACCTGACAGACATGAACTCTTTTGTGCAGTGAAAAGATAACACAGATATTACCAAGTAAAGAGCTACATTTGAAGATCAGAGTAACTTGGTCCATCCAGTTGAATAATATTGATATTATTTCCACATTGCTTTGTTTCTTATGTACACTTTCAAGGTGATATATCACTTTAGCCAGTTCCCTGATTTACAGGAAGATGGCTCTACCTACTTGGAGGCTTTTTTTCACAAAAGACCAGAGTTTTGTCAGTGTCATTACAAAGTCCCTGTGCACGAGATTGTGTGCTCTGTTAATATTTATTCCCATTTTTTTCTGAATTTTACTTTCACTGATCAAGGACTACCTTAAAAATATCCAATTATCAACTGAGGAGAAAATGTTCAGAAGAAGAAGGAGAATTAAAATATGACTGGGAAGTACGGGAGAGTGTTTATGGTGACACGGTAGTTCAACCTCTTCCTTTTACTGATAAGGAAAACCCAGAGAATACCAAGTTTTTTATCTCCAGAAGGAGAAAAAGAGAAAGAAAGATGCTTGTGTTTATGGCGAAACTGTCCTTTGAAATTCTAACCTTAGAGGAAGTCCCAGTTAGAGCAGCAGCTAGCCTAAGAATACCTGCTGTTCTGAATCTGCCTCTGGAAAGTCAGCGTGGTTCTGAGTAACTATACCCATCAGGGTTTGGGTTCTTCCTCTGAAAAGGGAAAATAGTACATTAAACCATGACCATGTCTCCTAGTTCTAAATGACTAGAGTCGTCTGGATTCCTGCCTTGGATACTATGACTATATTTTGTTCTGAATTAATTATGTCTTCAAAGCCCATGGCTTATATGGAGCTGGTGAACGATTTCTGGCTTGCTTTTTCACAGATCAACTCAGCTTTACACTGACCGTGTTTCTAAGCTTCCAGGTGCTCTCTGGTCCACAGCAAAGACAGAAAGTATTTTTTGTTCCAGATAGCAGGGCATCCATCCATTACCCAGCTCTACTGGTGTCTGGGGTCCCAAGTGAAGATCGCAAACTTCTTCTGCATCCAGCCATCCTTTCAAAAACTGCCCGAGTCCATTTCTTCCATGAAGCCCTACCTGATCTCCTCAAGCTTCTTCTGACTGGTCACAGCTCTAACTGCATTGTGTATCTGACAGTGGTTCTTACATTGCTTATTTCTTGCATGTGTCTTTTGTACCTACTTCCTCAGTGACTCTGTGAAGCCTGTAAAGAAAGGAACTTTGCCTTTTATAACACTGTCAATGTCTACTGTGCTGCTGGACCTAAAAGTAGATGCTTAACAACGCATTTTAATGTTTTCTCTGCAGCATAAGCTGTAGTTACAAGAAAAAACTTCTCCCTCATTTTTCTCCTCTTATTCACCTCCTCCCCACCCACTGTGACAATGATTGCTTGAGTGTGACTAATGATAGAATAACTTTACACTGGTTCATTCATGTACCTTGCATTTTCATTCTCATAATTACACTGTGAGATAAATGTTATTATCCCCAATTTTCCAATGAGAAAATGGAGGCTCAAAGAGGCTAAATAACCTCCCTGGGGTCACATAGGCAGCAAGTGGTAGAGTAGACATTCAAGACAGGATGTAGTGCTCTCTCCTGAGGACGTTTTTCTTACCCGATGTCTCATTATCTTCCTTAAGACAATGTGACAGAGTTGCATTATACAAACTGTTCCGCACTTACATTAAAAATGCAGAGATAAATAACAAGTGTCTACTGCATAGCACAGGGAGCTATAGTTAACATCCTGTAATAAACCATAATGGAAAAGAATACGAAAAAGAATATATACGTATATTTTAAATGAATCACTTTGCTGTACACCAGAAGCGAACACAACATTGTAAATCAATGTGCTTCAATTTAAAAAAAATGCTGAGATAAAGCCCAGGTATACACTGGACACAATTATAAAGTAGATGTCATTTATCTTGGATACTCCAGTTTTAGTTTCAGGAATGTTTCCCCTTAGTGAGTCCTCTTCTCTGAAAGTACTCAGCAGTTTTTATTGTCCTGACACATTACCTTCCTCCCCTGTTCCTCCTATCTTGCTTACTCAGAACCCTCAAACTCACTGACATTGAAGTGTAAATTACTGCTAAAGTGTATTTCTTCTATAGTTATTTGCATGTCTCACGTAGAAACTGTAAAGCAAAAGAGATGATTTTTGACTGGTAGTTCAGATCCATACCAGAGAATGTGGGAATGTCAAAAAGCACTCCCTGCCTGTTATTTTCCCTCAAAAAGAGCCACACAATAAAAATAAATATTTGGGAGGAGAACATTGTCTGTCTCTAGGCAAGTTTCCAAAATCATATCCTGGATTTCTAGGTCTCTGGATCATTCCATCACAGCAGTAGTCGTGTGAAATATTGCAGAGTAATAAAATCTACGGTTTGGGAGTAAACCAGGTTAGTGTCCCCAAATGGCTATAATCCAAAGTCCAGACCATCCCCTCAGAACAACTTGATAGTAACAGTGAAACAAACAGGTGCAGGACAGGTGCAGTGGGATGAAGACAGCCTCGACTAGGGAGCTGTATGTAGGTGGTGTCAAAAAATACAAAGAAAAATAAAAGCTCATGCCATGCCAATCTTTTGTATTTTTTTCCTATTAAACTATTTTACTTGGGACTAAAAGCAAAGTAAGTCGACCCACATTTTCTGATTGAGAATTGTAACCAACTCCAGAAAATCCTTTCTTTCTGTTAGTTTTTTCCTTGGTTACTCACCTTAGATTATTTTTCCTCACTTACCATTTCCCCAAAATTCATCTGCTTTGTGTAATTTGATTGCCTTCAGAGCATCTAGTCCATCCCTTGTACACTCTGTAGGTGCCATGAGATCAGGACAGTATTAATCCACTCCTTGTTTCAGGGGTGGGTCTTGGTTGACATGACCTTAATCTGTCCACTCCTCCTACCACAATGACTGGCTCATAGATAACCTTGGAGCACAGGCTTATTTTAGTTACTGTTTACGTTTCGGATTTAAATTGGTCCAATCAGAGTGAAACCCTTGACTTTTGTTTGCTGATTGATAGCAGAAAATCTGCATCTTTTTCTGGACAACTTGCAGATGGAAGGCCTAAGATGGTTATAGGTTATAGCCATTTTGCTATAATGAAAAGTGCCAATCTGGAAACAAAATCTACTCCTATGTAAGGATAGCAAAAAAAAAAAAAAAAAAAAGGTAATTGCAGAACACTGAAGCTAGAGCATTGGTCAAACCATACTTGCAGCTACAATTAGTCTTTTCATTTAAAAAACAAATTAGTTTTATTGTTTAAATCTATTTAATTCATATTTTTCTGTTTCTTATTATAAAAATCATGCTATATGATAAGCCATGTATTATAATATATTGATGCTTCCACCTCAGAGGCACATATGTATTTTTTTTTCTTTTGAGTATTTTAACTTTGAAATATGGCTTACATACAGTAAAACACACTCAAATATATTTTGAGTATACGTTTGGACAACATGTATACACCCATGTAAATGACACTTCCAAATTGGAATGGATTTAAAGAATGGCTGCAAATTCTTGGAGTCCTGAGATGGCCACGTGGATGTGTCTGAGCTAGCCTGCTGGAAGGTGAGAGGACGCCTGGAGGAGAAGCAAGGTGACCCACCTCAGGACCTGCCAATAGCCAGACATAAGTGAAAGGTCCTTCTAGATAATCCAGATCATATAAAAGTATGTATGAAAGATGTATAAGATCAGATGACAAAAGACACAGACCTACTGGAGAACAGACTTGAGGATATGGGGAGGGGAAAGGGTGAGCTGTGACAACGAAAGAGAGAGGCATGGACATATATACACTACCAAACGTAAGGTAGATAGCTAGTGGGAAGCAGCCGCATAGCACAGGGATATCAGCTAGGTGGTTTGTGACCACCTAGAGGGGTGGGATAGGGAGGGTGGGAGGGAGGGAGACGCAAGAGGGAAGAGATATGGGAACATATGTATATGTATAACTGATTCACTTTGTTATAAAGCAGAAACTAACACATCATTGTAAAGCAATTATACCCCAATAAAGATGTTAAAAAAAAAAAAAAAAGATCAGATGACAAAAACCACCCAGCTGATCAGCAAAATCATGGGCTAAATAAAGTGAACGTTGCTTTAAGCTGCTAGGTTTTGCAGTGGTTTGTTACACAGTGAAAACAAAGTGATAGAAAAATATGGAACATTTTCCTCACCTTGGAGAGTTCCCTCATGCCCCTTTTCTGTCAGGTCTTACCCGCCATAAGGTAGCTACACTTCTGATTTCTATCACTATAGTTTATATCTACTTAAACTTCATAAAAAAAATTTATACGTATTATATTTTACACATATATTATATATCTTTTGTGTCTGGCTTCTCTTACTCAACATGAAGTTTTTGAATCTATGTTTTTGTGTGAATGCTCCTCGCTGAGTATCATTGCATCATTGTGTGACTATGGATAATTTATCCATTCTCCTTGATGAACTTTTGGGTTGTTTTTGCTTATTCCAATTCTGTCTGTCTCCTAATCAAGCAATTCTTTTTTGCCTGCTTGGTTGAATGTAGCTACTAGAGGTAATTATTAGGCTCTCTTCCTTGATTTATGTTAGCAACTCACTAGCAACTGGTTTCTTTGTAGTGACATTACCCTTTAAACCAGAAGTATAAATTGTACAAATAGTAGGTGGTTTTATTATCTAACTCGTAGTCAGAACTTTAGTTGATTTCTCTTCCAACACCAGAATCTGAATAGTATGAAGATAATCCTGATGACAAAGTAAACTTAGAGGGAGAAGGGGCACTGAGGTTTTTCTCATGTGTTGTTTGAGCTGTTACTGCTGAAACTCTCTATTTTACCGGGTAATCAGAGAGCTTTGTAATTCAAACCTGCATTGCTGTGCTATGCTAAGGAAATAATTATTTTATTTTCATTGTGACCACATATTATTAATTTATAAAATAAATGTTGTTAAGATTCTTTACTGCCTCTTAAAAATGCATTATTGTAGAGAAAACTTTTTACATATAAAAAGCTTAGCCTGACGCCTAGCACTTGGTGGGTACCTGATGCATACAGTTTGCTTTCTTCTTCCTTCTGTGTAACCGCAAAGACATCATTAAAGGTCAGTGGGCGTGCTAGAGGTCATATATGTGACAGGAATAAAAATACTTCTCACTATGTTCAAGTTGAAGAAATAATGCCAGTTCTTGCACACAACAGCAATTGACAAAAAAAGTTGGTCAATTTTGCAACAGCTGGATGAATAGAGCTTATTGCAAAACAAAAAGCTTGTATCTACAACCCACCTGACTGTTTTTTGTTGTTGTTGTATAGCCTCGGGCAACATAACAAATGAGGATTAGAAAAGAAAAGTGAAGAAAGGTATAGAAAACAAACTGTCTCTTTGATTGGCTGCACTATGCCACCATTGAAACACAAATAAGGTGAATGCCCAAAGGTTAAGATGAATGTAAAGAAAATTTTCAGGACGAACCTTTATCTTGAACAGCTGCTTCTTATATGTTTGTTACTAAGGCCTAAATGATTTTTTTATATGGCCACAAATTTTCTTCCTTCTATAAAATCAAATATATTGAAGTGCATCTTTGTCATAGAAGAATGATCTGAGAAAATACGGTATCTTCTTTCAAATTAATATGAGCTTGCAATACACTTTAAAAAAGAGTAGACATGCTCTTAATTCATATCCCCTTAATAAAACTGCTAGATTAAATGATATTATCCATTTCCTCTATTAATCATACTGGCTGAAGCCCACAGTTACTGAACGCTCATGACTAGCAGGCTTTTCTCTAGATGTCTACACACCTTTATTCTCATCAAGTGAGTTGAATGCTTGCCAAGTGTCAAACATGGTGATTCCCAAACCAGTTACATCAGTAACACTTGACAGCCATTATGTAATTTAACTAAATATCAAACCAATTAAATATGAGCATGAAAGAAGATAATTATTTCTCAGAAAAATAAGCTCTGTGCCTTAAAAACAGGAATGCTCTACACCGTAAAAAATATAGAATATAGATGGACAACTGTAAAAAAGAAAGTGGAGGAAAAAATATAACTTCTGTAAAGCCTCTGTACTCAGGTTGCTTTGCAAGGGTCTTTCACAAATTCTGCTCCAACCTGAAGAAAGCAAATATCACAGATTCATTGTGGGTGTGGTTTTCATGAGAAAAATGATGCAGATTTCAAGTTAGTGAACCTGTACTCAAAGAAATGTCTTGGCTTTACATCAAAAGTTTGGTTGATAAATGTGTATTTTCAAAGTTTTAAGTTAGATTAAATATTTATGTATTCCTCTTATTGTTTTTCTCTTTGACTGAATTTTTGATTGATTTTCCTTCTTTGGGTTTTAAGATAAAGAGTCTTCTACTACGTAGTATTTTTTTTTTTTAAATCCAACAACAATGCTGCGAGGAATGGAGGACAAACTTATTGTAATTCAGATGTAAGCTGGAATTGTCTCTGCTCAGAAACTTAGTTAAAATTTTCTTGAGTGTCACCTCTGTAATTTATGGAAACTCAAAGGAGTTCATTCTGTTTCTTATAATTAATACCTTTTTTTTTTTTTTTTTTGGCAGCCTCTGTATAAGGCCCTGAATCCACTTGCGGTTCTAGTGTGATGATCTCTTTTCATTCATTATCCTGGAGAAGCTAAGGGGGCTAAATAAAATATGGGTGCAAAGGGACTTCCCTGGTGGTCCAGTGGTAAAGACTTTGTGCCTCCACTGCAGGGGTTCAATCCCTGGTCGGGGAAGTAAGATCCTGCATGCTGCAAGGTGTGGCCAAAAAATTAAACAAAACAAAACAAAACAAACAAACAAACAAACAAAATATATATATGGATGTAAAGACATTAGCACAATGTCTGGCACTCATTCAAAGGTAGGAGTTGTTGTTATTAATATTTCTATTACTTTGAATCATGAGAGTGACTGTGCAAAATGGTATCTTTCCCATTTTATCTGTTAAAAATTGAGACTCACAGAGGTTAAGTGATTTTTTTCCCCCAGTTTGCACAAAAGTAAGTAGCAAGACCAGGGTTTTATCCTGAGTTATTTGCTCTTCCAAACCTGAGGTTACTGCAGTGTATCCATAATACATTGAGGTAAACCAAGGCTTCCTTGAACACCACCAATCCAGGCCAGAAGGAAGAATGTGTTTCCAGTCTTCTTTCCAACACTAATAGAACAAGTGTTTTATGTTCCAGCCATAATTGGATTAGTTGCTATTTTCTAGCCATCATGCCTCTACTGATGCTTCTTGTTTTTCTGCCTTTTGTTCAAGATCTCCCTCTCCTCACAACAATCCAGTTTTCATTTTGGAAATGCTATCTGTTCTTTGTGGATCCATGTAATTTATCTAAATCCTCTTGTTAATAGAAACAGAAATTGTACAATTATTGATACGAAGAACAGCCATAATAATACACAAAATTTATTGAATATTTCCTCTGTACTAGGCATTGTGCTAAATAGAATATATGATGCATGGTGTGCCCCATGAGGTCAACACTCATATGAAGATCTTAAGGATTAGGAGTGTTGACTAAAAAATCCCAAGGTATACACAACTGTTAAGTAACTGATATGGTCTGAATATTTGTGGCCCTCCAAAATTCGTATGCTGAAAATCTAATGCCCAAGGTGATAGTATTAGGAGGTAGTGCCTTTGGGAGAAAATTTGGTCATGAGTGCAGGGCTCTCGTGAATGGGATTCACGCCTTATTAAAGGGACTCCAGAGCACTTGCTCCGCTATGAGATGCAATGAAAAGTCGGCAGTCTGTGAACAGGGAAGACAGCTTTTTCATGAGGACCTGGTCATGTCGGCACCCTGATCTTGGACTCTAGCCTCCAGAACCATGAGAAATCAATTTCTGTTGTTTATAAGCCACCCATTCTGTGGAATTTTGTTATAGCAGTCAGAAAGGACAAAGACAGTAATATAATGGGATTTGAACCCAGGAACACTGACTTGGGAGGTTAGATTCTTACTCCATTCCATTTGGTGTGTGGATGTGTTCAGTGGATTTGATATTTGTTCATAGGAAGCCTGTGGCAATTTCTCTTTCTCTAGGATTAGTAGATCTATCAAGCTGAGGGTAAAGGTTTTACCTGGAGTTGAAGTCTTTCCATGAAGCAGAAGAAATTATTTTTGAGCCACTAGACTCACAGAGGTTTGATTATGAAACTAAGATGTTTTCAGCATGAAAACAAAAACATGATGATCATAAAGTTGATATTCAACTTCGAAAGAAAATGCCCTAGGATAGAACATAGCCTAGACTTTAGGGACAGAAGAAAGTCAAAGGGAATTCAGAGTGAAATAAATCTCAGAGGAATCCCCCTTCCTTCCTCCCACCCCACAAAAAAGATTCTGCCATATACAGATATCCTTCTTAAGTACTCAAATCACAGTTGTTGTTTTTTTTTTTTTTTTGGTGGTACGCGGGCCTCTCACTGTTGTGGCCTCTCCCGTTGCGGAGCACAGGCACCGGACGCGCAAGCTCAGCGGCCATGGCTCACGGGCCCAGCCGCTCCGCGGCACCTGGGATCTTCCCGGACCGGGGCACGAACCCGTGTCCCCTGCATCGGCAGGCGGACTCTCAACCACTGCGCCACCAGGGAAGCCCAGGCATTTTTGCCTTTACAAGTTAGTATTTCCCTTTGGTCTATCCATTTCTTATTTTAAAAATAATAGATTACATACATGTAAAGACATCTTCTATAAATCAACTTCAGACAAGTTCAAAAGACAGGAAAATGTGTAAATTACTGTATTAAGTAGAATTTGTTATTAAGTTATGTAAGAAGTGTTCTTCAGTTGTATAAAAGATCTTTGTGAACTATTTCTGCTGTCTTTGTTTTCTACACTGCATGAGTAGATACTTAACCATGAAATAAAAATTCAGAGATTTGTTTAATAATGCCTAATAAAAATGCCTGCCAATCATCCATTGAGATGGATGGATACTTAACAACTTGAAGTGTTAACATAATTTGGCATCCAATATTTTATTTGCATAAAAATGAATTCTTTGTTACTGCTGCTAATTCTATTATTTCCCACTCAGCAGTCATAAGAATATGGTTATTGTTATTATCTTAATATTTTGGGATAGATATTTAATAACAAGTTGATGGAGCCATTGTAGATATTAAACTTTGAATAAAGAATGCATGCCAGAGATGCTCAAGAATGCTATGGAAGTGTAGATTGCAAATCCGATATCCTGAGTATGTAGTATAATGTCTGGAACATAGTAGATGCTCAACGATTATATCAACATCAAAAGAACTGAGCAGAAAGAGTAACAATAAACTATATTTGAAAGAATCTATGGTAAGCTCTCATACAGAATATATTGTCAAATTGTGTGATAAACCAAGATTGGTTTAGAATTTACATGACTACAACTTATCCTTTTTAAGTACAAGTTTTAAGAAGTAAAACAGAATTACCATATGACCCAGCAATCCCACTACTGGGCATATACCCAGAGAAAACCATAATTCAAAAACACACATGCACCCTCATATTCATTGCTGCTCTATTTACAATAGCCAGGTCATGGAAGCAACCTAAATGCCCATTGACAGACTAATGGATAAAGAAGATGTGGTACATATATACAATGGAATATTACTCAGCCATAAAAAGGAATGAAATTGGGTCATTTGTAAAGACGTGGATGAATCTAGAGACTGTCATACAGAGTGAAGCAAGTCAGAAAGAGAAAAACAAGTATCATATATTAACACATATATGTGGAATCTAGAAAACTGATACAGATGAACCGGTTTGCAGGGCAGAAATAGAGACACAGATGTAGAGAACAAACGTATGGACACCAAGAGGTGAAAGTGGCGGGAGTTGGGGGTGGTGGTGTGATGAATTGGGCAATTGGGATTGACCTGTATACACTGATGTGTATAAAATGGATGACTAATAAGAACCTGCTGTAAAAAAAAATAAATAAAATAAAATTCAAAAAAAAAAAAGAAAAGCAAGATGTAGAAAAGTATGAATAATATGACCCTGCTTTTATAAAACTAACAACAATAAAAATATTTCGTGTACATGTATATACGTGTGTCTATATAAAAAAAAAGAAGAACTAGATAATCTAAAGAAAAAAAGAAGTAATGTTCAGCGGCAAAATATTTAAATTATCTTACATGGTATAAGGTAGTGTTTAACCGTGTTCAATATGAAAGTGTCTTGTATCATACCGTATGAGTTTGAATCACCATTCTTTTACACTGTTAAATTGTGCAAGTTAATTGAAACCCATTGGGAAATTGCTCTGTGCTTCACATTATCCTCACTATAAACTGGGGATTGTCATGGTACTTCTTCATAGAGTTGTGATGTTACAATGCCTGGCACATAGTCAACAAGGGATAGATGCTAATCTTTTAGATTTTATGCCATTTCTACCTTCCTGTTGATACCATTTCTACCTTTTGATCATTACACTTTTGGAAAACTCAAGGTATACAATGGTTTTAAATTATGTGAGGCTACTTAGCTTTAAATAATAATAGAAGTTTAGCTGGATTTTTGTGTTTGACATTTTTTTAAAATAAATTTTTCTGTCTTCATCTGGAGTTCTCATTTTTCTCTATTTCCCTCTCAGCACCAGTTATTTCTTTCTTCCTTTAGACATGCTGAATTTTTTAAAGGAACCAACCCTTCTTCAAAATCAGTCTGTATACTTCAAGTCAGGATCCATCCTGTCTTACCTACCCCAAGATTTCTTTCCCTTTGGCCTCTGTATTTCATCCATAACTATGCCTAGGGCCAACTAGAATTAGGAAAAATCACTGAGAATTATTTTGGGAGGATGGGTGGAAGCAAAGTGACTACTTACTCTTTCTGCTTTAACTGAAATTGAAAACAATGTAACTTCAGAGGTGCTGGAGATTGCCACCTGGAAGCAGAAAATGAAGATGGAAAGAAACTGAGTCCTGATCCCATGCTTGGACCCCTGGAGTCCCCATGACTGGGGTTCACAGGTAATAGAGTCATAAACCAGTAGATTCTCTTTGCTTACATAAGTTTAATTAATTTTTCTGTCACTTGCAACCAAAAGAAAGTAAAGTGATAATCTATTTCTTGTTTTACCAGTGTCTTTTCCTTCTCCCCCACGGTCCTCCAAACCCCCTATTAATTTGCTATTATTAATCAGCTCTAGCCTTAGGAATGAGATAATCTAGTTTGTTAATATTTTATCCTAATTTGAATCAATATGCTCTGAGAAGGCTTGAGAGAGTTTTGGTACATGTCTATTTAACTTCTTAGAAATGCTTTTTTTAAAAAACTTTTTTCTGGGCTTCCCCGGAGGCTCAGTGGTTGAGAGTCCGCCTGCCGATGCAGGGGACACGGGTTCGTGCCCCGGTCCGGGAAGATCGCACATGCCGCGGAGCGGCTGGGCCCGTGAGCCATGGCCGCTGAGCCTGCGCGTCCGGAGCCTGTGCTCCGCAACAGGAGAGGCCACAGCAGTGAGAGGCCCACGTACCGCAAATAAATAAAGAAAGAAAGAAAGACTTTTTTCAGAATCTTGGCCATACTCTGGATAGCTCATGCTGCTTGATAGCAACATATTGCTGTTGATCGTCTTTAAAGCCATAGAGCCTAGCATCAAATCTCAGACTTATCACTCATGAGAGTTATATATTTGAAAAAGTTATAATATCTCTCGCTATCAGTTTCTTATTTTACAAGAGTGAGGATAATGATACCTCACAGCACTTAGAACAAGGCATTACATTGATGGCTGCATGTGAAATAAGCTACGTCCTTTTAAATTAATTTCTAAGTTGATGGGATGCTTTCAGCTATTCAAATAATGGTTATTGATCCATGTATTCTGTTTACAGATTTTTTTCCCTCTGTAAACGTTTACTTTAAGATATTTCATTTCCTCCTTTTACCTTATAGGAGAGAGGGTCAGAAAGAAAGGGGGAAAATAAATGTAAATAAATATTACTTTTTGTTGTTTAGTTTGATATCACACATGTCGAAAAAGGCTGAAGTCTTTAATTTCAATCAGCCTTAAGAGTTTGGATTTTTGGTAGCATAGTCCTTTGTTCTTGAGTTTCTTCTATGTTTAAAACTTTATTTTCCTGCAAATACTATTTTCGCAGAAGAGCATTTTACTAGACATTTAAATTTTCTAGAATGATAGTACCTGAGGTAACTCCTGGTTTCATATCCATTTAGACATACTTGCAATTTCAGAGGAGTTATTATGTGTTTCTGTAGCATTCTAATAGTTTAAATGTGCCTTAAACACGTAAGTTTTATTGTCAATCTTCCTGTTTTACAGTCTTTCCAATTCAATCCTGCCTTCCCCGCAAGGAAGACAGCTAGGAAACCTGCTCAGATTTCCTCTTCTCAACCTCCCTGCTGCCAGCTTTCCTACTCCCTTTCATCCCATAGGAAGCCAAGAGCCTGCTCAAATTTCCTTTGTGGAGTACGTATCCCACCTGGTTACTTCTTCTCCTATTCAGCAACAGGTGGTTATTTTTGTACTGTCAGCACGTTGGACTCCCTGGCTGTCAGATTTCATTCCCACTGGAAATGTAGACATTTGAGTTTGTTCCAGGCGTCAGTGGGTATATTGCCAATTTCCATTTTCTGAAAATAATTTTCTTTTGATGGAATAATCTTGTTCCTTAACGATTCCATTAAATCAAAAAAAAAAAAGATTTTAGTTATACTTAAAGGCTGAATCAGTGATTGATCTGTTTGTTGCCTCTTTTCTGATTTCTTTCAAATGGTCTCCAAGCATGTGGATCATACCAAGATAGCCAGTGAACAATGGAATCAGAATTCCGGCAACCCCATTTTTTAGCCATGTTGCATCATGAATTTCAGTGTTCTTCTCTTTACCATTATATTTGGGTTGGAAAAAGCTAATAAATCAGAATTCCTAAGGATAGAACACAGGACTATATACTTAAAAAAACATTCACCCTAGGGAATAGTAAATGCTAGTCAGGCTTGGGATCCATTGGACAAAACAATATCGTAACAATGAAAAATGAAAATATTTAATAGGTGTTTTTTTTTCCCCCATAGAAAGAGACTAAGAAAGTAAAGCTTTTCAACAATTTGTTTCAAATAGGAAAAGCTAAGAGACAATATGATCGAAATGATAAATGGCCTCATCAGTATCTCCCAGGTATGAATTTTTCCCAGCAGTCTCAGGAACGTGAAAACATTTTACACATGATGCTGCCTAACGACTTATCAAGTGCTTGCTTCGGCAGTGAATATACTCAAGTTGGAATGATACAGAGAAGATTAACCTGGTCCCTGAGCAAGGATGACACGCACACTGGTGAAGCGTTCCATGTGAAAAAAAAAAAAGACTTAAACTAAATTTTACTCTGAGCTCTCATGCTGTTGATCTGCCTAGAAATTCAGTCTCTGTTATTATGGGGGATTACTCATCTTTTCCTAAAGGGTTGTGCAAAACCTCATACGATCTGATTCAGAGCAGAATATTCCAGAAGGCTCCTTCTTTCTTGACTCATGTGCATCATCACTAATGGGCTCTTCATTGTAGTCCTCATGGTGACTTGGAGTCAGAAAGCACCTTGGCTCCCTCTATACTTTTGGACATTCGAGTTTTGGCTTTGCCTGGAGGTCCAGTGACTAGGGTACACCAAATCCCTCTCTGAGATTATGTTCCCTTATCAAGCTCTAAGCCTCACCAAGAGACAAAGGGCTTAGAGCACTGCTGCTCGGTTTGTTCTGCCGTCTTCCCTTTCACAGTCTTGGGTAATCTCCCTGTCTTTTACTTTGATCATTTGTGCTTCTACCATCCATTTGATCTGTAATTCTTTGCCATACATATATTATCATCATGTGGCATGAACGCGGTATGAGTTCCATGTACAAATAAGATGAAAGCAGCTTCCCTCAACCTTTTCATTGCTAAGGGTGAAGGAAACACAGGGCAGGGAGGTGTAATGTAATGAACAGCAGCTTAAGAGCTATACACGAATGCACTTAAAATTGGAAATGGCCGCTTAAAGGCAGGAGTATATCTGAGTAGAATTCTCTCATTCCTAAAATAAGGACAGTAATACTTAACTGCTCTAGAGGTAATGTTGCTACAGAGGTAATATGCATAACACATCTGGCCCAGAACAATTGTTCCTTCATTATTAGATTACTGATAGTTGGCATGAGGCTGGGTAGACCATTATGCACAGGGAATGAATTTATATGAGTCTTCAGATCATAGCCTCAGCCAAAAGAGCTCCATGCTTTTGAGTGTGTGAGTCTATTTCCACCTCTTCATAAGATATCTTTTCTTCCATTCTTTTGTTCAACAAATGTTTATTACTTAAGATAAATCATATACTTTGCCATAGTCTACGATTTTAATAAGAAAGGCTAACACAGCTTGTCACAGAGTTCATATTGAGGTATGTGTGTAGTAGGGGAAGGCAGCCAATTAAAATGCAGTGTGTTGAGTGCTAAGATATATGTTGTAAAGGGAACTTTTACGCATGGGTCATCAGTCCATGCCTGAGTGGTAGAGAGAAGTGATACCTAGGCACAGAGATCACCATCTTCTAAATGCTTTGTTAATTAACTGATTATTTGTTGCTTTGCCTTCTTTTTGTTTTTTGGACATGTGGCGCAGCATGTGGGATCTTAGTTCCCCAACCAGGGATCGAACCCGTGCCTCCTGCAGTGGAAGCGCAGAGTCTTAACCACTGGATAGACAGGGAAGTCCCGCTTTGCCTTCTTTCTAAAGGCAAAATGCTTCATAGTTACTTGGCTCTGTTAGTCATACTTTAGAACACAGAAAGTGCATTTGCCCTTGATTAATTTACATCTAGTTGCATCAGGTTAAAAATAAAGAGTTCTGACGTCCACACTGATAGTGTCTCCTATCTTCCTTTTCTTAACTTTCCTGTTAAAAAGATCAAGGCAATGATACCCCTTTGTCTTTTCTTTCTCCTTGTTTAAACTGGGAACATTTTCTTTAAACAAAAATCTTATTGGGACATTAAAATTTAAAACAGAAAAAAAAAAAAACCCCAACCCACATGTGTTTTTGTTAGTCAAGAACTGCTCAAATTTTCTCCATCCCCTCCCCACTATTCTTTCCTAACCCTCCAGAAATCCCTCTACAGAACCCTAGTTTAGCTCAGATAACGTAAGACAGGTTGAGGAAGAGAGCAGGCTTTCTGAGACTGAATTATGGTGAAGAAGTGATTTAGCATTTGCCATACCTGAAATTCAGGAAGGTAGTCAAGATGACGTTTCAAATTATTTCCAATGATAAGCGTTTATAGATAAATGATGCATTAGTGAGATCTGAACTGCTTTTATTCAGAACCGTTTTCTTTTCTTTTTTTTTTTTTTTTTTGCGGTAAGCGGGCCTCTCGCTGTTGTGGCCTCTCCCGTTGCGGAGCACAGGCTCCGGACGCACAGGCTCAGCGGCCATGGCTCACGGGCCCAGCCGCTCCGCGGCATGTGGGATCTTCCCAGACCGGGGCACGAACCCGTGTCCCCTGCATCGGCAGGCGGACTCTCAACCACTGCGCCACCAGGGAAGCCCCAGAACCGTTTTCTTGTATTTCAGTAATGTTTCTAGGCCATTCAGATTAAAAACTTGCTAGTGCCACTGGAAACAATAAAAAATGTGTCATACAGAATATGAAGAAAAGATAAAGTGACATGGTCTTGCCAATCTTATTTTTGGGAAAAGCATGGAAATTTCATGTTTCTTCTTGGTGTTCTTCAAGATTCGAAGTCTTTTTCTTTTCATATGTAGGGATTTGAAAAGGTCAGTATTCAGTAAGACGGGAGAGATTTGGCCATATTTTATGAAACTCTTGGAAGAAGGAGAGAGAGAGCAAGAAAGAAATTTTCCAAGTGGTTGTACAGATGAGATGTTATTGTGCGGTGTACTTGCTTACAGCTGGTAGTAATCACTCCTCAACAGCATACGATTATTTCCCGGTATCAAATGTGAACATATGTGAGCCTTTCCCTTCAAGAGCACTTTTTATTCATGTTCTTGAATATAGGTTATCATTGTGATCCTAATGCACATTTATTAGAGTCTGTTTTTAATCAAATGAAAGGTCTTTACTGATGAATATTTCTTGTGGGTAAAAAAGCAAACCCACTGAAAAATGGATAACAGAAATTTCTTTGATAAATCATTTAGTTTTTCTTCTTCATTTTGAAAAACACGGCTTGGTAATGTATCTCTTCAGAGGCTGTTGTTTATTCACAAGTACCATAAATATTTTTTTACAGTAATGCAGAGTTAGCAGCTCAAGAAAGTAATTCTTTTGGAGAAAACCATCATCCACCTAATATTAAAATAATCTTAATTAGCTCCAAGGTAAAAAGTATTTTGGTCTCACTTCCATTTATTTTCAGAAAATTTAAAAGCAGTTCTTTAAGATATACTTCAATATGATGTCATCATAACTGTGGTAGGCTGAAAAAAATGTTCCCCCAAAGACATATTCACTTCCTAATGCCTGTAATCTGTGAAGATTATCTTATATACTCGTGTGGCAAAAGATGTGATCAAATTAAGGAACTTGAGAGAAGGCACTTAGCTTGGATTATGTCATAAACCTTAAATACCATCACAAGCGTCCTTATAAGAAAGAGATAGAGGGATGTATAGCAGACAAAGATATACAGAGTTGAAGATGGTATAAAGACAGAGCAGAGGGAGATGCAGCCAGGTTGGTTGAATCCATAAATGTGGAACCGAAGGATCCTGAGGGCTGACTGTACATGTATATGTACAACATATAACTTAGATTCTTAGTATAATTTTTGTTGTTCTTTCACTGTAAAGAGACAAAAGAAACCTGATTATAGTAGTGTAAATCCGCAACCATTCCAGTGCTCTGACAGTAAATGTACTAGTAATTGTAGTATACAAAGGCAAGCATTCCAACTCTATTCCCTCATACCAAATTTATCAAGTCTTCCTGTGACACTCAGAGCAACACACCAAATCCTAAGGAAAGCCTTAGAACTTAGAATTTACTTCTCACTTTAAGTTTCAAGTCCTGGTATCCTTTCTTTGTAACACTCTTACCAGTGCAGATTGTTTAGAAAGAACTTTAACTTATTCTTTCATTACCAGGTTGTCAACAAATATGTGCTATGCATTCGTTATGTGAAGTGTTGGAAAATAAAGCAAAATCAGGTGCAAAGCATGACAGAGGAAAGCTGGCAAAGATGGATATTAAAACAGACTCCTTTCTTTGTAAAGCATCTTATGAAGTCATAGGAACCCTAAGAAATTGCCAATATTTAATTATTTTTGACCTACAATAACTGTGATTTCATATCGTTCAACACAATCATTAGTAGAGATTTGGCAGCTCACTGGTGAATTTAATTTGACTTAACGTAGTGTGCCAAACCTGGTAAATATATTCAGGCCAGTTTTCAGTTTGTTTCAATCATATTCAACAGAAATGAGTGTTTCTGTTTTTTCCCATAGGTCCGTATAAACTAGACTGGACTTTTGCAAACACCTTTTAGAAATATTCAAGTTCTATTAGGCTGCAGTTTTAGCAAAAGAAGACATTCTTCTCACTCACTATACTCTAGACCAGGGATAGACAAACTGTTTGTTTGTTTTTTTTTGTAAAGGGCCAGATAACAAGTATTTTAGATTTACAGGTCATATGGTCTCTTTAGTAACTACTCAAATCTGCCCTTGTAATGCAGAAGAGCCATAGATAACATGAAAGTGAATGAGCATGGCTGGGTTCCAAAAAAACTTTATTTATTCATAATGAAATTGAAATATTTTGATATTTTTTACCTTTGATAATTTTTATTTTGATAATTTTTCAATATTTAAAAAATGTAAAATTCATCTTTAGTTAATGGGCCATATGAAAGCATGCAGAGGGTTATCATTAGCCCGTGGGCTGTAGTTTGTTCATGCCTGCTCCGGAAGTACATTTGTCAAAATGTTTAGGAAACTCTTTGTGAGATGCTTTTGGGTCCATGACGCATTAGGCTCAATAGACGAGCCAAGAGAGTCCTTCCAAGTTCAAATTTCCTAGAATCCTATAACTTCAAATTTCTACTCAGGAATGCGGTCACAAATGCCATTATTCTGATATTTAGCAGGTTCTGTTCTAAGAAAGGAGATGCCTTTTATTCTCCCGCAGATATTCTCAGCAGTACTGTACACTAACTGGAAAAAAAAAGTAACCGAGTCAGAGAGGAAACTAAACCAAGGGAAATTTCATTTCCTTTCTAGCACAGAAATACTAGGCAGTGTCAGATTTTTCTCCTGCATTCATCAACACCTCTTCCAGATGAAGGTAGTGCTTTGAGGGTCAAATAGAACAGAGCCCTGGGCAACCCCATTGAGATCCATGGACTTCCTCATGAGCTAGTTTCCTCAGTTTGGAAGTCTGCAGTGAGATTAACTTGCTTCTTTCTTTTGCTCTGTCCTTTTAACTGTTAATATCTACTGAACAATCTTTCATTTTGCCAGCTATAATCACAAACAGCCACAAGGTTGGACAGTTTATGCCCCTAACTTACAAAGGGTTCATTCAGTGATTGATTTCATGTCTGAAAAAAAAAGATTACCTATGAGCTGTAAGTAAGTGGGTGTGAGCAATCCCTGTTCTTCAGGAAAATGAACACTTCATTCTGAGCTGGAGATTGGCCAACTGGACAGCGATTTGAGAACATTTTTTCATCCTCTCCTTCTTTAGCTGACTGCTCTTTCCACACTAGATAACTGAAGTTTTCACTTTCATCCCTGCCTGAAAATCAAGCCATTTGCAAATCTATGTCACTTTCCAGAGCTGGTTGGAGAGAGAAGGCAGTAGTGTCATTTTATCCTACCTCAAACCGAATAAGGTGATTTCAGTAGAGTAGACAAAGATCTCTAAGTCACACTTGGGACTTTTCTCTTTAATGTGAAAAATAAAATCTGGGCATGAATTATTGGTTTGAGAATTGTGAGTGGTGACTATTACATGTGAAGTGATCTTCTTTGTGCCATGGTGGTTGTTGGAGCTTTCTACATAATATGGAATCCAGTTTAATTCAAAACTTCATCACCTCTTTACCTCCCTGTGCCTCAGTTTTCCTCATCTGTACAATGGGGTAATAACAGCAGGCTGTTCTGAGAACAGAAGAGTTGATTCTTGTTCTTTGCATGGTTTGCCTCATTTAATTATTATTGACCCAAATATCAATATCTCTACTACCTGAATTCTACTCACTGAGTACATTGTGTTGGGAATGTTAGCCCTTGGAAAATCCAGCTTTTGCTTAACTCTTGTGGCTCTTCCTCTCAAACCCTATAATCTAGTCACAGAGATGACTTTGATCCCGAAAGACTATGTTCTCCCTATTTCTGTGCCTTTATACATATATTATTCCATCAGCTTAGAAACAACACACTTTCCTTCCTTTGACTTGCCTAAATACTAATTTCCAGATGCTTAGAGAGTTTCCCTTTGAGAAAGACATTCCCAGCCTTTGCCCTTTGTTTCCCATCCTAAGCCATAAAAGTTTCTATGCTGCATGCTGAGTTGTTTTTTTTAAGCGCCTGGTTTTATTTATTTATTTATTTATTATTATGTTTTGGCCACGCCATGAGGCTTGTGGGATCTTAGTTCCCGGACCAGGATCAAACCCTGGCCCCCAGCAGTGGAAGCGTGGAGTCCTAACCACTGGACCACCAGGGAATTCCCCTGCATGCTGAGTTTTACTCAAGCACTTACATTGTATTATCTACGTATCTGATCCCCAGGTTTCTATACCGTCACCTCTTCATAAAAAAAGGGCTGTTTTTCCTTTGTTTTCATACCTTAGCTTAACATTAAGTCAGAAGTAAGAAGTGAATGTTATTACAATTATTGACCTATAAAAAATAATTTAATATGATAGATAAGATTAGAATTGTAGAGAAATGCTTAGGGGGGTTTTCTCTTTTCATTCTTAGTCTTGTACACTTGATTGAGGGCAAAAAAATACTACAGCCAAGAGATCAGCAATAAACCATGTCCTGGCTGTACAATCTGTCCTGGATTTCTCTGTTCTCTTAGATTCTAGCTTCACTACATTGGTCATGTTTTTTCTCCTATTATTGCATTCAATTATGTCCAAGCCCAAGTATGTATCATGAGAGACTCAGTAAGAGCCGAGGCAAATGCAGGTATAAAATAGTTTCTTCTTGGAATGTCTTGTTCATTTTAGCAGGAAACAACCAAGAGGCAGCAAGAGTAACAAATTAGGTGATAAGAATATAAAATTAAATTAGCAAACACATACTTGTTCCTGTAACACAGAAAAGTCAGATTTGCAAGTTGTGTGACTTGCATAATAACAGGAATATCGATGTATTATAACAAAGAGTACATTGGACCAAGAGTGAGAAAACTAGGTTTTCGCCCGGACATTGCCACTTCCCAGCTGTTTCAATTGGGCAATGTCATCCTTTCACTCCTAGTTCTCTCTTTTGTACCACAGAGTTGGTTATATTAAGATCTGGTGTGCTTTTTATTTCACTGTCAGAATGTCCAGCTAAAGAGGTCTGGGTCTGCTCTTTGATAAAAACCCTTACTCCTGGGCTTCCCTGGTGGCGCAGTGGTTGAGAGTCCGCCTGCCGACGCAGGGGACACGGGTTCGTGTCCCGGTCTGCGAAGATCCCACATGCCGCAGAGCGGCTGGGCCCGTGAGCCATGGCCGCTGAGCAGGCGCGTCCGGAGCCTGTGCTCCGCAACGGGAGAGGCCACAACAGTGGGAGGCCCGCGTACCGCAAAAAAAAAAAAAACCCTTACTCCTAACTAGTGTTTTCTCAAGCTAAATCCTTTGTTCCTACCTTGCATCTGTGGGGAACTCATTCTGCTTAGGAAGTTGTGGAGTAGTAAATTTGGGAGAAAACATTTCAGTAAACAGGATTGCTTCTAGTTTTTAAAAGCCCATAGAGAAAGTCCTAGAAGCTGGGCGAGCATTCTCTAGGATATTCTTTGGATTTTTAATTTGGATACTTTTCATTCCTTTAATCAAGCAACTGCAGGATGGGATCTATAGTAATTAATCCTCAAAAGAAAAGTCTCCTAAGCTTTCTTTCCGGCTCCAAAAACTAGTGTATTGAAGATTAGCCTGCTCTGCTTCTGCAGCTGGGAAATTGCTGTAAAGCAGTTGTCCAAATCCTAGACTATCTGTACAATCACAAGCCACTGGTGAGATTCAGAGCCAGAAAATGGGCTCAAGTGAGTTTAATTGACAAAAATGTTTCCCATCTTCTGATGGAAATTCTCTTGTCCTTGCTGTACACAGCGTTCCTTATTCCCCACCCCTTAATCCTGGGCCCTAGAAGCCTAGATATGATAAAAAAAAGTATTCATTAATTAAAAGAGATGACTGGTATTTGTGTGTCTATTCAACTGAAGGCATATCTGAGAACCAGCCTTATTCCTTCTCTTAATTAGGGGCTGCCGCTTCCTGCCTTTTCCTGCATTTACACCCTCTATCTCCTTCCAGGGACCGCTGTGCTCATATGTCTGTCTCTCCCATAAGTGACCATTACATCTCCACCCCACGCCCTGAAATATCCATTACGTTCCAGTTCTGAACTTTACCCTGTCTATGCTCTGCTATGTATTCAGTAATCCAGTTGAGTTTAAATTGTCAGTAGTAGGTATAAGGCACCACATTTCCTACAAATCAACCATGTTTAATGAGAATAAATTATGACTATAATAGGTGGGTTAATAGTTGCTAACATCAAACAGTCAAATTGGCAGGTCTACATTCCACCTTCAATAAACTTGGCCCTGCCCTTGTGTTCTGCCTAGTGACCAGAGGCCTTCATTATTTCAGAGCTGTGGGCTACCATCTGCCATTGCAGACATATATTTTCCATGCCAGGGAAGGGATTTTTGCTGAAGAAAGAATATCACGTAAAATCACTCATATTGATAATAAACTAGCCAGAGACAAAATCTTGAATCCTCCTTCCATCTCATCCTTGCTTTCCTCTCTGTCCTCACACCTCCATTTCTGCAATTGATCGGCACTGCGTTTATGAAAACATTTCTTCTACTGACTGTGTTGAGAAAGGGATGAAGATTTATTCCAGTCTGGCTCCCGATATTGTCAAGAAGTAAATTGTCCCTAAACACCCTCACTTCTCTGCTCTGTTGGTGATCATCAAAATTATTGCAAATGTCAGCTGAGAGCGTTCTCATGCAGATGGATAGAATCTGAGCAGCACAGTGAACAAAAATAAAATTTCTTGCCTTTGGAGGACTCAAACTTATTTTGAAACCTTCAAGATGAATTCATTAGAATACAATTTTTCTTTTAAAAATACTTAATATGCTCTGCTCACCCTATATGGTATCAACCTTCGTATTACTCCTCTAGGAAAAAAAAGATACAATTTTGAGCTTCTGTTTATTCTTAAGAGATTCCAAATTACCAGACAGATAGTAAAGGAACTGACTCAAATATATTTGTCAGAAGAGAGAGCCTTTGTAACCTATCTCCCCCAGGTGCAGTTTTGAAACCACCTAATGCTAATGAATGGGAGGACTGCCTCACCTCTGGATGAGACACTGTCATGGTAACATCTGGATTGGATTAACTCTTCTGAGCCAGTATTCACTCTCCTACTGAAGCAGAAGCAGGGACATGGTCAGACTGTAAACACTTAGCACAGGACCAAAGTCCAGAGATCCCTAGAGTCCCTAGCCACCTTTTGAGAATTCACTGTCAAGTCATGATGAGATGGATCGGGAGAGTGGGGAAGTGTAGGTTTCCTTACTCTTATCCTAGAGTTGTGTCCTTTTCCTCTTGCTGGCTAACTCCTGCAGAAAGGGGAAAAAACGTGTAACAGCCAGGGGACCACACCCTGACATTTTATTTCACCAAAACTTCATAGCAAACTTGGGACCTGGTGAAAAATAAGATGCGAAGTCAAGTTACATTCTGGGTCGTTTTGTGGCAGTTTGTCCTCATGTGGAAAATAAATAACAGGGATGCAAGAAGCATCATGTCTGATGTTTTTGATTTTTAAGATGACACATACAAAATAAACCAATATTTTGGTCAGGATGAACTTTCTCAGGGTCAGATACTTTTGTTTCCCAGGGGAGGTTTAAATAACACATTCAGAACGAGACCTTTAGCCTTGGCAACAGATTGTCAGGATTGCCCCAGGCTTTGAAAAAATACATGTTTCTCTGTCAGTCTACCTTATTTTCTTTAACATATTGATGCAACTAGGTAATTTCAGTGTGGGCTCCAGATTTAGCACATTATGACGTGTTTAAGCAGTACATATATGGTTAAATTCTTCACGCTAATAATCGAAGAGATCTCATTTATACTCTCCTTGTCTGCTTTGAATAAAAATTATAACTAAATTAATATTTGTTTATTGTAAGTTTTATTTAAAGTCTTGAACTCTCCATTAAAAAAGTTAAGATTTGGGAAATCGGATTCAGATATCATAGTGCCTATTTTCTAATATTCAAGATTCATAGAACCAGGTTGCTTGTAATCTAGGTAACAATATCATTTTGTTTTTCAATTTCTGAAATGGGCAAAATACTATAGAACAGGAAAAAATCCATTTCCTAATGACCAATCACAACCTTTAAAATGAAAAATAGTTAAGAAGGAAAAAATGTATAAGATTTTAAATAATAGATCCACTTCAATTATATGAAATAAAAGAGCAGTGTTTGAAATATTAGGAATATCGAGATCAACATTTTCATGATTGTCATCAATGAAATACTAGTCAGATGCCTCCTGAGGACAATTCACGGTGCTAGATATGAGGAATTTAAGTATATGTTTTGATCCTTATTCTGTAAAAGTATTTATTTAGGAAGATGAAACTTACAGATAGATTGGCATGACAGAAGTTCTCAATGAATGATCAAGTCACAAAATGCTGTGGGAATTCAGAAAGGGAAAAAAATATTGTGATGTAATAATCAAAAGAAGGAAAAATGATCTGAGTTCGGCTTAGACTATTTGGACTTTGAAGAGGCGAGAACATTCCAGGCAGGTGGGCCTAGAAAGCAAAGCTTTGAAGATGGCAATGAGCATACCTGTTAGGGAAACAATAAACAATTCCCTTTGATTTGTGAGAGAGGTCAATGGAGACTCCAGGAACCATATCAGGGAGGCAATCATGCAAAACTTCCTTACTGGGCTAAGGAATGCAACTAGATTAGCGGGAAATGGAGAAGTATACTCAACAGAACTGGAATTATATGTTCCAAAGTTAGCGGATCATGGACACAGAAGGAAGGGATCAGAATCTCAGGAGAAAACCCTCAGAACTGATATTGCTGGACAGATCTTGGCTGACTTTAGAACCTGCTATTCTTTAGTTCATCTTTTCCATCTTCATTTCACCTGGGCTGACCCTTTCTTGGCACTGAACACAGCAACTTGCAGTCCATGTTTCTTCTAGGCTAAAAGCACTTTGTGGATAAAAATCTGTCTTTTTTCTTTGTTTCTCTAGTTTGCAGCACATTGACTAACATACTAGAAACTCAATAGCCATTTGTTAAGTGATTGATTGAATGAGTGAACAACTAAATAAGACAATTATAGCAATTAAACATTTCAGTTAATGGAACTAGAATGCCAATATTCACCTAAACATAAGATGACAATGTCTTTTCTTCCTCCCTCTTTCATGTTTCCCACATCTAATCTACATCAGCAAATACTATGTCACATGGTAGCATCCTCTGCCATACTCTAGTGGCTGAAATTATCACAAGTAGGCCTTGATTGATTAGAAGGGAGGAGACGAGACCCATCTCTAGATGGGAGGAGTGTCTAAGAATATGGGAGCACACTGTCTACTGTAACATCACTTCCTTTGCAGCCTATTGTACTTTTTTTATCCTGTATGCTGCCACTCCATTTCATTCATCTTCCTAAAGTAACAGTGCAACTTCCCTCCTCAAAAGCCTTCAATGGGTCTCCATTTCCTGCTGAATAAAGAGCATACTCTTTTTTGTGTGTGTATTTCCTTTTTTTTTAATTGAAATATAGTTGATTTATAATGTTATGTTACTTTCAAGCATACAGCAAAGTGATTCACTTATACATATACATATATACTATTTTTTAGATTATTTTCCATTATAGCTTTTTTTTTTTTTTTTTGCAGTACGCAGGCCTCTCACTATTGTGGCCTCTCCTGTTGCAGAGCACAGGCTCTGGACGCACAGGCTCAGCGGCCATGGCTCACGGGCCTAGCCGCTCCACGGCACGTGGGATCTTCCCGGATCGGGGCACGAACCCGTGTCCCCTGCATCGGCAGGCGGACTCTCAACCACTGCGCCACCAGGGAAGCCCTCCATTACAGGTTATTACAAGATATTGAATATAGTTCCCTGCGCTATACAGTAGGTCCTTGTTGTTCATCTATTTTATATACAGTAGCCTGTATATGTTAATCCCAAACTCCTAATTTATCCCTCCCTCACCTTTCCCCTTTGGTAACTATAAATTTGTTTTTTAAGTCCGTGAGTCTATTTCTGTTTTGTAACTAAGTTCATTTGTATCATTTTTTAGATTCCACATGTAAGTGATATCATATGACATTTGTCTTTCTCTGTCTGATTTACTTCACTTAGTGTGATAATCTCTAGGTCCATCCATGTTGCTGCAAATATATATATACTACGCCTTCTTTATCTATTCATCTCTTGTTGGGCATTTAAGTTGCTTCCATGTGTTGGTTATTGTACATAGTGCTGCTATGAACATTGGGGTTCATGTATCTTTTTGAATTAGAGTTTTTGTCTTTTGTAGATATATGCCTAGGAGTGGGATTGCTGGATCATATGGTAACTCTATTTTTAGTTTTTTTAAGGAACATCCATACTGTTCTCCATAGTGGCTGTATCAATTTACATTTCCACCAAACGGTGTAGGAGGATTCCTTTTCTTCACACCCTCTCCTGCACTTATTATTTGTAGACTTTTTGATGATGGCCATTCTGACTGGTGTGAAGTGATACCTCATTGTAGATTTGGTTTGTGTTTCTCTAATAATTAGTGATGCTGAGCATCTTTTCATGTGCCTGTTGGCCATCTGTATGTCTTTTTGGGAGAAATGTTTTTTTTTGATATTGAACTAATGAGCAGTTTGTATATTTTGGAAATTAATCCCTGTTGGTTGTATCATTTGCAAATATTTTTTCCCATTCCATAGGTTGTTGAATAAAGAATATAATCTTAATTTCAACCCACCTTTGCAGTATTTTCTTCCACTATTCTTAATGCATTTAAACTATGCTGGACCCAAACTTACTGTTACCTATAAATGTTAGCTTTCCTGCTTTTATCATTTTTGCTAATGTTCTGTCTTCCACTTAGAATGCTGTTTATTTGTACAGTAGCCTCAGTTTCTAAAACTTCATCTACCCTTCGAAATCTAACTAAAAACACACTGCTTCAGAGAAGCAGATAATAAATAATTATCTATTGTGTGTATACTTCAGCATGTCCTTCCCTGGATTACTTAATTACATTTGATTCTACTGAGCAGGCTCAAATTACACTACACCATTACTCATAAAAGTTAAAACACTTAAATATATAATATATAATTACTTAATAAGAATTTTAAAATATAACATATACAATCACTCTAGCAAAAGTTTAAAAAACTAAATTTGAAGTTTCAGTCCAATACTTGTCTCATGATCATTCCTTTTACCAACTACTAGTAAACTTTCCCCTTTCTCTGTATTGGAGGTTAAATCAAACACAATTTTAAATATTATTTCTAAAATATTTTACATTTTCTAAGTTCAAAGGCTTCTAGTGCAAACATATAACACTTGGGTTATCTTGATGACTGAATGGCAGGTTGACAAAAAATTCTTACATGGCCTAGTCTTTAGTTTGCTCAAAATGTAAAAAAGGGTCATCAGTTCATCCTCTCTCCTTTTTTAATTGTTATATAATTGACATATAACATTATCATCTTCTCATAGTAGGTCCTGTCAAATCACTTTGCATTTTAGTGGTTTTAGGTCTGCAGTCACCACAGCTGCAAGCAACTATATAGTCTATTCTCTCTTCCATAAGGAAGTAAATAATTAAATGTTTTAAATAAGTTCTGCCCTAGGTAAATATAATTCTTTTTTATGTGATAAACAGATATTTCTCGTGAACAGTTATAAAAACAACTAAAAACACACAAAAATGAATGTATATGCCTAATTCTATCATTTATAGAAATGGATTCTGAATAATTTTTTTGTTGTTTTAAGAAATGATGAATAGCATAAAGTCACCATTCTTAACCAAACTAAGTATGTATTTATGTACTAGGTATACATTTATGTAATAAGGCAATGTTGAACCCCTTTTCTAGGTGTTGTCTTAACATCATGGCCTTTTTCTCTGTGTTTCATTACCTGGGTGCAGAACTTCTCTAAGAATAGAATTAAAATTACTGCAATTCACTGTCTATTTCTTTCCAGATTTCTAACTAGAGTGGATGTAATGAAAAATAAAATTATTAAGCACATGGTTCTAATAATGAAAAACTTAAAAGATATCACACAATAGCAAGAACATATATAATGTCTCTTTTTGCTAATTAACTAGATTTCAGAAAGATTCACTACTAAGGCTTTAAACGTAGATTTAGGCCACTACATTTACCTGTTCAAGAAAAATAACAAGATCAGATTATTTTAAAGAAATTTTAAAATGTTACTGAAAAAAATTTAGGAAAAAAATTTTAAAAAAGCAATCATACGTTGAGTAAATAAATTACAGTGTAACTATGGAACAGACTATCAGGAAACTGCTAAAAATGAGGTAGTCCTATGCCTTGACAAGGAATGATGTTCATAATATATTGTGAATAATAAAAAAAAAATTACGGCTTCCCTGGTGGCGCAGTGGTTGACAGTCCGCCTGCCGATGCAGGGGACACGGGTTCATGTCCCGGTCCGGGAAGATCCCACACGCCGCGGAGCGGCTGGGCCCGTGAGCCGTGGCCGCTGAGCCTGCGCGTCCGGAGCCTGTGCTCTACAACGGGAGAGGCCACAGCAGTGAGAGGCCCGCGTACCACAAAAATTAAGTTTCAGAAATGTATGCTTAGTATTGATACCACTTTTTCAATCTCTCAGAGTAAAACCTTGAAATCGTCCTTGACTCTTCTCTTTGTCTCACGCTTTGCTTTTAATTCTTTGGGAAATATTTTTGACTGTACTTTCAAAATATGATACCATCTCTCCTCTGCAGTGGGCTCACAACAGTTCTCCTTGTTCTTCCTTTTGCTACCCTTCAGTGGGTTCTCAACACAGCAGTCAGAATAATTTCTTTAAAACACAAGTCATACCATGTTTACTGTTTTGCTCAAACCTGCCAGCAGCTTCCACCTCGCGCAAAATGAAAGCCAAAGTTCTTACAGTGGGCTACAGGCGCCTCCATGATCTCATTTCCCACTGCCTTCCTGTCCTCATCCCTCTTCTCTGCTCCCATAGTTTCCTCGCTGGTCCTAGAACAAGCTACGCGTTCCGCCTTAAGGCTGTTTCATATCCCTGGAATGATCTTCCTGCAGTCCCCACATGGCTGACTTGTTCACTTCCTTTAAGTCTTTTCCCAAATGTCACCTTCTGAATGAGACCTACCTCAACCACTCCGTTGTAAAATAGGACATTACAGCCCCAGCTTCTCTCGTAGTCCTGTCTAGTCCTCTTAACCTTTCCTACCACACTATACATTACTTATTCATTATAGTCATTATTTATTATCTGCTTCTCTCTAAAGAAAGTGATCGCCATGAGAGGATGGGTCTTGTCCATTTTGTTTACTCCTATATTCCGAGTATCTGGAACAGTGCCTGGAATACAGAATGTAATTAATAAATACTAATGGAATAAGTTTTTTTTTTTTCAGTAATATAGAACCTAATCTCAAGAGACACATATCAACTGTTGTTGAAGATGATAACTAGAAAGTTTGGAGAGGTGGATAGCGTTTTTACCTTTCACTTTCTATAGCTCTATAATGTTATACTTTTTAAAAACAGTACTACTTTTATAATACCAATGCATATCTAAAAACAAAAAAGAGAAAAAATTCAACCATAATTGTACTATTCTAACACATTCAATACTGAGTTTTCCTGTGCAATTAAATAGACTTGTAAACAAACAGATTACAAATAGCTTTTGTAGCTACATATTTTTGGAAACTTGATTCTAATATACTGTTGCAAACTTCTTTTCATTATGAAAGAAAGATTCCTAATATGTGTTTCCCCAGAAATTAAGGAGAATTGTTAAAATGCAGACTGGAACTTTTAGTGCCACCCACATTTGAGACTGCATTCACTCACAATTTCTGATAAAATTGCACTTCAGAAGGAGATTAAAAAAAGCAAACTATCCTTCAACTTGATATGACTCAAAAGACTTGGAGGTCTGTGTGGATACATGTACATGATAGTTATGTTGTCTTTATATTTGTAAAGCTCATCAAACTGTGGATATCATCTGTGACTCTTTCTCCAAAACAGAGCTAGCCTTAAATGTAGAGAAAAAAATAGGTAGTAGGTTGACGATTTCATAACAGTTGACCTTTGGCAAAATATGTTTCTATTGCTGGTCATAGTAGCCAAAATAAGGAGGAAATAAGAAATTGCCTACAAGAGTACTGTTAGGATTTATCCATGTTTTCTGGGAGGATGAACACTGACACATAATAGAATTACTTTTCATTCTGATCAAATGATTAGCTATTTCTTAGTATAGTCTTGAAACAGTGGATCAAAAAGAGGTAAATGGCATGGGGTAAGAAGAAGTAGATTTAGGAGGGAGTGATGAGTAATGGCAGAGGTCAAGGCAAATGGGAGGGGCTATGAAAGAGGCGGGCGCCGGAAGTCACTGGTTTCAAGGAGCTTGTTAAAGGGCCTTAAAATAAATTTTACTTTATTATTGCTCTTAGCAATGTTAGCAGACAGAATTGCATCTCTTTCATGCAATTATTCATTCACTCAGCAAAATTTCATTGAGCACATACTGTGTAACAAGTCCTGGGGTGGATAAAAGAGTACATTTGTAGAAGATTAAGACACAGCATGTGCCTTTGAAACGGACTGCATTGGAAATTCAATGAGGTCAAGTGTCTGTTGCTTCCTGCCCCAGAGCAGCCCTTGTCAAGCTCACTTGGAGCTTTCCCTTCATTTCCTGAAGGGACTCAGCCAGTCCCAAAGCTGCCAGGAGCATACAGCAGTTTACACAATCTGACTCCAGGCTGCTGGAGCGGCTCACGTGCCCAGCTGCTTGGAGAGCGACAAGGAAGGCAGCTGTGCAAGCCCACAGGCCTTGCTTGGCCACCCAGGAGCTCTCCCCAGAGGGGAGAAGCCGGAGCTACAGCCCACCTGGCTACCGCAGGACATTGAGAGGTCAAGCTGGGAAGGGCCAGGGCTCTACAAACCATCACCTTTAATCCTGAACCATGCAGGACAGGGCTTTGGGGGAGCGTTCTGGAGCCCAGGTAAACGCTTGACCTTATTGACCCTTATTTTTACTGCCTTTTTTTCCATTTGCCAGTTTCTATACCTACTTTCCTCATTCTCTTGATTTATCCTAATGTTTATTAAGCACCTACATCTTGCCAGACATTCAGATACTGAGGAATACAAAAGTGAAAGGGATGTTACTCCTTCACTGTAAGAGCTCTAATACCATCAAAGGAAGAAGAAAGGTACCCAACATTTATTGTGTATCTCCTATGTGTCAGAACCTGAAAGGACATCACATACAGACTTATCCAAGCCTCACAGTGACCTCATAAACAGCTAAATATTGTTGCCAGTTTATAGATTGGGAACCAGAGTTTTGCCTTCAGCTAGTATGTGATGAAGCATTGTTCACTACAGGTTTACAAGCCAGAATGACCTAGAATAAAATCCCGTTTCTCCCATCACTGCTAATTATGTTACCTAGCATGACCCCACGAGGTATTCTAAGCCTCACATTATTTTACTGTAAAATGGGAATAATAACTAGTTTATTGGGTGTTTTTGAAGATGAAATGGCGTCAAATACTCACTACTAAACTCAGTTTCTGACACAGGGATGGCACTAAATAATATTACCTTTATGTTTTGTGAATTGACATTTGAATGTAGGTCTGTCTGACTCCAAAGCTCTGAAACATACTCTCCTCCTTTTTTTTTTTTTGCTGTGTGCGGGCTTTCTCTAGCTGTGGCGAGTAGGGGCTACTCTTCGTTGCAGTGCGCGGGCTTTTCATTGCGGTGGCGTCTCTTGTTGCAGAGCACGGGCTGTAGGCGTGCGGGCTTCAGTAGCTGTGGCACATGGGCTCAGCAGTTGTGGCTCGTGGGCTCTGGAGTGCAGGCTCAGTAGTTTTGGTTCACAGGCTTAGCTGCTCCGCGCATGTGGGATCTTCCTGGACCAGGGCTGGAACCCATGTCCCCTGCATTGGCAGGCGGATTCTCAACCACTGGGCCACCAGGGAAGTCCCTAAAACATGCTCTCCTCTTATAGTAAACTATAAGGAAATAGGCTAATGAACATTTACTTAAAAAAGCCTTAAAAGTCAGTTTTACGTATGATTCTTTTCTGCAATTTAAATGTATGTTTTTTATTTTTTTCTTTTAACAATCCCCTGTAACCATTCTACAGTGTATGCTTTTTCTTTTTTAACTCCATTTAATTTTTGACAAGTGGGAAAAGAGATGTCTGTATTAATTATGATATAGGCTGTGTTGCTCTAACAAACAGGCCCCAAACACACTGGCTTAAATAAGATAGAAACGTTATGTCTTTTTCTCTCATGTAATAGTGTGAAAATGAGTGGTCCAGGTTAGCCAAGCCACTTTTCTTCACAGGCCATACAGGGAACCCAGGCCAAAGTTGGATGCTGTCCTAGGTTTCAGCCCATAAGAAGACCAAGAGGATGAGTAGAGGGCAAGCAACATCCTTTAAGAAACTGACATGGAAGTTCCAAACAACACATCCACATTCCATGTGCTTCTCAAGGAGGCTAAGAAATGATTCTAGCTGGACAGTCATATGCCCAGATAAAACTCTCCACCTGTGCAAGACAGTTTGAGAAGAGAGAAAAAGTAATGATGTGCTGATGCTAAGTTACATAACTCTATCATGCCCCTGCAATAATTTGGTTGCTTTTTCTTTTATATGTAACTGAATGAGTTGGCTAGTAAGGCTATAGGCTTGGCAATTTTTTTTTTCTTTTTTTTGCGGTACGCGGGGCTCTCACTGTTGTGGCCTCTCCCGTTGCGCAGCACAGGCTCCGGACGCGCAGGCTCAGCAGCCACGGCTCACGGGCCCAGCCACCCCGCGGCATGTGGGATCTTCCCGGACCGGGGCACGAACCCGTGTCCCCTGCATCGGCAGGCGGACTCTCAACCACTGCGCCACCAGGGAAGCCCAAGCCTTGGCAATTTTTTAAGTCTATAGCAGGCACCACTTTAGGACACAGATAGATTCTCCTAGAGAGCATCTTCTTTGACTACTACAGATATAACTATTTTCTTTCTCATCTATTTTTATTAATCATTAATTTTTATTTCAAGAACCTACTAATATGCTTGTCTTCTTTCCTAGGAGCTCTTCTTCACATAGGAAATGATACTGTCTTATATACTTGAATATCTCAGGGCATAGCAGTAAGTCTGCATATATTAGAAGATTAGTTTTGAATAGATGAATGAACAAACTGAAATATGTCACATAAATATATTTATGTGTTATATATAAAATATAATATATAAACCTATATTTTATATGTTAAGAAATATATGTGTATTTCTTGAATGTAGGTTGAGTTGATTCATGTATTGGGTATATTTTGTGAGATGTTGTGAGAAGACAATAAAGGATAAAGGAAGAATAGATGTCCTCCTACCTCAATGCACACTTTAAATATACTCAGATGTATTTATTCCCACATTGGGTTCGTTCTTGATGCCCTGAGGTATATAAAAGCTTTTAGTTATTTACACAGCAAATAGTGATGCTTGGGTAACTTCAAGATACATAGTTCTTCCTGATACGAAAGGTTTTCATAAAAGACACTTTTGTTTCTCTTAGCTATCTCCTGCATTTGTCCCCATTCCCAGCTGAGTCTTTGAAAGGTTTGTGATTCAAGTAAAGTTTATAGGAAGTTACCTTCCTAAAGCAGTTTATGAGAACTTAAAAGAGGTTTCTCTCCACTCTCAACAAAATAAGCTCTTCTGTTGATTTATTGCCCTTTCCTCTCTTTTCTTGAAATCTCAATCTCTCAAAAAAAAAAAAAAAAACCCCACCTTTGCCTGTTTTTAATTTTCATTTCCCTGGCAAGCTGTCTTACTTTTTCTTTCCTTTCATTTTTTCAGAAATGATACCTTTCCCCCTTTCCCCACCTCTTCCCCAGGTACCAGTGGTTTGAGCTTTTTTGCCCCCAAATTCTGCCTTTGTTTCTCAGCTACAGTGCAATGAAATGTCTTCCTCCAAACGTTTGAAAGACCTCAAACCAAGTGAGTTTCAGGATAGTCTCTCATTTTCCTCACCTGTTGTATATTATCATATTATATATCCAGGTAGATGGATATGTAGCAATTTGCTTATAATAACCTGCATATTTGACAAATACAGCTAAGAGTGCTTAGAACGCCTTTAATAGTTTTGAAGGAGGCATTTAGAACACATAAAAGCAGTTGGCCATCTATAAATCTGGCAAAAATTATTTGATTTGGTGACTGCTCCTTGTATCTATCTTAAAACAATCTTGGCTATATTCATTCTTAACTAAATTATTTTCCAATCAAATATATGTCATTTGGCAAGTAGCTTCTCCTAAAAAAGAAGGCTACAAAAAAAAAAAAAAAGAAGAAGGCTACAACAGTAAAATTCAGTGAAATGTTCTGTGCACCTGTATATTGCATATAAATTTTGTTCTGTGTGTGTATGTATATTTAGATATTATTTGTGAATGCAGAGAATCACATGGCTTGGGACTGGAATTGAAGATGCTTAATAAAACCTCAGCCTACTTATCTTCCCTTATGCAACCGGTATGGACACTGAAGTCAGACAATCCCGAGCAAAGATAGTGGACATTTATCAGGGGAGTAATCTTAGGTAAGTACCGTAAAGTCACTGGGATCCAGGGTCCTCAACATTGAGAGGCCAAGAATAACTATCTCAGAGTGAGGATTAAATGTGATAAACTATCTGTATTAGAGCTCTCCAGACAAACAGAATCAATAGAACGTGTGCGAGTGTGCATGTATTTATATATACACATATATACGTTCTAAGAGATTTATTATAAGGAATTGGCTCAGATTATTCTGGAGGCTAATAAGTCCCAAAATCTGCAGGATGAGTCAGTAAACTGGAGACCCAGGAAAGCCCGTGATATATTCCATTCTAAGTCAGAAGGCCTGAGAACCAGGAGAACTAATGTTGTAGTTCCAGCTCAAAAGCCAGCCAGCTCAAGACCCAGGAAGAGCCGATGTTCCATTTCAAATCTGAAGGTAGGAAAAAAACCTGATGTTCCGGTTTGAAAGCAGTCAGGCAGGAGGAATGCTCTCTTGGGGAGGGTCAGTTGTTTTGTTCCATTCAGGCCTTCAGTTTATTGGATTATGCCCATCCACATTAGGGGGAGGCAATCTACTTTACTCAGTCTACAGATGTAAATGTTAATTCAATCCAAAAACACGCTCACACCCAACACCCAGAATAATGTTTGACCAAATATCTGGGCACCCCATGGTCTAATAAAGTTGACACATAAAATTAACTATCGCAATATCTAAAGTTCCTTTCACAATGATTGAAACAGGGCTTTATAAACATTTTACATAAATGAAAGACTAAATAAAACCATGATAAAAACAAAGGCAAATGGCTTTCTTAATCATTGTTTAATAGGGAAAAGAAAAAAATTGGCAACACAAAAATAATTATTCATGGAGAAGCTAAAAATCACTTTCGAAGGGTGAGATAGAAGAATGAGGAGGAACTGGTCTCAGGAATATACTTTAAAATACAGAGTATTATGGTTTTCCCAGGAGTAAATAGGGCACACAATCAACCACAGCAAACCACAGAATGAGAAAATCAGCCTGTGGCCAACCCAAAGGACAACTTTATAACCACAATCTGGGATGACTGATGAGCCATAATTCTAGTGGAAATCTATCATGGAAATGAAGGGAAAAGTCTCGTGTTTGGTGCTGTATCTCTCAGTGAATTCTATATTCAACAACTCCTCTAAGACAACAGATAAAGGCCTCAAAACCATGGAGGATTTTAAAACTTAATTTTCCCCAGAGAAATAAAGGGAACTCCTTATGGAAAAGAAGCTATAGACATGGATTTGGTATGGGACATTTTTTTCAACAGATCCTATTATTTTGACTTGAATACATCTGAATGTTCTATACTTATTCATTGCCTGCTAGTGCCAGGCATTATGTTGATTCTATCATAGGTGTTGCATTCATATGTAAACATTGTAAGTTACATGTGGATATTCATTTTACATATGAGGATACTAGACCTTAGAGAAGCAAAGGTTAAAGCCACATATCCAGATCCAGGGAACACTGGATCTGGGATTCAAACCCAAGTCCTCCTATTCCAAAGTCAGAATATTGAATAGCCCTGGGCATACTTTACAGTCGACCCTTTCTGTCGCATGAAGCATGACAAATAGAGATGCATCTTTTTTTTTTTGTGGTACACGGGCCTCTCACTGTTGTGGTGTCTCCCGTTGCGGAGCACAGGCTCCGGACGCACAGGCTCAGCGGCCATGGCTCACGGGCCCAGCCGCTCCGCGGCATGTGGGATCTTCCCGGACCGGGGCACGAACCCGTTTCCCCTGCATCGGCAGGTGGACTCTCAACCACTGCACCACCAGGGAAGCCCGAGATGCATCTTTTAAAAAAAGCTCTTTGAACACTCTACAAGCAGCAAGAAATCTGGCCTCCTACCTAAAATTTGCATATATGTTTTATCATCTGTACACACTGCAAAATAGAAAAATCTTGCCTGAAGACAGTAACACTAAGCCCAGCTGGACCATCTATCATGGGGAAAGAGAAAATATAGTATTTGTTTTGTCATAGTAGGGGGGGATGGGGAAGAACTGCCTCCTTACAATGTGTCTAATTCTCCTTTGTCATTAAATTCGTGCGACGGGTGCTTGGCAGTATTTTTCAGTGGCTATGAACATGGGCTTTGGGTACTATTTAGAACAAAAGAGACTAAAGAGACAGGAAAACTAAATATTTAGATCCTGAATTGAGAAAATACGTTTACAAAGACGACTACCGGACTACTACTGGTTTCGACAAAAACCAAATGCGGTACATTTTTAACAATTGATGAACCTAGGTAAAGGGAATATTGGTGTTTTTTGTACTATTCTTACAACCATTCTGTTAGTTTTAATTTTATCAGAATAAAAATTTTGGAGATAAAAACAAAGATAAAATAGATTAAAATGCGTCTGCTCCAAAAAGGAGTATGGGATTTGTAACCGGATAGATGTGGTTTGAGTACAGCTATGCCATTTGCTAGGTATGGGACTTTCAAAGAATTATTTAATCTTTCCAGGCTTCAATATTCTCTCAATAATTGAGATAAAAGACACTAATCACAAAAATATATTGTATGAATTGAGTGAAATATTTTCTATAACATGCCTAATAGAATTCAACATATCATACCAAAACAGTCTCATGATAATTATAATAATAAATATTTGCTTTATGAATTTAATTTGCCTATGTTATCAGAACAATTTTTAACTCTTTTTTCTCAGGGAGAACTGTCTCAGAATTACTGTGAAACAAATTTTGCTGCATCTAATCTTCTTCAAACATCAACTCTGATCTCCGAGATTGTCAAGGTATATTATTTACCACACTTTAGATCACTGTATACCTCTTTGGGAAAAGCCACGGAGTTATTTTTACAAAGCTAATAATAAAAACTTCTAGAAAGAGCGAGCAGCTCTGTTGTATAGACTCTAGTCTTCTCCCTAGATGTGTTTGTCAAAATGAGGCCTTTTTCCCACAGGAAAAGCTGTCAGAAAATCCAGCTACTGTTTAATACCATTTCCCTTTTAGTGGACCATCCATATAAGTCAGAAAATCTACTGCTCACAGAAAATTATAATTACCTAAAAAAATATGGTTGGTGTAAAAAATAACAAATTGTTAGTAAAATTACTGTAAATAATAATAATAATAATGCCAGCTTACATTTCTTTATACTTTCAGTTACTATATGGTTATATTTATATAACATTCTTTAAATGACAAAGTTATAGAGATGGAGAATGGATCAGTGGTTGCCAAGGGTTAGTGCCCAATGCGGGTGGTGTGGGGGGCATGTAATTATAAAGTGTCAACATGAGGGATCCTTGTGGTGATAGTAATTACATTGTTCTGTATCTTGACAATTGTAGTGGGTACATGAACCTACACCTGTGATAAAATTGCACAGAACTAAACGTGAACACACACACACATGCACACAAGTGAGTGTAGGTAAAACTTATAAAATCTAAATAAAATTGGTGGATCTTATCAATGTCAATTTTTTGGTTGTAATATTGTGTTACAATTTTGCAAGATGTTACCATTAGAGGAAACTAAGTAAAGAGTACTTATCATCTCTCTGTATTATTTCTTTCAAATGCATGTGATTTAACAATTTTCTCAAAATAAAAAAATTTCATTGGGAAAAATATTGCTTAATGTCTTTTATCGACCTTGATGCCCATAGTAACCTTTTGTGGTAGAGAAGAGATATTTTTCTAGGTCATTTACATATATTTTCGCTCTCTGTCCAACTTTCAGATAGAATCTTCTGCCTTTTAAATTGCGAGTAACTCGTACATAAGTGCTGGGTCCCCACTTCAAGATAAACAAGTTAGGCAAATGTGGATATATTCGATTTGTCAGTTGATAAGTGAGGAAACACTTCTCCAGGAGAATAGGAGGAGCTTGAGCGAGTACAGTTTCTTGAGCATGCCCCGGGGAAAATGAAGTCATTGTTATCTGATGGGACACCTTGAGCAGGCTGCCAGGCAAGCCACCACCAACGACGACTGTCCATAATGAGAGCCTGGGATCAATTAAGGAAACGTGAACTTCTAACCTGTGTGAACTGTCACGGTTGAGTCCTGGCCTGGCTGATCTCTGAGTTTCCAGAGGTTAATCATAGCACTCCACAACTGACAAGACCCTCCTTTCTTCTTCTACCTCCGTTGATGAAACTTGTACCCTCTGAAGCCACAGAGGGGAAGAAGTCCCCTTTCCCTTTATTTCTAGAGTAGGAAAAAGAAAGGTAAATATAGTCTTGTTCAAGGATGAACCTCCCAGGCTTCCATGCAAGGAACACGGGTTCGAGCCCTGGTCCAGGAAGATCCCACATGCTGCAGAGCAAGTAAGCCTGTGTTCCACAACTACTGAGCCTGCGCTCTAGAGCCTGTGAGCCACAACTACTGAAACTGGCAATCCCTAGAGCCCATGCTCTGCAATAAGAGAAGCCACCAGAATGAGAAGCCCGCACACCACAATGAAGAGTAGCCCCTTCTCGCCACAACTAGAGAAAGCCGGTGTGTAGCAACAAAAACCCAACGCAGCCAAAAATAAATAAATAAATAAATAAAACATAAACCTCCCTTATCTAGAGCAGTGACTGGCATGTAATAGGTGCTCAATATATTTTTACCAAAGGAGTTCCAGCCCACAGCTCTTAATCTATACACCTGAAAAACAATATATTGATAAACAACAAGGTCCTACTGTATAGCACAGAGAACTATATTCAGTATCCTATGATAAACCAAATGAAAAAGAAAATGAAAAGAGAATGTATATATATATGTATAACCAAATCACTTTGCTGTACAGCAGAAATTAACACAACATTGTAAATCAACTATACTTCAATAAAAAAAGAGAAAAACGTATCTGTCATCTATCTATTAAATGCTTACTATGTATCAGACATTGCCTTTACATTTGTAAGTTCCAGTCATTCCTTTCAAGTGTTCTATATAATAGATGACATCTATTTTTAATGTCCATTTAATAGATGGGGTCATTGTGGCATAGGCAACTTAAACAACTTAACAAAGGTCACAAGGCTGTTAAATGGCAAAGCTGGATGTAAATACAGCCAGAGCAATCACCATGGTCAATCTATCAGCTTGGCTTGGATCCGATAATTTACGGGGAGCGTCCATTCATTAGGCTGAAGTACGTATTCAAAAGTGAAGGCATCATTTTGGTTTGGAGCTTAACCAAAATTCTCATATAAAATTTCAAAAAGCATTCTAACAGCTCTTTTAATGTTGATAACAATCCTGCGAAGTGGAAGTTATCAACCCTAGTTTATTAAATGAGAAAATGGGGTCAACAGGGTTGTCAAGTAGCTTAGAATGATGCCCATTTAATAAGTGTTGCATCAGCAGAATTTTAATTCAGTTGGAAGGTCTGACTCTGACTAGCTAGGTTAATTAAGTTCCTTGAGGTAAAATTTGCTCATCTATCATACGAAGCTAGTCATAAAACCTGCACTTTCTGTCTCAGTGGGTTTTTCATGAAGAAAAGATGATAGAAGTGAAAAGGCTTTGTCAGCTGTAAATTCACAGGCTCATTTAAGTTGCCACTGTGATTACTATTTTTCGGAATCATTTTTAAAAATTGTTATTGGAGTATAGTTGCTTTACAATATTGTGTTAGTTTATACTGTACAGCAAAGTGAATCAGCTATACTTATACATATATCCCCTCTTTTTTGGATTTCCTTCTTATTTAGGTCGCCACAGAGCACTGAGTAGAGTTCCCTGTGCTATAGTAGGCTCTCATTAGTGATCTATTTTATACACAGTACCAATAGTGTATATATGTCAATCCCAATCTCCCAATTCATCCCGCCCTCCCACCCCCCTTCCCCCTTCGTATCCATACGTTTGTTCTCTTATCTGTGTCTCTATTTCTGCTTTGTAAATAAGATCGCTATACCAATTTTTTCAGACTCCACATACATGTGTTAATATACGATATTTGTTTTTCTCTTTCTGACTTACTTCACTCTGTATGACAGTCTCTAGGCCCATCCACAGAATTATTTTTACTTCCAGGAAACAAATGGGAAGCTGATTGGATTATTATTTGGGGGCATTATACATTCAAGTTTGGATTCATTTATTTATTCATTCATTCATTTGTTCAATTATATGAGACACACTCTACTAGACCTTGTAGAAAATACAAAGGAGCTAGTAATTTATATAAATATTTTCTATCAAATTGTAGTTATACAGAAAACATGTCTTGTTCACCATTACTTCATAACTATGTCTGAGTTTGACTCAGTCATACAAGTTCATACAATACTTCATACAAGTTATTATAAACTTACTAATGGCACTCACCCTTAGCATCATCCATGTTTTCTGCACCAGAAACACACACACACACACACACACACACACACACACACACTCACATGCACATACACCCTAACTCGGCAATGGGTATTCAAAGTCTCTTGGATCTCATAGCCTATGTGTGAAGTCAGACAATTAAATCAATTACTGTAATTATAAGGTCTATGTGGTGGTGAGGCAAAGAAGTCTGCCACTTCACTGTCTACTACTAAATGCATGACCTTGCAAAATCACTTAGCCTTTGGCTTAACCACATTGAACTAGAAGAACAAGTGGGTCTAAAAAGTAGAAAATTCTATGTGGTGGTGTTTGAAAACCACTAACAGCAAGAGATTATTTGCAAACAAACCTAAATATTTTCTATTCAATCCAACAGGTGTTATTTTATACCCTCTATATGGTAGGCACTGAATTTCTTGGCATCTTTGAAAATAACCACCTATTCTCTGTAGGCAGAAATGTATTCTCTAGAGCTGTTTTTCCAATAACATTTATTTTGACAATAATATGCTTAGTCTGCTGTGAAAATACAACTTCAGTGATTAGGCAGCCAGCCCAGTCAAACATTGTTTGGGGTTACAATTATAGCTATTTAATTGTTGAACAATCTCATAAGAGCTGCAAAAGAATCTCAGTTTGTTTACAAGCAGCAATTTAAACTTTTTTTTTTCCTCTTTATCCTTTTTACTCTTTAAAGGAAAACTCAGGATAAGTCTAGCCTGAAGCCCCAGAGTACAATTAAGTCTCCCACAAAATGCATCGAGACGAGGAGGCTCCCTTTTAGTTAACAGAGAGCTGTTCTGTTCTGAGACCTTTCTCCCTGCTCAGAAAGGGAGTGTTTACGTACAGCTGTGGGGAATTACTCACAAGAGGTTTAAACAGTGGAAAAAGAAAACATCCTCTTTTCTTTTTGGAACCACCCAGCCCACCAAGGTTTACAGGCTTAGCCAATGGAAAGATAGATTACGGTTCACTGAAAGCTTCCCTTGGAAAATGTAGACCCAGACTCTCTTAGGACAGCTACAAGATCAGAAGGGCTGACAGAGTGGCATTAGCAGCTACAGGGAAATGGCAAGACAAATCCTTTGAAGAGACTTTGCTTCAGAGATGGCTTGTAGGTTGTATACTGACAGAGAGCCATAGTGCCCAGGGTTGTATAAAAATGTGTGACGGGAGTATGAATTGCGCTATGTTCCTTGCAGGGTCATTAAACTCCCTTTAGCCAACAATGAACAAAATCTAGATTTTATTCTTCTTTTGCATAAATGTTGGATAAAGGATAGAATGGTCTTTTTCAGTGTTCCCTTCAAGTAATTTTTTTCTGTGCATTTTATTTAATTACTTTGTGCAAAAGAGAAGCAGAGAATTTAACTAAATGAGAAATTTGATTAAAAGATCTCAGAGTGGCCTGCTCAACAGCACCTTAAAATTTTAATAAATCAATCACTAGCTATGCTGTTATCACTTCTAGTTAAACATCGAGGTGTGATTTGTGGGGGATTCCCTCACTTTTAGTTTTTATGACTTTTTGAGAAGAGAGTCATGGACTAGAGTTCTCAGACTATCTAAGATATATATTAGAAAGTAATAAGTATGTATATTATTTTGAAAGTACAGAGTCAAACTGTAATGCTTTGGGACACTATATTTTACCTACTACAGTTTTAAAAAAAGAAGAAAGAAAAGAGAAAAAAATAGAGAGAAAATTCTGTTTGTTTCCCAGAGTGGAATTCACCAAAATTACTTCTATGAAAACATCCTTAAATACAGCAGTCATGGCTATATATTTCTGGGGAAAATTATTTAAGGAAAACTTTTCTGTATGCATGGCTTAATTAAACTGAGCTTTGATTAAATATAACAGTTCAGGAAATGATATAACTTAGAATTCCTTAAAACAGAAGCATGCCAGTTTTAAGTATTTTCTTCAAATTGTCATGAAGATATCAACTCAGGGATGAAATTCTTAATTTGTCTCTGTATCCCTGCCTCAATGAACTCTTATTCTTAAAATTCACTACTTCTCATTTGCATGTTTTTGTAGAGTGACATGAAAATAAGCTCAAAATCAATAGATCAAAATTGATTCTATTCACCATATTGCCCCCAAATATTTTGACTCAATTTATTTATGGTAAACTCAGTTGCTAGTCCATATAACAGCTTTGCAATTTTAAGCTCTCAAATGATATAAAAAGCAGCTTCTTAGACGAAATGGATTTCTTGTTTGAAAAAGTCTGTCATAGTTAACGGTTTTTTTCCCTTAAAATATAACTTCCCAGAATATGATTATGACTGTTTCACATGAATGGGTTTTCTTCCTTAGAGTGTGTGCCATTTCTAGGTAGGGATGGCCTGAAATCAAACATAATCAGCAATGCTGGCTGTAAAGACCCCATAAAGTAGTTAGGATTTTCCATAATCCTCCATCTAAAATGATAACAAACACTTGGTTTATATTCATTGAATTCATATTTCTTAAAAAGAAAAGATACGATGCATGGGAAGCACGTGACATAATTGGGGAAACTCATTTATAAAAACAAATGTAATCATTGCCATGAGATTATTCCATAGAAAATGTTTGGTTTATGTAAACTAGCCGGTAGTTGAAGTAGAGGGACTCTCAGTCAGTTTTCTAAGGGAAATAAAATCAAAACCTTAACTTTCAATTCCTTGGGTCTTTTGTAGTAAGAATGAAATAACTTCAAGAGACAATTCTTTCTTCTCTCCTTTCTTCTCTCCCTCCCTTCCTTTTTTCCTTCTTTCATGACAGAGTTTTCATATTTTCAGATGTCCTTGTTAAATGTATTTTTATTTCTCCTTTAAAAAATAGTGTCTTATCTTTTGGTTTTATTTCAATGTTATATTTCTACAATGTTGTAGGGTGTAGCTTACCTGGTGCATAATAGCTGCTCAAAAATATTTGCTGAGTGGAAAAGACTAACTTAAGTCACACAGACTAATTGTAGAGAATGTGAAAAGTGTCCCCCTCTCTCCAGAAGAAGGAACAGCACAGATGTTCTCTATGTGGAACCTTCCATGGCTTTATCAAGCTCTGTTCCATACCTCCCCATGTGTTTGTGACTGCCCTTCAGTAGGTTTTACATACAGCCAGTCTCTCTTTCCCTCTTTGAAGTCCACTGAGGAGCTGAGAAAATCTAGAGAGGATAACAGAAGCAAGCCCTTAAATATAGGTAGCCTTTAGAGCATAATTACCCTGGATTCCATGGGTTTAAAAAATGTCCATTCATGGCTAGAAAATGAACACTATTTACCCAAAAGGTTGCAGCTGTTATATTCCCTTGAGAAAACATCAAGTGAGACCTATCCATGCCAGGTTTTTCTGATTGCCTAACCTCAATGATTCAGAGATAAAATCCCAAAATAGGCATTTATAAAGGCAAGGATAACAGGAAGAAAAGACGCAGAACTGGGGCTGGTACTTGCGGCTGCTGGTTCTTATACAAGACTGTAAGCTACTTCTCTCCTAATGTTGCCAGTTTGCTTAGGTGATAGCCTTGTGCCAGTCAAAACAGTCGCAGGCATTTCTGTACAATGTATTCTGTTCTGTCCACACTGGGCGCTATTTCCGAAAAACAGAATAACGGAAGCACTGAATCAAATAACGAAACCAGAAAACTTAAGCCCTCAGATAAAAGAAGAAAACAAAAAGTAACAGGAGAAATGTGTTTTTCCAGGAATGTCCACATCTCTACAGACCCAGTTTTCAAAAGTGGATTTTCTTTGAATAGGGCTTAGATTTGCCAACAGGCTATTAGGATATAATACACTACTCACAATTCTCCAAGAAAGGATCTAAGATTTGTTGTAGTTTTCCCACTTTCCCAGAGATGGGCAGAGCCAAGAGGAAGGGGTGAAGGAAAGTGGGTGAAAGATTGTGGGAGTTGAAGAAAACTTGCTGGAACCTATCCAGTCATCTTCAAAGGGTAACCTCTTCCAAACAGAGCAAACTTTCAGGGGGGGATTATGCAAAGCCCCTGCTTTCCAACACCCCTGAAAACCTGCTACCCCTGTCCATTCAGATTTGAGGATTAAGAAAACTAGGGGAATGAAAGCATCTATTTATCCCTGGTCCATGTCAAGAATTCTTCTGAGCTGGATCCTAAGGCTTTATTGGTGGTGTGATCATCTCTTTTAAATATGTTTTTGGGGGGAGGGGGAGGCGAGCATCAGTATTATCTGATAGTTCTGTGTTTAATTTTCATCAAAGATGCTTAATTGTGTACCTCCTGGCTAGGTTTCCCTTGCCAAATGATAAAAATCAGAGGTGGAAAAGACCTATTAGGTCATTTTATCCTAACTCCTGCCAGTGAGAATTTTGCCTCTAATATGCAAGATGAAGCGTCCACCCCTTCCCTTGGGAGATTAGCTTCTACAATCCAATTAGTCCCCACTGCCAACACATTTTCCCTGACCTTCAACTTACAATTAATAGCATTGTTCTTAATTCCACGCTCACCAATGAAGTGTTCACTTTCTCTTATTGTTTTCAAATTTTAATCCACTGATAAGTCTATTTTCTTATTCCTCCCCAAATACACTCGTTTATTTTTTTCCTAGAATCTTTAGTTTATTTGTTATTCTTTTGTTATTTGTTATTCTTTGCACAGCTCTGTGTCTCTTTGATACGAGGAGAAAGAAGGCTTCTAATTTCCCAAGCTGGCGTGTCTCATCAGCAGACACGGATGCAGTGGAATTAGGCGGAAACACTTTAATGTTTTCATAAAATTCAGGCTTCCTCAGTATTTTACTCCTATTTTCCAGAGGTGAGTGGCTCGAGATATGTCGGCAATTTCTTGTCTCAGCTTTTCAGTTGTGTGTGTGTGTGTGTGTGTGTGTGTGTTGTGTGCATGTGTCCAATTTTCTGCTCTGGAAACCCTGGCTCAGATGATCAGATAAGATAAGATAGGCAGAGATAAGAAGGAGGAGGAAGAATATTACAATAATGAACTTAAGAGACTGAAGAAACTCAACCACCCACCAGAATACCTCACTCCCTGAAGAACAGACCCTCTCAGGCTGAGATGAACCATTGTGAACCAATGCCTCCCAGCACACACGTATGACAGACCCCTCTCTACAGCAAGGTTTGCCCTTCTGGGATTTTATTTCTTCGTGGCTTAAGGCCCTGGCTTTGTTCCTGTCTTGCCTTGTCTCCCTCTTCTGATTCTCTGGCCTTATTTTGGCCAGCGGATTGCATTCATCTATCCAGTTCACCATGTAGCTTCAGTCTCCACCTCATGACCTCCTCTCAGCCTGCTGGCCTAAGGGATGAGTCCCTCTTCCTTCCTTTCTTTCTTTCTTTTTTTTTTTGCAGTACGTGGGCCTCTCACTGTTGTGGCCTCCCGTTGCAGAGCACAGGCTCCGGATGCGCAGGCTCAGCGGCCATGGCTCACGGGCCCAGCCGCTCTGCAGCATGTGGGATCTTCCCGGACCGGGGCACGAACCCGCGTCCCCTGCATCGGCAGGCGGACTCTCAACCACTGCGCCACCAGGGAAGCCCGAGTCCCTCTTTCTTGATCCTGCCCTCGGACTAAGCCCTCTCTTGCTGCTCCTCCCTTTTCTGAGGATCCAGTAGAGACACCTGCCCAAATGCCATTTTTTTCCTCTACATCACCTGTTATTTCATTGTCAGGACTGCCTGCATGCAAATTTACACTCAGCTCCATCACAGGCCATAACCCTGACTCAAAGTAGCTTGCTTCTATGGTTCCTTAAGGGAGTTTTATAGATAACTGACTCTCAGAAATGTAAGAAAAAATTCTTAATGTGGTCTGTAAGGCCCTAAAACCCTCTTGGCTAGCATCACAATCCAATCACATACCATTGACCCCTCTCGCTCTGCTCCAGCCACATTGGCTTTCCCTCAGTTCCTTTGCTGTGTGAGCACCAGTCTTTTCCACTTTGGGGTCTTCATCCTATTGTTTTTCCTGCTTGCCTAAGTGTCACTTATTCATCCACAATGAATGTCACAGCTTACATGGAACTTAGACCCAAGTACCCTCCCCTGGACGAAGTTAGGTCCTATTGTCATACTTCATCACTTAGCCTTATACTTGCATTAAAAGCACTTACCAAAAATTGTGAACATACATTTACAGATATTTTAAGTTATTTGACATTTGTACAACTCTATAATATGTGAAGACAGGCCCACGCTTACTGTTCATTCCTGCTTGTGCCTACTATATCATAGGTGCTCATTCAGGCGAGCAGTGCAACCATGACAGCAAAGACTAGGAAGCAGAATAAAAGTTAACAGTCAGCCGTCCCATGATTGATAATCAATTACTTGTCTTTATTTATTTATTTATGGCTGTGTCGGGTCTTAGTTGCGGCACACAGGATCTTTCATTGCGGTGTGTGGGCCCTTTGTTGTGGCTCGCGGGCTTCTCTCTAGCTGTGGCACGCGGGATCCAGAGTGCATGGGCTCTCTAGTTGTGACACACAGGCTTAGTTGCCTCGTGGCACGTGGGATCTTAGTTCCCCGACCAGGGATCAAACCCTCGTCCCCTGCATTGGAAGGTGGATTCTTAATCACTGGACCGCTAGGGAACTCCCTCAATTACTTGTCTTAATCTAGATGATTCTGTTATTTTTCTTCATACTTGTAAACATATAGTTTGGCTTATATAAAAAAATTGACATTGCACATATCTATATCAGGTATTGTATTAGTAAGGGGTTTTTTGGTTTTTTTAATTTCAGGCAAGAGAGAGCAACGGTACTATTTTTACTCGAAAAGGGAATTTTCAGGGGAAAATAGGGAGCTCATATAATTAGTGAGAAAATGTAAGAGTATTTTTGGTGCACAGATAGAAACTGAAAGAGCATAGAATCTGGGCAGTAGAAGCAATGCTTTCCTGCATTGCCCCTGTACCACTGCTCCCAGGCACCACTGAAATCTCGAGCACTTTTATTGGCTCCCACCACAGAATCCTACACCAGCTGTCAATGAACTCCAACCATCCATTTGTTTGCGACCAACCTAAGGTTCAAAGTCCTGGATTAGAGGACTGCTGGACCAAGGACTGGTTAGGACTGCGAAGGCATTTTGAGGTAGAGATGCTCAAATTTAAAACTCTTCACACAATGAGTTATTCCCCCCAGTTGAGGGGAGACGAATGATGGTCATCTCTCTGGCAACCAATCAAATCAACCAACCAACAAACCAACCAATGGCAACTGCTAAGTCATAGATATTACTCTTCAGGATGTGCCATTCCTAATGCATGAGGCATCACCTTGCTTCCTGGTCATCTCCTCTGTTGCTTTCCAAATTATTAATTCTGTGGGTCTTCTTTTCTAAGAGTCTGCATTTCTGAAATCTGTTTTTTCTTCGAGGTATGAGGTTGACAGCTTTCAATTATTCTGCAGTTTCCTTCAGCAGCACAGGTTGTTATAATACTATCTTAGGCTGAGTTCCCAAAAGCTGAGTCTGAGACCCCCAGTTCTTGTGAAAGTGTTATTATCGGTAGAAAAGCCCATAAAGAATGGAGGAGTGAAGCAGGATAGAGAAAGGGAAAGTGGTGAGCCAAAAAGCCATCTCAGATGAAGTCCAGCCTTGGCTTGATCCAGAGAGGGAGGTCTTTGAATCACTACACTAACCGCTTACCTGGGTTGCCTGCTTGAGGCAAGGGGTAACCCTTTATATACCACACCAGCCAGTCATTGGCTTTGAGATGCCCCCCAGGGGGTGGGCATAACTCTCCAGTTGAAGCAGCTGACTGTTAGGGGCACACTCTCCCGAGAAAGGGGGCATCTGAGAGCTATTAATAGTTGACCATCACAGAAGCTGGGATGGGGGGGTACCAGCCGTTTAAGGGGATCTGAGAGGGACATCACAGTATTTACTCCAGCACTCTTCTATCTAACCTCTGTTGGGTTCATTAATTTATAGTTTGTGTTTGCAAACAAATCAGCAAAAGAGCAACGTTATTAAATTAACCCTGAAACAACCCCTCCAAACAGCCCTTTTCTTTTTGACTTTGCCAAGGTATAAAAAGGTTGTGGTAATGTTATGCCCAGCTTCTGGACAGAATAGACACAGTTCAAACAGCTGAACACTAAGCAACCCCAAACATACGGACACTTAGAAGAACACAAATCAATAACTAGACTATGATTTCATTTTTCCATCCAGATGTTGACTGCTAGGCTAAGACATGAATATGGCAAATAACAGACCATGCTACCTTTCTGTAAAATGAATTGGTCCTTGCACATTGGCCTCCAAACACTAGAGTTGAGATTTATGATTCAGGAAAAATCTATGATGATAATATTATTAATAATAATGAAAATAATCATCCCCAAATTTTAAGTCCTCTTTATACATTAAGTGATTTAATTACCCCCAATACTTTATGAAAATGTAGGTATTATTGTCCCCATGTAACCCTTGAGGAAACTGAGGCACACACAGGCTCATAGCTCAATCAAGGGCACACAGCTAGTAAGTGATGAAACAAGAATGATTTTTTTCATTACTGCTGGGTGTGTCAAAATGACCTCAGCATTTTCCAGCAGATTGCAGTTGACTTTGATTCTGAATTAGATTTCTTATTTTCAAATTAAAGTATTGAAATCTGAAAGAGTAGTAACCCTCTGCCCTTTGGAGGAAAATATATGCCGAATGACTCAGCAGCAGCAGGACAAGCTCCAACCTAGCGGCAGTGGATGCTGCATTGAACATATTTCTCTCTCTTTTACTGGATTTGTCTCCTGCTTACCACCATGGACACACATGAGTGGTCCATAAACCAAAATTAAGCTAATTAATTGGTTGAGCCAGGAAATGAAAATTAATCTCATCAGTACTAACATCTGTCATTTTTTTTGAATTTTATTTTATTTTTTTATACAGCAGGTTCTATTAGTTATCTATTTTATACATATTAGTGTATGTGTGTCAATCCCAGTCTCCCAATTCATCCTGTACTTAGCTGATACTATGCAAGTATTGGGGTGGCCAAAAAGTTCGTTCGGGGTTTTCCCAAACTTTAGTGATGAAGAATCTATTTTTGCTACCTGTTTTGGTTTGTCTCATATCTTTTCTTCCCTTTCTTGGTTGGAGATCACACATCCCACATTACAGGTCTGGACACATCACAGAAGTTGGACCAGTCACAGTATTCCACCCACCTGACTACCACTGATTGGGTCAAAAATGAGCATGTGACATAAGCAGGACCAATCAGGTTTCTTCCCCAGGATTTTTCTAACTGGAATTAGTTGGATACAATTCTTTTTCCTTTCTACTCATGAAATTTATGAGAATATAAGATCAAACCTGGTTGTAGTCTTGTTTTTAACCTTGTGAGGATGGTTAGTTTGAGATAACATAGCCCTTTGTAAAAAAAGGCAAATATAGAAGACACTATAATCTACTGGTTTGGATCCACAGATATAAACTCATTGGTGTTTTTTTTAGTGTGTGGTTTGCTTAACTGAAAAGTAATTTTTTTGTCTTACACGTCCTGCTTCTTGCAATCAAAGTGTTGTGTGTAATACATATGTCATTACTGATTCATACAAAAACCCCCTGAGTTAGGTATTATTATCCTTATTTTACAAATATGAAAATCAAGGCCCAGCAAGCTGATATCATTGTCCCAAGTTTGTATGATTAGTCAGTAAGGGGCAGATGTTGGATTACAAATTTTCTCACTTCCAAATCATTAGCTAGATACTATAACCCTCAGAGAAAATCTGCATTAACTTTAAAAAATTCAATTGTTGATCAACACCTACAATATCCTGACATGAATCACAATAGGGATTTTACACATATGACAATGTGTATATGTTAGCCCATGGTTGTTTATTTCCTATAGTTTATCCAGGACTTTTGGTTACTTATTCTTTCACTAAAGATGGTGCGTATAAATATAATGTTCAGGGAATGGAATAAAATAGAATAATAATAAAATTTTTTGAAGAAATAATTTTAACCATGCATGTAATACCATACAATATTGGATTTGGGGCAAAGAAATAAAAATGCTGACTGAAATATATTCTTTCTTATAACGTTGTTTACAAATCTGAAAGACTTGGAAAACTGATGGTTTTCTACTGATTCTAATGATATAGTTAGTCAGAAATATATGTTTTCAAACCCTAAGACACCTCACATATATTATAATCTAAGAAAACCTGGCTAATGGATGTTTTCATTCTTTTACTATATGATACATAGAAATGAAGAAATCGTTTTTTTAAATTATAGGATAAGAAATTAAGAGACATGCTCAGTTTTATGATGACTTCACACAGATAGAATAAGAATTATTTGTATATTTCATCTTCTATTTGTATCATTTATTAAAGTTTATCTGAGATCCTTTATGAATGCTCTAAGACCCAGTCTAAGTTTCACTGCCACTGAAATGTCCACCCAAAGATCTCAGGAATTAGTTTTCAAGAGTTAGGGACATTTGGAGAGGTAAAAAGTCAGGGAAAATTACTATATATGGGAAAATATAGAGTGGGAAAATTCTACTCCATTTATGATCTTATTGACTTGCCTTGTAATTGATATTTATCACATTTATCCAAATTAGTATTTATTGAGCACGTAATACGTGCAAATATTATGCTAAACACTAGAGTGATATAGGTGTGATGACAGAACAGGAGTGACATACATTGATGTGAAAAGGTACATTTTTTTTAAATTTAAGGAAGCTTCCATATACATCTCTATATATGCAGAGATACACAGTCATACAATTTAAAGGTGCCACTCTTCGTCCTCTGAAGTGGCCTTTTAGTTACATGAATGAATGAAGGGATGTACCAGGCCCTTCAGAACATCTGTAAAAGGAACATTTTTTTGTTTGTTATAGGGTTAATATGAAACTGTATCTATGATTTAATGTTAGAAAAACTTCTCATGATGGATGGGGTTCCCCAATTAAAAAGACACTGTGATGTGTAGGGAACTCCCCATAAAGCAAGGGGTATGTGTCCTGGTGGCCTAAATTTAACATAAGGCCAAGAGCCAGAGAAGCAAGGTCACTTCCAGCACAGCATGTAATTGTATCTTGAGATGCTGAAATAAAAGAGTGATGTGCCCATAATAAAGATCTAGGACAACAACTGTAACATGGCATCAGTAGACAAGCAACATTAGACTAGACAGATGTAATATTTAATAGCTGCATCACATGGCAGTGAAAGCAGCATGGAAGCGAGTGAACTTATTGAAGTTTTTAATGTTCTTTTCTTCCCTCTATGCCTAGAGGATTGGTCCTCTCCATAGAGAGCAGACTATACTGTCCAGGATTTTTGAGTAACTTGAAGGATAAGGAAGGGGTTAAGATGGAAGCCTCAAGAGGAAGAGACTAGGCTTCTTAGTATTAACGGCAGAGTGATGACCAAAGGATTAATTAAAAGTGAAATATATTAGGAATGACGATAACCACAAACTAACAGAATTAGATTTTGTTAGTAACATGTAAATGTCTGTTTATGTGGTTTATCAATGAGCTTTCACTTTGTGATAATACAGGAACAATCTCTAAATCTCAGTGGATTACAGCAATTAAGTTTTAGGTCTCATTTAAATTCCATGTCAGGGCAGGTCAACTCTGCTCCAGTCTATGGCTCTCCATCATGTGTCTTATTCATTTTGGGATGCAGGCTGAACGAGCAGTTCCTATGTGAGCAATGGCGATCATGTGGCAGTTCTTAATGTTTCTTACATGACACACAAGTCGCTTCTGTACACAGTTCATTCACTGGTCAAAAATAGTCAACTGGCCAAGCCTGTCTCAGTGGGGTGGTAAGTGTGTTGTTCCCACAGGGAGTCCATGCAGTTCTCATGGCAAGAGAAGGGGATATGTATTATCTTCTTAAAAAGAAGGCAGAAAATAATGGGGACAATAATACAATCTACTACACGTGGAATCTAAACTCTGGACAGCTCAAATAGTCAATTTTTATTTCCTTTTTGCTGCATTGCATTATTATGAAAAATAGAAAGAAATCCCTTCGAATTAAGGATATACCACTTTTAATGGATCTGTAGGATGTGGTTCAGGAGAAACATGCAAATACAACCCTATATCCATGGCACAGTTAGATGACCTGAGACCTGTCATGCATAAGCTGTAAGATGATGGTCCTCCTAGACATTCCAAATCTCCGTTTATGGTTACCAGTGTCCATAGTGGTGAGAGAGAATGTCAGTTAGTGTGCTTGCCAATGAAGATGAGGTTTAGCGAGATGAGAATTCTTCACCACAGGTGGATAAGAGTGATTCATAAAGTAAATGCTGTGGCTTATCTGCTCTTTAGTGAATCAACACCAACCATTCCAGCCAGATAGATTTTTATAATATTGTCCATAAAGGGACATAAAAAATCTATTGCTGTATCCCCAGGACTTAGCAAAGTTAATTGGTACACTGTTGGTGGTGAACATATTGTGTTAAAATAAATTAAATTGTTCTTAACTCTAACCTTCAGAGAAGCAAGAACTGTGGAGATTTAGTAACAGAGATAAGTGAAGATTTTGTGTTTGGATGAATAAATAAATATTATAAATGCAGATAAAATACGCTTAATTAACTTACCTAAATTTGTTCTGATTACCTTGGTAGATACTTTTCTTATATTGGAAAACAGTTTAGAGAGTCATAGCATTACCAAAAGCTGTGACAATCATGAGAGGAAAGTGTCAAGGCTTTGAAAATCTCCAAATATTCAAAACAAATCTTAGCAAAAAATTTTCTGTACAAAATGTAATATATGGGAAAAAATTAAGAGAGCTTTTACATTCTTAATGGCTATATAGATATATGACATGTATGTGATTATATAATTATATACAATGACTATGTATAACCATCTCTAAAAATGTTAAATTCCATTCCTATTAAATCATATTTTTATTAAAAATAGTCTCATTATTCCATGCAAACGGAAATGAAAAGAAAGCTGGAGTAGCAATACTCATATCAGATAACATAGACTTTAAAATAAAGAATGTTACAAGAGACAAGGAAGGACACTACATAATGATCAAGGGATCAATCCAAGAAGATATAATAATTATAAATATATATGCACCCAACATAGGAGCACTTCAATACATAAGGCAACAGCTAAGAACTATAAAAAAAGAAATCAACAGTAACACAATAATAGTGGGGGACTTTAACACCTCACTTACACCAATGGACAGATCATCCAAACAGAAAATTAATAAGGAAACACAAGCTTTAAATGACACAACAGACCAGATAGATTTAATTGATATTTACAGGACATTCCAACCAAAAACAGCAGATTACACTTTCTTCTCAAATGTACATGGAACATTCTCCAGGATAGATCACATCTTGGGTCACAAATCAAACCTCAGTAAATTTAAGAAAATTGAAATCATATCAAGCATCTTTTCTGACCACAGTGCTATGAGATTGATCAGAAATCAATTACAGGGAAAAAAACCACAAACACATGGAGGTTAAACAATATGTTACTAAATAACCAAGAGATCACTGAATAAATCAAAGAGGAAATCAGAAAATACCCACAGACAAATTACAACAAAAACATGATGATCCAAAACCTATGGGATGCAGCAAAAGGAGTCCTAAGAGGGAAGTTTATAGCAATACAAGCCTACCTCAAGAAACATGAAAAATCTCAAGTAAAAAATCTAACCTTACACATAAAGGAACTAGAGAAAGAAGAACAAACAAAACCAAAGTTAGTAGAAGGAAAGAAATCATAAAGATCAGAGCAAAAATAAATGAAATAGGAACAAAGGAAACAATAGCAAAGATCAATAAAACTAAAAGCTGGTTCTTTGAGAAGATAAACAAAATTGATAAACCATTAGACAGACTCATCAAGAAAAAGAGGGAGAGAACGCAAATCAATAAAATTAGAAATGAAAAAGGAGAAGTTACAACAGACACTGCAGAAATACAAAGCATCCTAAGAGACTACTACATGCAACTCTATGCCAATAAAATGGACAACCTGGAAGCAATGGACAAATTCTTAGAAAGGTATAAACTTCCAAGACTGAACCAGGAAGAAATAGAAAATACGAACAGACTAATAACACATAATGAAATTGAAACTGTGATTAAAAATCTTCCAACAAACAAAAGTCCAGGACCAGGTGGCTTCACAGGTGAATTCTATCAAACATTTAGAGAAGAGCTAACACCCATCCTTCTCAAACTCTTCCAAAAAATTACAGGGGAAAGAACACTGCCAAACTCATTCTATGAGGCCAACATAAGCCTGATACCAAAACCAGACAAGGATACTACAAAAAAAGAAAATTACAGACTAATATCACTGATTAATATAGATGCAAAAATGCTCAACAAATTACTAGCAAACAGAATCCAACAGCATATTTAAAAGATCATACAACATCATCAAGTGGGATTTATCCCAGGGATGCAAGGATTCTTCAATATACGCAAATCAATCAATGTGATACACTATATTAACAAACTGAAGAATAAAAACCATATGATCATCTCAATAGATGCAGAAAAAGCTTTTGAAAAAATTTCAACATCCATTTATGATAAAAACTCTCCAAAAAGTGGGCATAGGGCTTCCCTGGTGGCACAGTGGTTGAGAGTCCGCCTGCCGATGCAGGGGACACGAGTTCGTGCCCCCGTCCGGGAAGATCCCACATGCTGCGGAGCGGCTAGGCCCGTGAGCTATGGCTGCTGAGCCTGTGCGTCCGGAGCCTGTGCTCCGCAACAGGAGAGGCCACAACAGTAAGAGGCCCACGTACCAAAAAAAAAAAAAAAGTGGGCATAGAGGGAACCTACCTCAACATAATAAACACCATATATGACAAACCCACAGCAAGAATCATTCTCAATGGTGAAAAACTGAAACCATTTCCTCTAAGATCAGGAACAAGACAAGGATGTCCACTCTCACCACTATTATACAACATAGTTTTGGAAGGCCTAGCCATGGCAATCAGAGGAGAAAAAGAAATAAAAGAATACAAATTGGAAAAGAAGTAAGACTATCACTGTTTGCAGATGACATGATATTATACATAGAGAATCCTAAAGATGCCACCAGAAAGCTACTAGAGCTAATCAATGGATTTGGTAAAGTAGCAGGATACAAAATTAATGCACAGAAATCTCTTGCATTCCTATACACTAATGATGAAAAATCTGAAAGAGAAATTAAGGAAACACTCACATTTACCATTGCAACAAAAAGAATAAAATACCTAGGAATAAACCTACCTAGGGAGAAAAAAGACCTTTATGCAGAAGACTATAAGACACTGATGAAAGAAATTAAAGATGATACAAACAGATTGAGAGATATACCATGCTCTTGGATTGGAAGAATCAATATTGTGAAAATGACTATACTACCCAAAGCAACCTACAGATTCAATGCAATCCCTATCAAATTACCAATGGCATTTTTCTCAGAACTAGAACAAAACAATCTTAAAATTCATACACAGACACAAAAGACCCCAAATTGCCAAAGGGGTCTCGAGGGAACAAAACGGAGCTGGAGGAATCAGACTCCCTGACTTCAGACTATACTACAAAGATATAGTAATCAAGACAATATGGTATTGGAAGAAAAACAGAAATATAGATCAATGGAACAGGATAGAAAGCCCAGAGATAAACCCACGCACCTATGGTCAACTAATCTATGACAAAGGAGGCAAGGATATTCAATGGAGAAAAGACAGTCTCTTCAATAAGTGGTGCTGGCAAAACTGGACAGCTACATGTAAAAGAATGAAATTAGAACTCTCCCTGACACCATACACAAAAATAAACTCAAAATAGATTACAGGCCTAACTGTAAGGCCAGACACTATAAAACTCTTAGAGGAAAACATAGGCAGAACACTCTATGACATAAATCACAGCAAGTTCCTTTTTTACCCACCTCCTAGAGAAATGGAAATAAAAACAAAAATAAACAAATGAGACCTAATCAAACTTAAAAGCTTTTGCACAGCAAAGGAAACCATAAACAAGATGAAAAGACAATCCTCAGAATGGGAGAAAATATTTCCAAATGAATCAACGGACAAAGGATTAATCTCTAAAATATATAAGCAGCTCATGCAGCTCAATATTAAAAAAAACAAACAACCCAGTCAAAAAATGGACTGAAGATCTAAATAGACATTTCTCCAAAGAAGACATACAGATGGCCAAGAAGCACACGAAAAGCTGCTCAATATCACTAATTATTAGAGATATGCAAATCAAAACTACAATGAGGTATCACCTCACACCAGTTAGAATGGGCATCATCAGAAAGTCTACAAACAACAAATGCTGGAGAGGGTGTGGAGAAAAGGGAACCCTCTTGCACTGTTGGTGGGAATGTAAATTGATACAGCCACTATGGAGAACAGTATGGAGGTTCCTTAAAAATCGAAAAATAGAATTACCATGTGACCCAGCAATCCCACTACTGGGTATATACCCAGAGAAAACCATAATTCAAAAAGACACATGCACCCCAATGTTCATTGCAGCACTATTTACAATAGCCAGGTCTTGAAAGCAACCTAAATGTCCATAGACAGACGAATGGCTAAAGAAGATGTGGTACATATATACAATGGAATATTACTCAGCCATAAAAAGGAACGAAATTGGGTCATTTGTAGAGACATGGATGGATCTAGAGACTGTCATATAGAGTGAAGTAAGTCAGAAAGAGAAAAACAAATATCGTATATTAGTGCATATATGTGGAACATAGAAAAATGGTACAGATGAACCAGTTTGCAGGGCAGAAATAGAGACACAGATGTAGAGAACAAACGTATGGACACCAAGGGGGGAAAGTGGCGGAGGGGGCAGGTGGTGGTGGTGTGAAAAAAAAAAATCTCATTTTCCAAGTTAATTATTTTTCTTTTTACCTTTTGCTAATATTTGATCACTCAGCTATGAAAATTTTGTGTTGGCCAGAGCATTTACTAAAACAATCTTACAAATGTATTTTCTTGTGTTTGGAAAGAGCATATAATGGACTTCCTCATGCTAGTGATCCTTTCTACCACCACCTTTGACATCACTCTCTTTAATATATAATACTTCTCTTTTTCTTATGAGGAAACCTCTTTAAAGTTTCTTCACTTCCTCTAAATGTCTGGAGATATTTTGTTTGAGTCTTTGGTTGTTTACTGTCTGGGTCATTGTTTTTTCTTGACCTAGAAGATATTTTGCCAACTTAGTGCAGACTTGTGGCCTTAGAAATGGAAATGAAGGAAGACAATGACACATACAGAAGTGAGGGCCTCTGGCTTAGCTGGACTCTCTCTAGTAAAGCAACTCATGCTTGCACATCTGCCTCTCTCCTGACTTACAATTAGTTCATAGGACACATCATTCAAATTTGTGTCTCAGTAAAATACCCATTGCCTATGACATAGTTACCAGGCAAGAAATGTGATCTTCAAGGTTAAATCTGCAGCTAGCCAAAGCCACCCACTATGTAGATATCCTAAAATATCACTAATGATGTGATATTTTGTTCAGAGAACTTCTAAATGAGATCTTGACATGAATTTACATACACACATGTGAGACTGTTGGATCATATGAACTCTGTCATTCACTCACTTATTCATTTACTCACTACTTTTTCCCTCACACTTTTACTATTACCACAAGATCCTAAAATTCCCATTGAGATAGTGTAACTGCAGAATGCCTGAAGATTTGAAAAGGCTTCATAGAGCACTTCTATGTGTCTGGGCTAAAGTAAAGGTCCTTGTCCCTAACCTCGCAAAAATTACACCATACGAAAATTTGTTTCTGAGTATCCAAACTGCCTTCATTACACCTCCTTGTTCCTTTTCAATAATTTAATTAAAACCCCTGAATCTTGGTAAACAAGACCCACTCTGAATTGCTGTCTTCCTCATGCCTTCCTGCCGTGTATACTTCTGTAGTATAGCATTTGGAATTTCACTGATATCAAGAACAAGATTCAATGTTGTACTATTTATCATGCGGGTGTCTGACCCATGCCTTTTACCCTCATTTATCTTAAGTTAAAGACCTTGAGGCAGTGTCAAAGAGGTGGGAAAGGTAGATTGGTCTTAGGTCTTAAAAGAGAAACTAAAGTGAGGTTTGAACATAAACTTAGGCTTGTAGGTTTCAAATTCTGGGAAGCTTCCAGCAGATGGGGAGTGAAATAGGGCTGCCTACCTAGTAAAGGATCCCAAGAACTAGACTAAGATATGACAATTGTTTGGCTATCCTTGGATGCAGATGAGCATATTTGAACATTACTGACTTCTTAACAACTCCTTTCTTCCCTTCACCATAGGCTCTAACTCCTAGCTGCCCATTTATTGGGCTCAAGATATTGCTGTGTCTGTCTTCAGAGAGACATCTTTCCTTGTACTACCTTGCCCTCACCTGGATGACACCCAACACTTTCCGCATGTCCCCTCTAACAATCATAATTTCACCTATGAGCCAGGCAATTCATGCTTTGTGACCGTCTCAAGTCCTCCAGTAGCTGGGGGAGCCCAGGGAAAAGGGCACTGCTTAGGGAAACGGTGATCATGGGTCAGCAACCTGCCTGTCTTTCTCATGGTAAGATTTCCAGGGAAAAGCATCAGCTATAAACTAAGTATTTGTGGCATGAATAAGTTGCACAAGAAAGAGTCGATGAGAAAAGGTCCAAGAGTAGAACTCAGTAACCTTACACATAGAGGTAAGCTGGCTGCTGTTGGCTGCAGGGAAAGGGTTGATAGTAGGGGAAAAGGTCTTCACTCTTGAGAGAGAGCCGAGGATCTTAGTTTTAAAGTGTTTATTCTAAAATGTTTTCAGTGTGAGTGCAGTATCTTTATGTGTTTGTGCTGATTGTGTTTAAGGTATAAAATCAGATCTTTTCTTTTAGGAGTTACCTTAGACTTCATCTTGTTCAATTTCTCATCAACACAGAAACCACCAACCGCAAGGGAACCCTGACACATTGCCCTTCCTCACGTTCTTCAGCATCTCAAGTGGCAGACAATTATTGGGGGCAACATTTCACATCTCAGGCTATGCCTGTTGTTCTAATGTCCTTTCTTCTGTTGTACTGAAAACTACAAGTTGAAAAGCAACTAGCACAGGAGCTGGCATATAGAAGACATTCTATGTCAATAAAGGTTGCTGATTCCAAATCAGAAGTCCTGCAACTTTGATTTTTATATTCTATGTCTATGCCTTTGATCCTCAAATTACATGATATCATGAAGTGGGTAGACCACGAAGATCTTGAAGATGTAACACAATAAAAGGAATAAAAATCAACACCTTGGTTCATCTGCTTTACATCAATTGAATCAATTAATGTGAACAGCTTATCAGTTTTATCAACTGTCCCATAGCACCAAAACTAGTGTGTATACATTTACAAGTGCCAGTTTCACTGGGTTGTGGTCGTATTTGATTATAGTCATTTTACTTTGCTTACCTATAAATTACGGTTGTTGATTTGCTAATAATTTTATACAATTAGAAAAGCCACTGTGTTGGAGTATTTTCTAAATTGTCAAAAAAAGAGAGATCACATTATGTCCTTTTTAGTTTGGGATCTAGGTGCATTGGATTCTTTAAAATACTAGAAAGTTCTGAGTGATACACAGGGCAGTTCTAAGCAGACGGCTTAAATATTCAGAAGCCCCCTACACTTCAGAACAAACTAGCCCTCAACATTTTCACCTCTGTTCTTTCTTTTTACCAGAGAAAAACTACTGAGCATCTTTGCAGGGGAATCCTTTTCTGGTAAATTGTAGACTGAAAACAATTTGTATTTTTGTTTCGAGATTGTTTGGCATCAGAGCTCCAGTTGCTTTGTATTGATCACTAGGATGTATCTGGGAGAGTCCTGGATGTGTCCAAATTATTATCACCAATCCTCTGTGGGTTTGCTCTGACGGCTTCCATGTGGGCTCTGGAGAAGGGCTGGATTGTGGAAAGATTATAAATATGAACCTTGGGTGGAGCCCAAGTCCTCCAGATGTTACTGCTTTCATATTTTCAATGTGAATTCAGGGACCTACCCTCCTCTCTGACGAAGATAACTAATGCCTTTGGCCTCACAGCATAGTCAGAAAAATGTGGTCATTTGAGGGGGAATGTCTACAAGCAGCTCTTCCTTCCACCTACCCTGTGGCTAATAAGGATGATAAGCCTGGGCTTCACTTCTCTCTGGTCAACTTGGACATTCTAACGCCACGTCTGAACGCTCATTGCTTTTGCTGTGTCAAGGATTTTGGCTCCATTTCTACCTACCCTTCTATGAAAACAAATAGGAGGCTTTTGACTGGACAAGAAAATTATCTGAGGAAGTAGCTTATCAAATGAGTCAAAGTGTGTCTGACTAGAACTTCCTCTTTCTGTTGGTATCCCTTGCATCTGACATAGTCAGGCTTAGTGGTGGTAGGAAGTAGTTCAAGCTAAATTTCTGTGGTCACTCTTTCCATTTTCAGGCGATAGGTCAGTCAGTGTACATGGCGATGAGCCAGGCATTTTGCTTCTCTTTCTACATCATTTAACTGTATTCCTTCTAAGACACATTTCCTACCCAAATGGGAAGATAGACAAAACATAAAGGAATTTTTAGCCACTGGTTGTTTGCTGTGGTACTGAATTCAGTGGGGGACTTGGTAGAATGAAGGGAAAACTTACCAGGAGTCAGTGGAATTCTACGTAGTCTTTTCTTTACCTACAGCTAGCTTTATTTCCTTTAAAATATGATGTATTCAGTGTATTCAGTCTTCGGATCCGAAGGAATAAGTATGATTCTATTTTCAACAGGCTTTTAATATGTGCACCTCAATGAACATATACTTTTTCAAAAGCTATAAGCCTATTTCAGCTATACTTCCATTGTTTAAGAAATAGAGTCTCTCTTTTTGTATTGATCAGTAGATTTCATCTTTTCTGCTAATCAAACACATCTGAAGTATATCATGCACTCCCTCTACCCCTCCCCCACCTGGCTATGGCTTATTACGGCAGTGAGTTTCAAATGGAGGTGGCAGCAAGGCAGACACTCCTTCGAAGGATATATCAGAACTTTGGGGGACACAGAAATGTCTATGTTGAGGTGAGAAAAATATTATTTTGCCATATTTTGTATGATTTGGAATGTTTAGAGATCATCAAAATCTTCATTATTGAAGTTTCTTGTATAAGTAAATTATAGAACATCTATATAATTCTATAAATTATTTGTACTACTTTTGACTATTAAAATGATGCTTATAAAGAACTTTTAGTGGTAAGGAAAAAGGGTTAATAATATAAAACAGGTTATAAAAATAGATATAAAATAAAGGTACATATTTTCAACTTGATGTCACCTAGATAAACACAAAAAAATAGGAATAAAACTGGAAAGAAATGTGCCAAAAATAACAGTAATGTCCTGTGTTTGCTAGGATTATTGATATATTTCTGCTTCTTTATGATTTTGTTTGTCTAATTATGTGCAGTGAGCAGATATTATTTTGATAGTAGAATAACACAAAAATGGAATAAAATGAAAGGAAAGAGTACTTGAGGCAGAAATGGAGGTCATGAATTCTGTTTCCCAAGTTAAATATTTAGATATTGGGGAGGTTATCTCACTTTGAATAAGCAGGGCCATTGACAGATAACAGGTATGCTTGTACCCCAAGAGCTTCTTGAATTGTTTCCACCACTCCCTTGTATTTAAGCTTCCCCTTCAAAGTCAAGTAGACACAGCTCTGTTTGCAGTTTAATTTACTTTCACTCCTATATTGAGAAGAGCTCTCTCACTGGAAGGAGGTTTTCAGAAGTCTATGGGTATCCTTCATGTTCTCACACCCTCATCTTAAGCTGCTTTTTAGCCATTGCCTATTCGTTGCATGAGGCAGAATACTTAAAGATAGCTTTGTCTGCCTGTTCCCGTTGGTTGGCAGATGCCTCTGAAAATAGACAGAAAAGCTCATCCACTCTTGGACCGTAAGCTGGCCATTCATGTATTGAAGTCACTGGAGGCTGATGTAATGATAGCAACCATTCAAGTTGTCAGACAAGAGAACTCTGTATGAAGCACAGAAGACTAGGGTGATTTTAACTGGCCATTCCTCACATGGAAACAATGTCGTAGGACTCTGATTGGCTGAGCTTTGACAGTTTTTAAAGGAAATGTGAGGTGGTCTGAGCTAGTACAATGCTTCCAGAGCATTCCTCCTTCCACCTAATAAGTAAAACTTCGGTTTCTAATTGCAGTGGCCTTTGGAATTAAGTGACTAAGATATGTGGACTATTATAAAAATCAGTCATGATGACACTTATCAACTTGATGAAAAGTCATCATGGAATTTTTTAAGCCCCGATGTCAGTACCCTCAAACTTGTCTTTTTCCCATTTAAAACTAAAACCACCATTAAAGAAAATGTTACTGGCAAAAATGTGAGTACTGGGCACTGTTTTTTGTCTCTGGATCAAAGGCATACAATGTGGTGATTAAAAACATGCTGACTCTAGAAATTTGGGGCTTAATTAATGAGTTAATAATGGGAACAGAGCTTCTTTTCTGTAGAATTTTAAATTCCAGTTATAAGCAATTTTGTTTTTGGCAGTTCATCCACAAAAGATCTTGAGTAGATTGTTATTAAATGGCTGATTTATAACAACACCTGGGATCTGTAGACTGTCCAAGGAGGTAACAGGAACCTGGATCTCATTCACATTTCCATGGGAGAGGTTGTGGACAGATACTTTTTTTTTGAAGATAGTTTTCCTGAGTCTCATTTAGCAAATCTGTCATCAACAAAGTATAAAAGAGATTTAAATACTTATTAGACAATGCATTCAGCATGTGAGCCAAAGTATAAATGGTCTTAAGTAGTACCTGTCTGATAAATTCTTCCCTTTATAGATCAGGAAATTTCAACTTAAATTGTCTGGCTGTTGTCTAATCTCTATTTTTTATGTAGTAGCTGAACTGAATTAAGACACAATTTTCTTAAGATTATGCTGATATATTAAGCTTTACTAATGTTCGTTTTCTTCTGTTTTCCGTAGGGTTGATTTTGTTGTCTCATCTAAATAAAGGTGATGATGTGGCAGGCAGATAACCAGGTGGCTTTGAATAACTGTGGACAGTCACTTCATCTCCTTCTGGCTTCCAGTCACCTTTGAACTCCCATTTCAATCCCTCTTTTTAAGAGGTAGCGATGGAGGCAATTTAAACAAAATCTGTAAACAACATAGTTGAGAATAAAAAGAGAAAGGAAACATCAATAATTTCCCATCTATTCTTGAAATACATATATATATATATATATTTGGGGGGAGGTCTGTATGTCAGGCACTGATTTGGGTACTTAAGGCTATTGCAGTATATTAAACAAAGCTGGCACTATGCCCAGAATGCTTCCAGTCAAGCACTTGAGATGGACATTCAGATGTAAGTATGATGATCTAATTACAGTTTGGATAAGGTGTGATATCATGAGATGTATAGTTGCACATTTGTCATGATGCTTTTAGCTGGAAATGACAGAAACCCAATTCAAACTGGTTTAAGGATAAAAGAAAATTCTTTGATTCCCAAACCTAGAAAATCTAAGGGCAGACTGGCTGGATCCAGGAGCTAAACTTAATCTCTGTTTATCCTCTGATGTGATTACCTCATATGGAGTAGATACTAAACTCTCCTTCTCCCATGCTCATGCCCCAGTTCATATCCTCATAATTGTTAAGTCCAGCAAGAACATCTTTGTTTCCCATATTTCTAAAATATTCAGAGAATCAAGAATCATTGGCTCTGATTGGCCAAATCTAAGTCAAATACTCATATTTTGAGCTCCAAGTAGGGTCAGCTTTACCCTAAAATATAGACTAAGGATAGGGACTGTATTTTTCCTCAAGGAAGATCCAGATGCTATTATCAGAAATGGGAGAAATGGCCAATGCACAGGAAAGCCATAATAGCTGTCACCACACAGAGACATCTGTTAGAATTTTCACTCTGCCAATGAAAAGATCTAAGAAATCTTTGCTAATTGTACCTCCAAGAAGGTAGAAATTCTTTACAGCAGCAATAGAAAATGAATTCAATATGCTTCTGGACAAGAAGGAAAAGTGTGAATTAGAAGGAGCTGAGTTAAAAGAATGGAAGGATTTCAAATGAGAAAGTTTTGTAGTGATGCTCTGTATGGCTCTGATTTTAGTCTTATCTTGTTTAAAAAGAAAATGAGTAACTGTCTATTAAGCTGGGTAATGCTGAGCCAATAGGGTCCAGGTCAGTCTCTAAGTTACAGTCAGAGTTTGTGGTGAAATAAAGAGACAGTGAAAGGTGAGAAACGGAGGATATAAAAATCAGTCACATGAGTAATCATCAATCCTGCCAGCACATGCCTAGTCTTAGAGTCAGACCTTTTATGATTTGAAAACAGCTCTCAATTTTTGCAAGGCTCTCTTTTATGTCAAACCTCATCAGATGTATCGGAACTTAAAAAAAATTAAGAATGATTATATATTACAGAGGAACAAAGCAATTGGCATATTTAAAAAAATTTTTGTTGATTGTTTTGGCTAAAAGAAGGGCCTTTATGATATGGCAGATGGCTCCATCATCTGTACTGAGAAGGATTAACTGAATAGGACCTCACAATTTTCCAAGTAGTTGTACTGCAGGATGAATGTGAAATATGCCTGCCAAGAAGTTTTGCTTTAATAGCCCTCACATGCACTAGACATTTCTATCTGCAAAGGATGTTTATATTCACCTTGGGCTGTTTCCAAGGCTTTACACTGGGTATCTCTTGGATATAGGCCTTCACTTAGAGAACTCTTTTCTTCTTAAGAAGGAATAAACATGAAATAAACTTCCAACATGAAAAGAAGAAAACCAATAGTGAGATGTCATGCATTTTTAATGATGCACTGCAATCACCAACCAACCACCACACCAGTGCCTGGAAATGAAGAAAGTGTGTCATGTCTAAGATAAATCAAAGCAGAATGTTAGCTTCTAGGGAATAACAACCAAAACATCCAAATTTTGAAAGTTGAGAAACCTCAGCTACTAAGTTCCAGAGATTCTTTAGATATGTAAATAATATCAAAGGAGATCGGAAATTCCAGTTGTCTTTTGCAGTATCCTTGATCTGATAGGGATTTCCTCAAGAGCTTATGACTGTGAAGAAGTGCAGACAGACTTTTCTCTCTAGAACTATTGACAAATACTCTTCCTCACAGACAAAACATCCAGGAGAATCTACTCAAGTTGTGATCAAGTACTAACTCTTAGGAAATGGGTCTTCCTTACCATTTCCTTTATTTTTTAGCAAAGTTTACCCACCAGTCCCTTCATTCCATTTAACTGTATTTTAATGAAAGCTCTATAACAGATTTGAGTCTCCACTCAAAAATTAAAAAGAATCATAATTTCAAAGAAGTGGGGAAAAAACCTCAATAATTCTCAAATCAGTGTTCATATTTGACTTATATTCATACTTTATAAACTGTAGTGAATTAGATATTTGGTAATTCTTTGTTTTATTCATTCATTCATTCATCCATTCAAACAAGAGCCAATCATGCAAAGAACTGGGTGCAGTGTCCAGCTAAGGAAATAAACAGAAACAACAAAGTTCTAAAGGAAGAAAAGCTTTTACAGGCTTGAGGTACCAAGAGGAGACAGTTGGCCTTCTCAATGTCAAACATCCAGAGATTTGTAAATATCTAAATGTTTTAAAAACACTATGGAGTTCCCATATGCAAATTATTTCTATGAATTTACACAAAGGTTTAGTTATCTTTCATTAACTATCACCTCCCTCTGAAATTGTAATTGGCATTATCTTGTTCACTTTCAGAGTTCCAGATCTGGAGTTAAACATTTTATGTAATCCAGCTTCTTTTTGCAAAAAAAAGAAAAGTGAGGTACAGAAAGTCAGTGGCTTATCAGCTACCATCCATTCAGTTGCTCAAGGCATTAATCTAGGATTCATTTTTTATTTCTTTTTCTCATTACTCTCACTTCATCCCTATTCTATAAGTCCTGTTCATTTCTCTCCATCTCTACTCCAGTAAAAACAAATACCAGCTCTCAACTCATCCACTGCATTAGCCACTCTTGTCTTTCTACATGCATTCTCAATTCAGAATCTTCATAGTGATCTTTAAAAAATGCGATCACAGCATTCCAGAATCAATGTGTTTCTTTTTAGAAAGAGAAAGAAATAATAAAGGTATAAAATTTTATAATAAATAAATAAATAAATAAATAAAAGGTATAAAATAATAAAGGTATAAAATTGACTCTTTACACTGAAAATCTGATTCTTGATGATTCCTGATACATTCACTTATTTGCTTTATATATGTCTGTGTGTGTGTTTCCAAATAACATCATCTATATTATTACTGACAGTTGGACTGCTGAGTGCAGGGTATGACTCCTTTGTTATATTTTTTGTCTTTTCATATATCTCATCCAAGCTGTATAGTCAAAACATTGTCTTTTTAAATCACTATGATTCTTTTTTTTATTTGGTTATATGAACATACTAAGAGGATTTGTTTTTGTTTAATTTCAATTTTTAGATATGCCTTTTTTTGATGTAAATTTTGTTCATTTAACTAGTGAAATATTCCCATGGTCTCACAGAGCTATAAAACAAGATTAAGAGAAGTGTGTCTTTCTTCCCTGTTCCTTCCCCTCTTTTCTAACCTCTCCAGTAGGTAATCATTTTTTTAATTAAATTTTGGTTGATTCTTCATTGTATCTTATTGAAAGTAAAAACTTAAAAATGAATATATTGTTCACATTCCTTTCTGTTTTTTGGTTTTTCCCTTGATGGTATATGCTTGTGTAAAGACAATGAAAATATAAGACTTATTTCTTTATATCACAGTATATTATAGGTGGTAGATATACAATAGTATATTCAGTTCGATGCATGATGATTCCTGATAAACATGTGAGTGATTTTCATTATTTTACAATTAGTGCTATAACTACATGTATCATTGGGCATGCATCCTTTCATAGGTTTGCTAAGGTATCTTCAAGGTAGGGCCCAAGAAGTGGAAACTCTGCATCAAAATATAAATACATATGGAATTTTTCTAGATATTGCTAACTTCTCATTCATTAGAATTGTGACATTTTGCAATCCTACTAACAATGTATGAGATTTTCAGTACCCTATTGCCTTAACAAATATGTCTTCAAACATTTGGACTCTGTTGCCAATCTGTTGCAAGGGACATGGTATCTCAATATAGTTTTAATTGAATTTCTCTTATATAAATAAAATTATTTTTTTTTCAAATGTTTGTGACCCATTTACATGTCTTTTTATGAAATGTCTGTTCATATCTTTCACTCATTTTCTTTCAGATTGTTTTTTCTTCTCAATATTCAGAAGATATTTATATATCAGTGAAATAACTTTTTATGATATAACTTTCACATATTTATTCCCAGTTTGAGGATTGCTTTTTTACTTTTTACTTTTTTTTTTTTTCCGTGGAAAGTTACCTTTTAAATTTTATGTACTCAGATTTATCAAACTTCTCCTTAGGACATCTAGATTTTGGCTATACTAGATCATTTTTTCTATCTCCTGGATTATAAAGGAAGCCATCCATGTTTTACTTCAGTATTTATATAGTTTTAGTTTCTTTTTTTCAAAAATTCTTTCAAATGAATGTTGTAATCAAGTTGTGTTGCTCCAAGGACATTGTCATCAGGATCACATTACACTGAGCAATTAACATAGGGAGAATTGACATCTCTATTATGTTGAGGCATCCTCACCAAGAATATGGAATGCTTTTCCATTTATTCAATTTACCTCTATGTCTTTTAAGTGTGTGTCTAATACAGGTTTTCTACTTTTCTTTTTAAGTTTATGCATTTGTTTTATTTCACTTCATTTTATATCCTTATAGAAAATTAGGTTTGCTCTTCCATTATTTCCTCCATCTGACTATGTTTGTATATGTGTAAGTTTCTCTATGCAAATTTCATCCCTCTACTTCGCTAAATTGTCTTGTTTGTAGTAGCTTTTCTATTAAGTTACTTCGGTTTTCCAGATTTATAATTTTCTAATCTGTAAATACAAATTGTTTCACCTTTCCTTTTTCCTCTATTTGCTTTTTATAACATAACCACATTAGCTAATTCCTTCAATACAATGTTAAATAGTAGGGGAGATAATGGGCAGTGTTGGCTTGTTCCATGATCAATATCCTGTGGTTTTATCTCAACACAGCTTTGGAGGCAGCAAGGTGAATCTTGGACTTTGGACTCAAGCAGTCATGGCTTTAAGTTATGCCTCTAGTACTTACTGGTTCTGTGGTTTTAGGCAAAGAGCTTAAACTATGAGTTTCAGTTTTCCCATCTGTAAAGTGGGAATGATAACTTCTGAATTGCCTTTGTGTTATGAAAGCAAATTGCAGCGACTAATACAATGACTGATGCATGGTAGACATGACTAATACTATGAGTGGCACGTCAATAAATGTTTGTTCTCTTTTTTTTCTTCTATTTTTGGGTTCTTTCTGAATGAGCACTGTCACCTGAGGAATCCTCGAGAAGGCGAGCAGAGATAGAGTAGCCTAGACTGAAGACATTGCCACACTCACAGTACTGGGTGAGACTGGCATGGGAGGCACAAGGAAACCAGGTGCTCAGAGCTGAAATTTCTAGGTAGCAGGCAGTCAAGTGCTTCAAGCAGCAAATAGGTGTATCCAGGTTCCATGCAGAATCTGGCTGTTATCCATGCAGTGCCCTCTGGTGGTTAGGCTAGTACCGTAGTTTAAAAAACTGTCATGAAACAGATGAGTAGTAAAAATAGCCAATATTTAGTAATTACTTTCCATCTTCCAGGCCTGCCAAATATTTGACGTGTATTCTCTCATTTTAGTTCTAATAAATTCTATGATATATGTACATGTTGGCCTTTTTTTTTACAAAGGAGGTTATTGATACTTACAGAGGTTAATTAACTTAACCCAGATCACATAGCTAATTACTGGGGATGCAGGGATTCCACACCAGATGTATTTGGTTCTTATCTACTCTGCTATTCTGTACGTAACTGTATAAAATATGAACACAAGACTTAGAAGCACCTTAGAGAGCAAGTCCTCCCCAACAATGGACAGGTGAATAAATGAAGGCCCAGAAAAAGAGTTGCACAGTTAGCCATTAAACAATCTGAGCTAAATTCCTGGGTTCCCTGACGCCTAGTATTTGTTCTTTTGATTGCACAAAAGCTGCCTGGCCTTATTTGATTTAATTTGCCTCTCTTGTGATTGTTCGACATTTCCCCAGGGTAGTAAGAAAGCCCTACCTATCCTTACAATAAAAAAAAACCGGGACTCGAGGGAATAATCTCTACCAAATTTGACAACTCATTAACTATACTTTACTGAAGAGATTTAATTGCTTGCCTTATATCCTGTTTTCAGCTTTCTTCTCCAGTAGCAAATATCAATTAAATTCTAATAACAAAGAGTCTTACTGCAGTTGACAAATAATCCTTTTCAGGAGAATTGCCCTCAGTGACTCTCCACAGGCAAAATTTACATTCTTTCAGCCACAATTCTTTGCTGCTCTTTCCTCTAACATCTGATGTGACAGGCCTGCCAGGACGAGAAACAGGCTTGCCCTTTGAGGGCATTTTCCCATATAATGAGGCGGCCCCTGCAGAAATCACTCTGCCAGTGGTGACAGGTCACTATAACTCCTGAGTGCTGACCATACAGCTGCCTATGATTTACCCAGCTGACCAGCATCTGTATGGAACCGATTTCCTAGAATGATGCCCTGATTTTGCAGTTAAGTTGTTGACAATAGAACAGTTTACAGACAACAAAGAAGAAAACTAGATTCCCTGATCACAAGTCTCAGGGGAGACAATTTTAGTTCATTTTTAGATAAGTTTTGGAACAACTGTCCAGAAGACACTAACATCTAATCATCAGTTATATCCACGCAGAGACTGGCTCTCTAACTGGCCAAAATATGGTATGAATGACCCAGACAGGAGGTTGACTAGATGATTTTCAAATTATTTTCCAAACCCTAGAGTATATGCTTCTTTGATTTAGTCATAGTTTTCCCTCCAATGTCTATTGCTCTTAATTCGCTCTAAGCACTAATATACTATAGTTACCTAGCCGTAGACCTCACAAATTATAAATACAGTGAAACAGTACCATAAAGCGGGTGTACATAAACCCGAGATGACCACTGATGGTTTTGTGTGAAGCACAACGTTTTGTAATTTTTGATGTTAGGCAAAGGACAAATGTTAGAGCTCATGTTTCCAGGGAATTTATTTGCGTGATTATTAGACAGACCACGTGAGTTCATAGTGGTATGAGAGACTCAATATCTCTTGCACAAAAGATATGGGAAAAAATGTGACGATTTCCAATATCTCTTTCAATTTTAGCATTCTATGTTTCTAGAAATGACTCAGAAGATCATTAGTTACTAAGTGAACAAAGGTAACAATAAAATCTATACTAGATTAAGAGTTATGAAATCTGTTTAGTCTCGTTCTTATTTTATTCTATGTGCATATAAATCTTATACACTTATTTTTATGTCATATATGAATATATGTACGTATGTAGGGATCAGTTGAGGGTAGTAAACAAAATGAAGAGGAGACATAAAGATTATATAACAGAAGCTTTTAAATATAGAAAGGTCTATAAAGGTCTGTCATGTCAGTGAGACCCAACTTGTTTTATATGACTCTAGTAGATATAGGGTTAGGAGAAAAAAAGTCCCTGTCAGTGTAACACACTTGCCATCAAGTTGTTTGAGAGTAGCATAATCTACCTCACTTTTCAGTGTATTTCATATCAATGAAAGTTTCAGTGTACCCTTGATGCTGTTTGAGCAGAATATTAAATAAGGGATTCAAGGGTCAGGTTCATTGCCACCCTGCATTTTGTCATTCCATGAATCTAGTCCTACACTCTCATTTGTGAAGTAGCATCAATTAGTCCTTCTGTAGCCAATCAAATCCTTTCAGAAAAGTCCATTACTCTTAGAGAATCTCTACAAACCAAACAGATGGGTCGTAGTCTAATCTTTGATAATTTGTAATCCCTCCTGTAGCTACTCCACATCACAGAGAAAGAAATTTCCCCTAAAGGAAGTCCCCTTGGGATTAAGCTCCACAAAACATGAGGCTCCACAGCCATGGATCTTTAATTCACTCTGCCTGGGTAGAGTCACACTTCATCATGCCACTAAGTGAAGTGATACCTACCACAGTCAGGAAACTAACTGGGAAAGTATATCTGTCAGAGCCTCTAGCCACCCAGAAGGAGCTCCAAGAATCTTAATCCTTAGTGAACCATGAAACTCTGGGGCAGGCAGTTTACAGTCGGAGGCTTGTTTGCTTATGCAAATTCCATCATAAATCACCTTATCCCCAGCTAAAAGGCTACGGCTAAGGCCAAGGTGCCCGTGCAGCGTTATCACTGGGTCACAAAGGCTAAGGGTTTATGGGGCAAATCAGCCATGGATTGGTTCAATCTTTTAAGTTACTTTAATTCCCATTTTCCAGAGGAAGAAACCAAGGTCTCAAATATAAAAGACTTTCCTTAGTCATAAGGATTTGTTGAGACAGACATTCTGCCAGCTGACGCTCCGTTTCCTCTCCAACCAATCTGCTGAGATCAGTGACTTCAATTCCTGTTAATGTTTCAAAAGCCTATAATGGTGGGAAGGACTGTGACATTAGGTCAGAGGATAACCCCTCACTGCCTCTAATCGCTGACTGTGTAGTTGTGTGTCACAGGCTGTTGCTAAACAGTCATAAGGCATTCCTCCACTCATGTCATCAATTCCACGTTTCCTTGGTGAGGAGACACAACATGTGTTTCTTGACAAAATGCTTTCTGTTTTAAGAGTATTTAATGATCTCTCTCTGCTGGCTCTGAATGGTAATAACATTTTAGTAAATCAAAAGGGATAGGTGATTTTAAGAGGGATGGGAGCTAGTCCAAGAGAAGAAAGAGAAAGAGGGGAATAAAATACTGAAGACACTTCATTATAAATCCTATCGGTAACATCACAGCTCCGAATTTGTCTCAATACACATACAAGTTTATGGGTGCATTTGAGTTCTATCTCTCTGATACACAGTAATCTTGCAGGCTTGAGAATCCTCTACTCTCCATGAGGCTGAGTTTCCTAAGCTGAGAAAGGGGCTAATGTCCCCTTCTCCCCAACACACACAACGCGCGCATGTGTGTATACTCACACAATCTAGGTGCATGTGAGGACTTAATTAAATAAGACAGTGTATGGAAAAATTCTTCTGAAAGTTATCAAGTAACATCCATGTAAAATAGATAATTATGTGTGTGAGACTGACAGAGAGGTGGGAACAAATACTGGTCACCACAAAGAGCCATCTCATGGTAACTTTGGAGGCTGTCACTACCTCAACCTAGACTCATTTGGGTTATATCATCTTTACTCCATCACTTTCCAATTATGTGGCATCGAACAATTTATTTAAATTCCCTAAGGTTCATTTTAACCATCAGTAAAGCAGAGGCAACAGTCTCTTTTCTGTCTACCTCCCAGGGTTCTTGGAAGGAAGGGGTGAGGCAAGAGATGTGAAATAAAATGCTTTTAAACTTGAAACCTAGATTATGTCCACAGTTAAAGGAATATATTATTATTTCTGAACCTTAGGCTCCCAAAAAAGGCACTGGACCTCCTTGTTCTCTGGCTGGGGAAAGATGCCAAGAGGCGGCCTCCCAGGAACCTTCTAATCTGTTGCTTGTGAGGCAGTAGGAGGCAATGATTAAGATAAGGACTCTAGGGACATACTGCTTGGATTTGAATCCTGGCCCTGCCGTTTTCCAGATGCATGACCTTAGGCAAACATTTTATTTCTCTGTGCCTCAGTCTTTGTCTATTAAATTTGTATAAAATATAAACTCAGAGGGTTGTTTTAGAGATTAAATGAGCTAATTCACATAAAGAGCTTAGAGCCCCTCTAAGTCTTAGCTACTGCTCTAAATGTTCCCTTTCCCAGGCTCAGTCCAGTTCAGACCTCCCTTCCCCAGGATTAGCCTCAAAAAACGTTTACCTCTGGGACCAGGGAATTGGAGAGGCAGGTTAATCTTTATCTCTTAGTTTGCCTGCCAGAATTTGCCTCATTGAAGGGCTCTGCTTGGTCTTGGAGGTTCAGAAGTTTTCGTTGCAAATTTCTCTAAGCCAATTTGTCTGTTGTCAATTCTTGAGGGTTTTTTGTTTGTTTGTTTTTTCATTTTTTTAGTTAAGTAGATTTTGGGGATACGTTAGGGTTGTGGGTCTTTTCTTCATGATTTCACTATTAGTTTAAAATAAAAACAAGTTCGTCTGGGCCCCAATTCAGCTACACATGTTCATACCTATTGGCAAACAGCAAAAAGTCATATAACGTCTTGTAAAAGTTCAGTGGAATCCTGGTTCTCTGTTGTTTCAGGTGATCTAGGAGCAGCTTAAATAAAAGGGTCACCTGAGATGAATGTGACCATATTCTCACTGGGATATGGACAAAAAGTCTGGCTGGAGTCCCATGAATTGTCCAAATCCAAAGTTGGACAGAGAAATTCTTAGAAATTAAGCTTATGGTTCTGTCCTATTCAGCTACAATATTTGTAGCCAGTCCACACATATTCAACCTCACTAATTTTACTGATGCTCATTTCTCATACCCATCATGCTTTGGTTTCACCAATTAACATCTATTAGTTTAATCACTATATTTTTGGGTCTTGAATGGAGATAAAGGGAGTTGACACCTGTGTGGTGGCTGCCTCTGAGGTAGGGTTTATGATCAAAAACCTGGCATGTAAATTCCCAATTAGATCAAGTAATCAACCCTAGAGTAGAGATTAGATAGAGATTCACACACATGCAAGCACGCACACACACACACTCACGCATACACTATTTTGGCTGAAGCAATTTTCTCGAGTAAATTACAGACCATGGATCAATTATGGTGGATATAGCTCATATATTTCAGAAAATGAGCGTACTTAAGTCATTCTGTCCAAGAATTTCTCAGAAAGCTTCTTCTGGCTTTTTGGCCTAATCATCACCAAAGAGATGCTGGTTGGAAAAAATCCGAATTCTCTAGACAACTTCCTCTAACTCAAGAATTAAAGTCATTCCTTTCCTTCAGGCACCATTAGCTCCCGCCAGACTGTTGCTCACATAAACCTGATGCCTTCTAATCTTAAAATTTTGTTTCCATTTGTTCTTCTATTTTGAATGTCCTTTTCTGCTCATTCAACTTGCTAATGTTCATCCATGCTTCCCATACCTAACTGATACCTCCCCTTTGACAAAACTTCCTGATTCTCGCAACATAAAGCTCTCACTTTCCTAAGACACTTACCTTTTAAACTCTAATTTAATTTTGTATTTGCTTCTACTAGACTGTAGGTTCCTGAGGGCAGTAGGTATATCTGATTCATCACTGTAGTCACCACAGTAAAAATATAATGCCTTGGTCAGGTTAGCCAATAAATAATTACTGATGGAAAGGACCCAGTCTTGGTGGAGTAGAAAGAAAACCTGAATTATTTGAGTGGTGACTTCCCCACTTATCAGATGAGTGAACTTGTGAGAATCATTGGTTTTTCATCTCTAAAATGTGATTATGTCCATCTGACTTATTTCAGGGTTGTTATAGGAATCAAATCAAATGAGGATATGAAAATGCTTTATTCATTGTGAATGTATTACTGGTTCAAAGGATTCTCCAATTCACAGAATTCATAGAATCAAAGGTTAGTTAGGAAACCAGTACCATTTAACAGATGAGAACAATGAGGTCCAGGAAGGAAAATGGACTCAAACAGACTAAAATTACCATGCGAATTCTATGACTTCCCATTCAATGTTATGTTTCTTACAGTTTCCTCTTTTGATCTAATATTTTCAAAACAATTTGGTATCCAGTTTCTAAGCAACCAACCAAAATATATGTGCTAAATTTTAAGAAAAACATGGTTCATTTGCAACATCTTTAGTCGACCACAGCAAATGTGATATTCTGATAGCTTATTTTCCATAGAAAGCATTTTGAAAGTGAAAGTGTCAACAGACTGAAGGAGGGCTTTCTCTTGATTATATTATCTCCTTGATCATTTCTTCTTTCTCTCTTTTGCTCTAATATCAATGTTTAGGTGTCACAGATCTTCACTGACTTTCTTGGGGGTCCCATTCCATATCCTCGTCATCCATTTGGGCCAGGTCATATCCTATGACTCAAAGAAAGCCAACCCTTCTTCCTCACAGGGTTTTTGTGTTAACTAAATGATATATATATATATAAAATAATTTTCTAATTGTGCTATTTGATATGAAAGCTTAGTTAAGTGCCAAATGAAGATGTATTAGGGCTCGGTGGTCTTCTATTTTATTATTTATTTATTTAATATTTATTTATTTATTTATTTGGCTATGTCCTGTCTTAATTGCTGTGCGAGGGCTTCTCTCTAGCTGCGGTGCATGGGCTCTAGAGTGAGCATGCTCAGTACTTGCGGCGTGCAGGCTTAGTTCCCCCGCAGCATATGGGATCTTAGTTCCCCAACCAGGGATCAAACCGCATCCCCTGCATTGGAAGGTGGATTCTTAACCACTGGACCACCAGGGCAGTCCCTTGGTGGTCTTTTAAGTCAAACAAGTTTGGTTTGAAGCCAGTATTCACCATTCACCAGCTGTTGGCCTTAGGCAAGTTAATCAACTGCCTATATCTCATCTTCCTCATTATGAAATTAGATTTAAAAACAGGACCTAATATTATTGTCTTGAGGACATATGTAGAGTTTCTAGTTGCATTTAGTAGGGGCTTAATGAATAGCAACTGCTTTTAACGTGCTATATACTTGTGAAGGTTTTTGTTTTTTTTTTAATCACTATGTCTATACCTCTGCCAGCTATGAACAAGACCAGGGATTGGACTCTCCCATTTACTGCTATTTCTGCATGCACTAGTATAATGTTGACATAGATAATGCTTACCAAATGTTTGGTGCACCAGTGGATGAATAAACACCTGAGAGAACTCATAAGAGAGGACTTACCTAACTCCTAGTCTAGTCCTTCACATTCCAAATACATCCTGGCTGTCCTTTGACTCTGACACAGACCAATTCAATGACTAAAACAGGATCTACTGGGGATGTGAAGATGCACGATTCAAATTCCATTTTTTTCTTACAAAGCCTGACATCCAGCTCACAGTTATTATCTTTCTCCCATTTTAAGGCAGAGTCTTGGGGATGGAGAAGATAAGGTGAATGTGCATAGTATTTGAGACCTCAGCTTCATTTCTAGAAGAAGAAATGACACTGAATCACTTCTTCCATGAATACCTTTCAGCAGGATTAAATTAATGTGGTTAGCTGCTACCAAACAATCGACTTCCAGACAATGATGTTTCATCTCCTTGCTTTCCTCACAGAGAGGATGTGAAGGGTGGCCCCATGTTTCCTGCTGTTAAGTGGAACTTAAGTGGAAAAGAAGAGGAACTTTGTTTCTGAGCTGATAATCACCTAAAAAAAGGCACATAAAATCCAGAAGGGGGATCAACTGGAGCTTTAAAGAGGCTCAAAAAAGGTCTATGTTTCAAGGCCTTTACAGGTTATACATGATAATAGGCAAAGTTTGAGGAAAGAAGACCAACCAAATCCAATCTCATTGTAGTATAAAATTTATGTAATTTAAAAAATGCTTTAAAATTATATGCTGATACTTTTTCTCTGAATTATTTTCCACAAAATAAGCTAAGAAAAATTTCAAAATAGCACAGGTCTCAAAGTAACTTTCTGCCTTGGCCACACATGGAAAAGAAATCAAGGACATCCATGAATAGTGACCTTTTGGTCAGACCACCTGCCCCAGGATATGGCATCACACGGTGGAAAGTCAGACATGGCAGGTGTAAACAACTGACTCTGCCACCACTATGTATATGACCTTGGGCATAATCACCAGCCACCTGAGTGATGGTGTTAAGCTTCCTAATGAGAGGTCCCTGCTTCTGTCCTTGCCCATCAGTTCATCCTTGGCATAGCAGCCAAAGAGATCCAGTCAAAATGCAAGCCAGACTGTGCCACTCTGATGGCATGACCTCCCATCTCCCTCAGATTCAAGGCCAAAGTTCTTACAATGGCTGATAATGCCCTGCATGATCTGATGTCCTCGCTGTTTCCTCTCTAACCTCCTCTTGTACTTCCCCTTGTTCAGTCTGCTCCAATCAGACGGGTCTCCCTGGCATGCCTCAAACGTCTGAGCTATTTGTAATGAGGTGGATAGACCTAGAGTCTGTCATACAGAGTGAAGTAAGTCAGAAAGAGAAAGACAAATACCGTATGCTAACACATATACATGGAATTTAAGAAAAAAACAATGTCATGAAGAGCCTAAGGGTAAGACAGGAATAAAGACACAGACCTACTAGAGAATGGACTTGAGGACATGGGGAGGGGAAGGGTGAGCTGTGACAAAGCGAGAGAGTGGCATGGACATATATACACTACCAAACGTAAGGTAGATAGCTAGTGGGAAGCAGCCGTATAGCACAGGGATATCAGCTAGGTGGTTTGTGACCACCTAGAGGGGTGGGATAGGGAGGGTGGGAGGGAGGGAGACGCAAGAGGGAAGAGATATGGGAACATATGTATATGTATAACTGATTCACTTTGTTATAAAGCAGAAACTAACACACCATTGTAAAGCAATTATACTCCAATAAAGATGTAAAAAAAAAAACATCTGGGAACCCCCCTAGCTTGGAGATTCACAACTGCTGTTCTCTCTGCCTGTATTGCTCTTTCCTCAGATACCTAAGTGGCTCTCTCTTTCAGGTCCTTCAGGCCTTTATCCAAACGGTGCCTTCTCCGTGAAACATTTCTCAGCCAGTCTATTTAAAATCACCATCTTTCTCCACCATGTACTCTCTCTCATTCCATGTTGATTTTTTTCCTTCTTATCTCTTATCACCACCCCATGTGCTCTATGTTCCTTATCTCATTTATTATCTGTCTCTACCCATTGGAATATAAGCTTTATGAGGAGAGGACAGGGAATTTTGCCAGTTGTGTTTATTGATCAATTCTTATTTTCCAGAATGAATGTCTAGCAAACACATGGTAAACATTCAGTAAATAGTTAATGAATGAATGAGGGAGATAATGGATTAATTAAACATACTAAGATTCTCTAAGACTCGTTTCCTCATTTGTAAAACAGAAATAATACCTCCCAGCATAGCCCTATCACGTCCTAGGTACCTAATTCATTGCAAATCTCTTCTTTACATCCAGTCTCATATAAAAATATTTTCTATCGTCTATATCCTGAGGATAGAATTAACAATAAATTTCTATTTATAGCACCAGCATTCCAATTCCACAGTCCCACTATCATGATTTCATTTTGCAAATTACTGTGACAAATAGACTATTTCTGGTTGGCTCAGGCCCTTTTACAGAATAAATGCCCAATAAATATTAGTTTTCTTTTTTCTTTCTCCCTTTATGTTTTATGTACATAAATACTGTCTCAGCCAACAAGGTCCTTTTAAAGATCCTTTGCTTACCTTGGTAAAATCCAAAATACCACAATTCAAACACTAAGCAGAGGCTCAATAAATGTTGGTTTAAATACATATAAAATATCAGGACCTTAATAACAATTTTCTCTGTCCAGAAATGCAGATGCCTTAGCTGCCTATTTCCAGGCAAGAGTCACTTTTGGGGTAAAGTGTGGACCCAGCTAGAACAGCAATGATTTTGCCATATACACCTCCAGGTGCTTACATCTCTGAGAGACAGTGAACAAAGACACAGCAGGCCCTTGAGCTGCTTTGGTTACATTCTGCTTTTCAGAGATCTTTGGTGACCACATGCATGCTTCAGTTTATTTATCCAAGGCTGCTCTTGCAGGCCCAGACCAGAGAAAAAGGGGAGGGTGCTGCCAGATGTGTTAAGGAAGGCAAGTGCCTAGAAAGCCTTGGTTTGGGTTTCAGCTAGTAATTATAAAATGCTAAGTATAATCTGGGGCACTCTAGTTTTCCTTCCCAGACCACAGAACCCTGGGGGAAAGGAGACCATAATAAATAAAGGTGCCCTCTCAGCACTTGGGGAAGTATTCACAGAATTTCAGAGAATTTTTCATGCAAGAATCCAAACTAGAATTGGGTCACAGTTGGGGTGTGTGTGTGTGTGTGTGTGTATGTGTGTGTGTGTGTTTGTCCTACATAACAATGGGTGATAAAAGCAAAATGGTTGATAAGTAAAATCCCCAGCTTTGAGGCCTGAGTGATCTGACCCACACTCTACTCCGTATGGGGTCCTCTTTCCTTTAGGACAGATATGGAAATTGTTAATTGTTTTTTTTTTTTTTTTTTTTGGAAATTGTTTAACAATGGCTATAAACTTCCTTTCTGTGCTGCCCTGGGGCTAAAAGCATGGATGAAGCAGATACAAAGAGGAGCCCTCAGGGAGAGAAATCTTCAAGGTATTATTAATATAGAGAGAAGCAATTATCTGGGTGATACAAAGGTATCAGATTGGGAAATGGGCAATTATTAAAGAAAAAAGTCTCCTTGAGATGTGTGTAATTAAAAATGAAGAACTAAAGATACCATGGCACAGTGCTATAAAATAATTAGTGTATTTTGAATACCTAACTGCTGTATGGCTGGCCCTGCATGAGACATTCTATATATCATTATGTCAACGAATCACAACAGTAATCTTTTATAGTAGTTATTTTCCCATTCTACAGCTGATGAAACTGAAAACATAGCGTGCAAGTGACATACCCAAGATAACATAGCTACGGCTTGTGAAATCTAACAACCTAGGTCTAATTTGAACAATAGAGAAAAAGTAGACTTACAAAAAGAAAGAAAAGAACGGAGTCTTAGGGATCTGTAGGACAGTAACAAAGATCTTATAGTATACCATCAGTGTCCCAGATAAAGAGGAGAAAGAACATAGGGCTAAAAATTTATTTGAAGAAAGAATGACTGAAAACTTCCCAAATTTGGCAAAAAAAAAAAAAAAATACAACCTGCACATTCAAAAAGCTGAGCTAACTGCAAATAAGATAGACTCAAAGAATCCCTTACCAAGACTTATCATAATTAAACTTCTGAAAAAGACAAATCAAAACTCTTGAAAGGAGCAAGAGAAAAATGATGCTATATGTAGGGGAACACCAATTCAAATCCATAGTTTTTTTCATCTGAAGCCAGTATGGCAGAAGGGAATGGCACATTTTTCTAAGGATCAAAAGAAATAATTGTCAAAATTGAATTCTATATTCAGTGAGAATATACTTTAAGTATAAAGTGGGGGGGGGGACCCCCAGGTGATGGAAAACTAAGAGAATTTGTTGCTAGCAGAACCAACTGAAAGAACGGCTAAAGGAAGTTTTCCAAGCAGAAAGAAAATGATTATGGAGAGGTTTTAAACTTTATAAAGGACAGAACAAAGAAATGGATAGAAGTAGGGAAAGATATAATAAATGATCTTTTACCTCATGAGCTTCTTAAATCATATCTGATAGTTAAATCAAAAATTATAATATGTGATGCAGAGGGACATGCATCAGATGCATTTTTCTGATGCAGACAGAAAAAAATCACCATAGTAACTTAAAGTTATTTACAGATTTAAAAATAAATTTACAGAAATGTATACACATCATATTACATTAAATAGCTTTAGTTAAGATGTTACAGGTAGTGTTGAACATACACAACAAAACATAAATCAACTTCTAAACCACATAAATGCCCTCAAAGCACGCTCAAAAACCACTGGAAGATGGCCCAGGAAAAATTGGCAAAATGAGCTTTCAGAAACCAGCAGTAAAGATGGTGTCCGCACTGGTTGCAGGTGCTGCGGAAATAAGAGTCACCCTAACCTTGAGCTGCGACCAGACACTTGCACGTAAGACAGACAGAAAACATGTGAGAGTGCCTTTTTTAAATTTAATTATCCTGGTGGAGCTCATAGAACACAGGACTTGAAAATTTATACTCTGATCCACATGAAGGTGGGATGATGTTACTTGTGGCTAATTAAGACAATTATATTTTTTATGAGGACAAGAAAGAACAAATGGAAGTAAGATTTCACTACACTGGAAGAGGTAAAACATCATATAGCTTAAAATGCTAAATAAATCAAAGTTGATAATGTTATTGTAACCCAGAGGAAACCCTAACATACCACTAATTATTCGAAAAGCAAGTAGTCTAAATGTACCAATAAAAGGGCAGAAGTTGGCAGAGTGGATAAAACAAAACAAGCTCAATATTCCATAATAACCTAAATGGGAAAAGAATTTGAAAAAAGAATAGATACATATAGATGTATAACTGAATCATTTTGCTGTACACCTGAAACTAACACAACATTGTTAATCAACTCTACTCCAATATAAAATAAAAGTTAAAAAAAAAATTCTCCATCTGAGAAACAAAAAATAAACAAAAACAAAAAACAACCATGATCCAACTGTTATGGACTGAATGTTTGAGTCTTCCCCCAAATTCATATGTTGAAGCTCTAACCCACCCCCCACCCTGTAAATGTGATAGTATTAGGAAGTGGGGGGTAATTAAGCTGAGATGAAGTCATGAGGATGGAGCCCCCATGCTTGGATTAGTGCCCTTAAAAGAAAAGAAAGAGACACCAGAGCTTCCTCTCTCTGCCATGTGAGGATATGAGGATACAGAGAGAAGGCAGTCATCTGCAAGCTAGAAAGTAGGTCATCACTGAGAACCAAACCTGTGCGCTCCTTAATTTTAGATTTCCCAGTCTCCAGACCTGTGAGAAATAAATATCTGTATTAGTCAACTAGTCTAAGGTATTCTGTAATAGCAGCCTGAGCTGACTAAGGCACCAACTATAGTCTGTCTATAAGAAATTCACTTCAAATATAACATGAGGAGATAGGAATTAAAAGGATGGAAAAAGATATATTACACAAACATTATTAAAAACAGCTGACATGACTATATTGCTATCAGATAAAGTAGACTTTAGAGCAAAGACAATTAACTAGGGGCAAAGAGGGACATTACATAATGATGCATTTTAAATCCCGACTTCAAGTGAGAAATCTTCTCATATTTACAGTGATAATATATATAAGATAAAATATATAGGACTTTTGCTTTGTTATACACCAGAGAAGAAGAGTATACTTTTTATTACAGGGTTCTTTATACAACCTAGACTCTTTCACTAATATTAATGTTATTATCATTTTTTCTAATTAACCAGTTACAAAATAAACAAAAATCTAGCCAAACAGAAAAGGAATCCAAAGGCTTAGAGGATTGCACCTGCAATCTTCAGCATGTTTGCAAACAGAAATAAAGCCTATATGGCAGGAGGGAACCCATTTGAATGAAGAGCAGGAGATGAGTTTAGATAGACAGGCTGAGGCCAAACCATATAAGTCCTTGTAGGCCATGGCAAGGAGTTGGTTGTTTTATTCAAAAGGCAATGTGAAGTCATGAGAGTATTTAAGTAGAATAGTGATATGATTACAGTTTTATGATTCTATGACTGTTGGGAAGAAGGAGAATTTGAGTATAGCTTAGAGCATGGTGAGTTTGAGATAAATGTGGAACATCTAGGTAGAAATGTCCAGTTATTCAAACAGGTCAGGAACAAAAATGGCAGTTATAGATGTGTGAGTCATTGGCACAGAGCTGGTATCAATGGGAACCAGATGAAGACAAAGAAGTCTTTTGGAGGAGACAAAAACTTGAAGAAGAAAACCCCAGGGAAGGCCATTATAGAAAGTGAGGGAGAGAAAGAGGAGCTGAAGGGGATCCCCAATTGTATACCTTTTACATCTGGATTTATTTCTAGACTGAGCATCTGCTCAATAATCTTATATCTTTTCTAATCCTGATGAAATGGATTAGGAAGTCCTTTGACCTCTGGAATATTTTATTTAAGTTTCTGAAATATTTTATCATATAAAAAGTAGTAGTTATGCTACATAAGAGAAGGGACTAGGGTTTAAATCTTTCAGGGTTGTTTGTTTTGCATCCTTATGTAGCTAAAAGAACGAACTACCCATGGGTCATTTAATCTGGACGTCTATACTCTCCCATGTCTGATTGATAGCAGTCTTTATCTTCAAATCATCTTAATTACCAATTTGAACATCCAATATTGTTTCCACTTGGAGGATTTATTATACCTGAGGTTTTTGAGCCAATATGTTTATGGCAAACTATAAATTCGACGAGATTCCAAATTACCTGTTCTGAATTTCTTCCCACCGTTACCATAAAACCAACCACAGAAAGGATACATTTTAATAGCCCCTTTCATTCATATCTTGTTTTCAAATCATCACATCTCAGTTATGGCCAGATAGACTATCTCTCCTTCTATCTCTGTTTCTATCTATCCATCTCTTGTTCACCATATTGATCATAACTTTGAATTTAGATCCACTATTTAATGTAAAAGAAGACTAAAATGTTTAGAATCAAAAAAGTGTAAAGATTAAAAGAAAGTAAAATCAAGAGCGTCAGCAAAAGTTTTCCTATTTCAGGAATAGATTAGTATATTTAGTGAGCAAATATTTAATTTGAAGTTTCTCTTAAAAAGAAGTTGACTTGAATATTGAGCTGGTACCTATGCTGTCAATAATGTCTTCTAAGCTGAATGAGGAAAGCTATGGCTTATAGATAAGTATGTTTGTAGCAGGAGACTCTTAGCAACGCAAAGGTGACTCAACAGGTGACAGCCCACCACAGAGAGAACATAAAAACCTGCAAGGAAACGGCAAGGCAGCAACACATATTTCAGATCACAAAATTTCTGAGTCTTCCTCCCTTCCACAGTCTATTTCTTTGGGCAGGTTTAATTCTAGAACAGTTCGGTTATTTCTTTCAGTAAACCTTAAAATTGAAGGCAGATATTTTTAAAGGCCTTTACAACAGATAAAGAAAGATGACAAGAAACAAGCCAGAAAGTTCAGATAGACTGGCTCCCATTCCCTTGCTCTTTTCTGTGTTGGAGGTATATTAGAAAATGTTTGGATTCTAGCTCTAGCTATGTGTTCCTTGAACTGAAATCACACTTTATTCATTTGTATCATAGGAAACAACTTGCACCATGTAAGATTTCAGATCATTCACTTAATGCAGCTGGTACATAAAAAGTGGGCAAAAATATTTATAATCAGAGTTTATATTGAAGTTTTACCAATCTCTTTAAGATCAAGAATAGCTATACATTCCTAAATCTCACCAACACAATCTCATTACCAAGTTTTCCAGGCTGAAAGCCTTTTAAAGAAGAGGAGAAAGGGCAGTGGTCTGGGACCTGAGAGTCGTGGTTTTATACCACTTATGCAATGAACTTGGACAGAATCCCTCACCACTCTGGACTCCAGTTTCATCAGATATAAAATGTGTTTATTTGCAAATGCATGTGGTTGTCTCAATTACCCCACATTCAAGAACAGCTGAGCTCAGTCATGGTAATAATATTAGTGGTGGTGGTAGTAGTAGTAGTAATATAATAATAATAATAATAATAATAATGGTGCTTGGACTTCCCTGGTGGTGCAGTGGTTAAGAAACCACCTGCCAATGCAGGGGACACGGGTTACAGCCCTGGTCCAGGAAGATCCCACATGCCGCGGAGCAACTAAGCCCATGTGCCACAACTACTGAAGCCTGCACGCTCTAGAGCCCATGAGCCAAAACTACTGAGCCCACGTGCCACAACTACTGAAGCCCGAGCGCCTAGAGCCCGTGCTCCGCAGCAAGAGAAGCCACCGCAATGAGAAGCCCACGCACCGCAACGGAGAGTAGCCCCCCGCTCACCGCAACTAGAGAAAGTCCGCGTGCAGCAACAAAGACACAAGGCAGCCAAAAATAAATAAATAAATTAATTAATTAAAAAAAAATAATGGTGCTTATTACATTCCTGGCATTACTTGAAACCCCTTTATACATATTAACTGACATAATACACTCACCCTATGCAATAAGTACTATTACTATTGTTCTCATATTTTACAGAAAAGAAACTGAGTCACAAAGAGGTTAAGCAATTATCTTATGTCACCACACATAGTAAATTGCAGAAGGAGGATTCACACACAGGCATTCTAGTGCCACATTCTGGTCCCTAACACCATAAACAATGCATGTTATGTGATGGGTACATTTGACCATCTCCACTGCTGAAATTTTTGGAGAGAAAATTAGGACTCTTAATAATAAGTCTTTATGGGTAGAAAGAAAAAAGGCTCAAAACAGTGACCTAGTACTGGAGACATCTACTCCAGTTCCCCAAGTATTAAGTCATTCACCCCATTTGGGGGCTCTGGCAGTATGCAGTAATTTCAAAGTTTGTGCCCCTGGAACAAAAAAAGGTAGCTTGACAATGGTGATGAGCATAATATGCATGGAGATTTCTTGCATATTTTGCATTTTATTCCCTACCCTAGTCCTATCTGTGCTCTAACAAATGCAATTTGAATTTTCTTCCTTATTCAACTTTGCACAGCTATTTAATGTTACATCTTTGACAACAGATGTCAGGCTAGCACTTGAATAAGATCTTTTCCCTATATGTTATTCTCTTTTGGTTTTCACTTTATTCTTATATAATAATTTTGCTCAAAACAATCAGAAGAGAATGAAAAATAAAAGAAGGGAAGAGGCATATGGTTTGGGCAAGAATTTCCTCCTTAAAAAAAAAATAGAATTTCCTCCTTGGTTTAGAAGTCTTCATTCATCTCTTGGATTATTATACCAAATTCTGCTAGAACAGGACGAGGAATATATGTGTGAGGGCAGTGGCCAGAGAGGGGATAGGACTGAAATAACCTCACTTGCCTTTTTCTTTTAAATAATGTTTTAAATTATTTTTTTGTAATGTGACAAACCTTGTTTTAGAAATGGAGACTCTGTAATAAAAAGCACAAACCTTAATTTCTGCCTCTTGATCCATACATTTCAGATTATGGGGAAACTGGCATCTGTTCACAGACTCAAAATTGTCTTTTCTGAATCCCTATGTTTTTATGTGGTTTGTCTGCAAAGGGATTATGTCTGTATTAGCATATGAAATTTTTCTTGCTTGTTTTCCCCTAATGGAGTTGTTGAAAACACACAAGAGGAACTGTATTACTTTTAACTTTAAGGAAAACTCATTGCAGTAGAAACACTACATAAAACAGAGAAGGTCCCAACCTGCCTTGGCTTTAAGTTCTCAGTCCTTCTTCACAGTCTTTTTCTTCACAGTCAGTTATCCCAAGGATTGCTGGGTTCGTCATCCTATGTAATGAATGCAGCCCCCACCCCCCAAAAAAAACAATGGGAGTTCAGGAACTGGCACTTGGAAGGCAGGGTTTTATATATATATCTCCTTAGTCCCAAATACAACTTGACTTGGGTTGGGATTATACTTGAAAACTGTAGTCCACCTTTTAATGTAATTCCTGAGCACATGTGTTTTTACTCCAAGTCTGGGAGTCCAGGTTACACTATTTTCCAGCAAGGTTGAAGATAAGAGTTGAAAAGGTCACTTCAGAGAATGGGAGGGGGCCAAGGCAAGATGAAAGATTAGTGGGAGTGATTACTATTGGACTAGCATAGTCCTCAATTCTAAACTTAGTTTACCACATTACTCATTAAGTGGATCAATTTTCCAGTGGCAGTGTGCTGGAATCAAGAAGTGCACTCCACTTAATCCCTCAAAATAAGCAATTCCCTATGTTTGCAAACAGGTTCTTTCCCTCTGCCACCAGTCCCCCCACCCCAGGCCTTCCAAACAACCCACTGGCTTCTAAAATACTCATTAGGATGGGATCTATGGCATTCAGGAACCTCCAATGTCCCTGCTTACCTCCGCTCTTTTCTATCCCTCCAGAGGCAGCCACCCACCCAGTACACTGCAGACTCATTGGCTTTCTCTTCCCTCATCCAATGTTCAAAACTGTCTCTCTTCAGGGTTTTTGGGCACTCTGTTTCCCCTCTTTGGCGTATTCCCACTCAATCACGCATAAAACTCAACCTCTGCCTAGTTAACTCCACTAACTCTTTAACTAGCCAGTGAGGTAAGTATCACTGTCCAGGCTTCAGAAGGCAAAAGCCCAAAGCGGCACAACAGTTGGCAAATTGGTCAGGAAGGCAACACGGGGCCGTCGGTATTTGAATTTGGTTTTCTCTAATTCCTTCATTTCTTTTTTTGTAAACTGTCTTGTAAACTGAGTAATACCACCTCCGTTTCCAACACTCGCATTCAAAGATCTGAAGTTGCAATGAACGCTTTTGCTTATTAAGGCACTTTATCGGAATGTCAGAAATTTAATTTTACAGTGTGATACTACTGTCATTTGTGTGCTAACTTCACCGTCTACCTACGCGGCATCTGAATGTGTAGCTGAGTCCTCATGGTGCTTGGGCCGTCTTTTCATTTGTCCCTTGATGAATCCAGCGCACACTGCTGTCTTTCTCTCTCGGCTCACGTCTCTACTCTTTGGCAATTAATTACACGTTGTCTTGCAACATCTTTGGAATCTCCATCTGGTAATTTTTTAACTTTTATATTGTTATTAAATTCTTAAATATGTGTCTCTGATTCTTCCAACTAGGCTCTAAGTTTCTTGAGGTTAAAGTAGAATACTTTACAAATAACTGGCCATCTTTATCATTTGTGTGCACATCACAGCATATAAAGTTCTTCAACATGCACCTTCACATTACTTTTTATACCAGTTCTATGAGAAGATGAGACACTTTCTTCAGGTGAGGAAATGGAAGTCAGAGAAACAATTGACAATATCACCATTTGTAAGGAGTGAAAGCAGGTCTTTAGATTTCTGATTGAAAGTTTCTGTTTTTATTTTCCCCACCACACCAACTTGCTTTCACGTATGTCTGCCGTGCCTAGCACAGGGTCTTGCACACAATAGATACTTAATAATTATTTGTGGATTGATTTTAGATTTCAAGGGAAACTAAATAAAGGAAGAATCATCAGGATCTGGAGCTGCATGGCAAACGTCTGTATGGAAAGTAAATAAGTGAACTCACTGCCTGGATTCTTCCAAAATGACAGTGTTTGGTGTTGAGGAAGCATATTATTTGGTTGAAGTGACTGAGATTTTCCTTTTTTAAAAAATATTTATGGGGCTTCCCTGGTGGCGCAGTGGTTGAGAGTCCACCTGCCGATGCAGGGGACACGGGTTCGTGCCCCAGTCCGGGAAGGTCCCACATGCCGCGGAGCGGCTGGGCCCATGGGCCATGGCCGCTGAGCCTGCGCGTCCGGAGCCTGTGCTCCGCAACGGGAGAGGCCACAACAGTGAAAGGCCCGTGTACGGCATAAAATAAATAAATAAATAATGGTTTTAAGGATAGAATACAGCTCACATCTTGCAAAAACTGGAGAGTACGTGTGTGATTTAAAGAAACTTGTACAAGGTTGCATTTTTTTCAGGACCACGCATGCCTCTGTGATTATTGTAAAAGGAGTAAACAGCTCTCCTTGGCTTTCAGCTCATGGCCAGTGAAGGAAGAGCTTGGAGTCTGGCTGGGAAGTCAGAAACATGTGGTGGCTCAGGATCCTGGGCAAAATAGGGTAACAATAATAGTCATTTTTCATTTTCTAGTCCTTGGTGTCTAGAGGCCTTTGGGGAATTTAACAAAATATACATAAAGCCCAATTCTGAAAACAAAGCCACACATCCCCCAGCCTTAACCAAGCAGGCCCTTTGGGAAAATAATAATAAACGTTTTCCTTCCTTTGCCACCAACGTTACAAACCATCAGCAGTGACACTGAGAACAAAGAAGTCAGAGGTTATGGGAAGGGGAAAGAGTGAAACTAGAGAGGACCCTAAGAAGAAAATAAAGGTGCATGACTGCTCTAGGAATTGCTTCTAGACTTAGGTAGAACATGAGTTTGACATGAAATGCCAGCCACCCTTCACCCCCTCACACACGCACACAGTACACACACACCCCCATCACCAATGACAAGAAGATACCTCTGAGTGATAAATTAGGCACATCAGCATATAAGAGGAGGAAACTGTCTGTTATGGTCACAGGAACAGATACTTGACTTGCTTAAGAAGTGATATAACACATGTCTTAACAATTGAAAGATGCTTGCAATGTATTACGTTAAAAAGCAAATTGTAATTAACATGCACTTTTTGTTCCACTTTTGACACAAATGTGTTTTATATGCCTGTGTACAAACATATGCACATTAGGAATGCATTAAAATATGAAAAAATATTTTTTCCATTTTTGGTGCTTGAGAATATGGGCATTTTTATATTCCTCTCCATGCTTATCTGAATTTGATATTGGAATTCATCCTATTTTCATTTATGTTTAGCTATCCTCATTTAGGTCTATGACAGGGTGACTCACATAAACCACTCACTATAATTCACAGAAGGGGTTTGCTGCACGCGTAATGTTAGTTCTCTCCCCCACTGCTTTTAATGTACGTGTAACCTGACTGATAGAAGTTTCAGAAAATTAGCCACCCAAGAACTGAGGTGCCTCTATGGTGAGCAAACTCATGATTGCTGAAAGAAGCCACATGGTTGCATGGATCGGGAACAACACCCAGCAGTGGCGATCCTGAGTTCAAGTGTCTTGATTCTTTTATCCCATTCTCTCATGATAGAAACTGAGCATATTTGTCAGCCTTTATAGGTCCTGGAAAAATAAAAAGTTTCCCTTGGTAAAGGGACTCCTCCAGTCTTCAGTTGGAAGTAAGGACTCTGTAAATGTCTCTGTAACAAGACTACTGTCTCTCTATAAGTCTTATGATAAGAAAGAAGATGGGGTGGGGTGGGGTGATGGGAAGGCTTCTAAGAGACAACTGGAAAATTCAGAAATAAACAACAAATTAGCTTAAAAAGGCTACCAACGTACTGTAACTGAAAATGTTGTGATATCTATCCAGATAGAAACAGGAATGCCTAGAATTTCTTTCATAAAATCCTAAGCGTTCAGGACAGTGTGAGGATTCCCTAAATTGCTAGAGAAATCAAAGGATGTTAGAAGATTCTAGAGTCATCTAGTAGAGTCATATGGGGCAAATTAATATAAGACTTCCTAATAAAAAATGTTTCTTTGTTCAGGATCTATGAATGACATTGAGATGTTCTTCTTTTGGGATCTGTAGGATGTAGGAGTTGTAGGGTTCTGAAGCTGCTTTAGTTTGCCTGTTGGAGAATAAGTAATAAATGATACATATGTTCTTTCCTTTGAATAAAATTTTCCTCCATTGCATAGTGACTTGCAGGAATCTGAATAGAGAGACTTGCCCGGGTTGCTGTGATGGAACCAGGACAAATGAGCCATGTCATCACCATGTCTGTTTGCTCAAATACCATGGAGGCTGAGGAGATGTGGTTTGGACAGCACAGATGAGGAGAAATGAGACTCATGCGTGTCAAAGGAAGTCCAAGTGGCACAGAATCTCCATCTACATTTATCAACATAGAACCTACAGTTCAGTTACTTCAAGGAACCTGTGATGTGCAAAAGATATTATAATTATTCTCATTGTTAGTCAGGATAAAAATAAAAAGGTCATTGTTGGTTTACATATCTGGGAAGACTGCCAAGATGATATCACAAAAACTAAAGTAGAACCTAGCATTCAAAAACACCAGCTACTACTCTCTCACCTTTGCTTTCTTTGCTTGCTGACCTCATTCTTTGCTACTGCAGACAGATTTTTCCATGCGGTAGGATACATGGCTATTGGCATCATCATTTTAGCAGCCCTAGTTGAAAATCAGAACATAATTTCACCAGCGCCTATATCAGTCTCTGAGAAGGAGAATTACCAGCCCAGAATAGCTCAGTTCTCCTTGCTTTAGAACAATTTCTGTTGCCAGGTCCGTATGATGCTGTAATTGGGCCAAGTCTGGGACATGAACACAGGGGGAAAAATGAATGTAAAGTAAGCAGACTAAAAAAGAAAATCAGCAGCTACCACAGACTACTGTATTCTATGAGACCCCAAAAATTATGATAAAAATCAGGCCAGAAACTAGAGAGAATGTGATTTCAGCACAACACTGTGTTAAATGTTTTATATATATATATATATATATACTTCAATAAATACAGACACACAAAACCCCTACAAATAAACATTTGTATGTTAAATGGTTTTTTTAATAGTCAAAATTGTGTAAAGACGTTGAAATGAGTTACTTTGTAAAGTAAAGTAGTGAGTTGCCCATCTCTAAAGGTATTCAAACAGAGGTTGGGAGATAAGTCCACAGTAATGTTTGAAGAATATTTTTCAATTATGTTTGGTTGAGCCTAGTGAGGTATGGAGAAGACATTCAGGATTTGTACAACATGGCAGAAAGGGAGAACCTGCCCTTCACTGAAGTTCAACCAGAGCATTTCTACTTGATGTATTTCATGTACTGGACTCCCATACAAGGTTTTAAGAGTGGTTTGTCAACTAAAGATTAAAAACTTAAAATGCACCGTAGTAACTGTGTAGATGTTCCTTAGATAGCAGGGAAGATAAGATAACCTTTAAACTCTGAGATGACCTATAACCATGTATATAAAAAGAGATCAGTAAAGATTATTAAAGTTCATTTTAAAGATAAAGTTCTATGATTTTCCAAGCCTTTTGAGGTGAGGGGCTTCAGCTGTGGAGCATTCAAAAGTACTAACACATGTTTCAGAGTCTAGCTAGGTTTGAGAGTTCAGCAAATTAAGCTACTGGGTGAGGTCTTCCCACATTGAGTTCTCATCTAGTTAAAGAATGCTCCATTAATAAGTGCTTGTTTTTTTTTTCTTTCCTCACAGGTTGTGGCTCCATGTTCTAATGGATCCAACACAAATCAAATTGTTAAATGTAAACTGTTTTCTTCAAAAGGCAGGGGAGAGATGATGTGCTATTCGCATGTATTTCCAACACATGATTCATGACCTTTCTCATCTCATCTACAGAAATGTGCAGAACAAAGACTTCAGGTATGCATTTTGCAGATGAAAAGACTGAGTTAATTGAGTTGACTGAAATTCCATTGGTAGTTACATCTCCTACAGTTTAGTTTATTCACTGCTTTCATTTTTAAAAGAAGATTAGAGTTTAGAGTTAGGGAATGGTAAATTGAGTCTCTTGAATTAAAAAGCCCTTTTTTGTAGTGCATGCCAATTTCTATGGTGTAAATATTTCTACTGTAGTTGATTTTTGGCTGCCATCTTCCACTGAACATAGACTTGGGACAAGATGTGCACATGATAGATGGTACAGCTGGCTCCGGCACAACACCAGGTGGCTTTGACCAGAACTGAGACTTTTAACCAAGGAGAAAGGAGGCCACCTTAAAAAATCACGCCAACATAAGTAAGAAATTAGAGCCCAAATTATGACCACAAGTACCAGAGACATACGAAAATACATTTCAAAAAGAGCGAGAACTTTTGACTTCCCTGATTAAACTATCACTACTTACTAGTGATCTTAGGCTAAAACTCAACATCTTTACCAAGGCTTACAAATGTCTGCATCACCTGTCATCTGTCCCTATTCCTTATTGCATTCCCTTGGCTTCTTACAGTTTTACAAATACGACATCTACTCTTCCCCATCATAGCCTCCGTATGAGCTTCTCCTGTCTGGAATCTTTCCTTGTTCTCCTCCCTGCCCTTGGGTTATCCAATAACTCATATTCATTTTGGGGTCTCAGATAAAATGTCTCTTCCTTAGAGAAGATCTCTGAACCTCCCTTTCTTCACTAGGTCATGTCTCTGGTTATATACTCTCCTAGAATACTCTAAGCTTTCCTAATAGCACTTACAGCAACTACACAATTTGTGAATGTGTCTTCTCTTCTACAATGTAAGTTGACACGGTCTGTGTCTGTCTTGCTTTCTGTCAAATCCACAGCACTTAGCACATTACCTAGCTTATTAATTCCATTAATAACTGATGGAGGAATGAGGGAATGAGTGAAAAAGCAGGAGTTTGTTAAAGTCTCAAAAATGACCAGTAGAAAAACAGAAATCAAGTTACAGATGTAGAAAATAAACTTATGGTTACCAGGGGCTAAGCGAGGGACGGATAGATTGGAAGATTGGGATTGACGTATACCCACTACTATACATAAAATAGATAACTAATAAGGACCTACTGTATAGCATATGGAACTCAATACTCTGTAATAACCAACATGGAAAAAGAATCTATAAAAGGGTGGATATGTATATGTATAACAGATTCACTTTGCTGTATACCTGAAACTAACATGACATGTAAATCAGCTATATTCCAATAAAATTTTTTAAAAAATGACCAGTAGAGATTCTTTAACAATTCAAATGATTCCCTCCCGTCACAACTTTCCCTTTAAAAGAAAGAGTTTTATCTGCATAGTTATTATGCCATAGACTGGTTAGACAAAGTTAAGGTTCCAAACCTAAAATAGTCATTTTGGCTCTGTGTTAAGCTAGTAGGAAAAGCAAATTTAAAAAAATACAACAACTCCTCTTTGGGGAGCATAGCTGTGACTAGTACATATTTTATTTTTAAATGATTTTCCATCTTTAAGAATTGCATATCCACTGGTCTTGCAGTGGTTTGACCAGTGATATCATCTTTCCTTATGAGTTCTGCCCATGCCTGTCTCATCAAATCAATCAGCTCACTAGAAAAGAGGTCTTAGCTGCCTGAAACATTTCAACCAAACCTCCTCTTATTTCTCCACATCAAGAAAGAGGTGCCTTTCACTACAGAGCTGGTGCTGGAGTTGGTGAGGGTGTAGAAGGGAAGGTTGGGGGGAGACATTTGAAGTACAGTAGGTTCTTTGAAAATTGTAAAGGCTTCTGGGGAAACCTGAGTCCTTTCAGGTCCTCAGCCCAAGGTCCTGGGACAGTTTTCATGACAGTAGGTCAATACAAGGGAATACAGAATTCTCCAGGCAGAACAGCAAGAGAGTTTTGAGTTTCACACGTGCACTGGAAAACCATCTCCCTCAGCAGGTGTGGATTTCTACACCCTTTGGTTCAACACCGTCAGAGCAAACTGAAATATTTTTTCACTTGGAAGATTTTTTTATTATTATTAACCTCTTCTTCTTCTCCCCCTTGTCATCTGACATTTCCTTCCCAGGTTGATTTTTCTCCAATAGGCTTAGACTTTGGAATTTGTGGATCTCTAGTGTTAACTATGCAGATGCAATTTTGCCTTCGTTCAGCTTCGTTTTAAAGCTGTCTCCTATTTCCCCAGCTACAGGGTGCTTCTTTAGGCCACGTGCCGTCCTCTGCCCCTCACTGTATTTACAACTTCCCCAGACCACTTCCTATCTCTATAATCTCATTCACCCTTCTTGCGTTACTGCTTGAGAGCCCAGCCTTCATTTCCGGAGTTGGGAGTATGGTTTCGATTAGAAAGCTCTGTTTTTTCCCTGGTCTTCATAGACTGGCTTTCAGTATCCCAGTCCACTTTTCATGACTGTCTTCCTCTGGCCACAGTTTGTTAAAGCATAATGATCTCATCTTCTTCTCTTTAATGACTTGACCCCATTTCTTTCCCTGAACCGTATTACATTATGGGTGACATTATTTATGTTGTTCTTTTTGCCCCGGTGACATGCTTCAAGCTGTCCGTTTTCCCCTGTGCTGGGTCAGAAAACACAGGCCATGTGCTTAGCACATCCTAAGTTAATTCTTTCTTTTGAAATGACCCCTTCCAGGGTTCTACAGAAGCCATCAAATCTACATCTATTGAAGTCACTGAGACAATTGCGCAGAGGATATCAATCAGGTTGGAAAACCTTGGATTTGGAATCAAATTTCTATTTTTTGCTCAGAAAAGGGCATAAACTGTTGAGTCTTCTCTTCAATAAATGGGGGAAGAGGGAACTGTGCTTGCTACTCAAGATCCCTGGACTGTGAGGGAGGTAGATTAGGGCAATAGGGAGAAAAAGAGGGGACAGGGGCCCAGGTTTTATAATCCCATCTAGGGTCCTTGCTTGAGTGACTTATTCAGCCCTAAAGCTCATGATTTGTTTTGTTTTTCACTTACAAAATGAACCTAATAATATTTTTCCTGTTTGCCACAGACTTAATCAAAGAAATCCAGTACACTTAAAAATGTTTTGGTAACAGTGAAACAGTGGAGGTAGAGTATAGTATGGGCTTCTGAGTCAAACTTGATAAAATTTAGGTCTTGATCCCAAGATTTACTGGGGTATAACCTTGAATGAGTTATTTAACATCTATAAACCTAAGTTTCTTTAGCTAGAAAATTGGATAACAAAAGCTTTCACCTCTCAGGATTGTTATAGGGATAAATATAATAATTATACTAAAGCACTTAAAATTGTGTTTCAGGGCTTCCCTGGTGGCGCAGTGGTTGAGAGTCTGCCTGCCGATGCAGGGGACACGGGTTCGTGCCCCGGTCCGGGAGGATCCTGCATGCCGCAGAGCGGCTGGGCCCGTGAGCCATGGCCACTGAGCCTGCGCATCCGGAGCCTGTGCTCCGCAACGGGAGAGGCCACAACAGTGAGAGGCCCGCGTACCGCAAAAAAAAGTGTGTTTCATGGAATGTGCTTAATAAACATTGGATATTATCACTATTAACAATATCCACGATCACTACAACTTCTAAAGTGGTCTAAGAGAATGGAATTATGTGGAGTTATATTTGTTTATATGTTCACTTCTCTCAATCAGACTTTGGATTCCCTAGAAGAGATAGCATGTCTTAATTTTCTCTCCTTAGCACCAAACACAGGGCTTGAGACATAGAAACTCAATAAAGATGTACCAGTTTTAGAATGTGGTAGGTGACAATATCAGTGTCTTTGCCTCTGAGCCTCTTCCATCATAATTGCTAGACAATTTCAAATCCCTTCTTTTATGCATCAGAATACAAAGAAACCCATCTATTATGCTCTGTGCACAAGACTGATCTTTCCTTCCTACTATTTCAGGGTTCTGCCCTGTTACTTTTCCCTTCTCCATATTTTTTTCTACAAAGTCCTATAAAAATTCTAAAGACAAAAGTAGTACACAGTCACCCTGAAGCTCTAATTCGATGTAAAAAAAGAAAGTCAAAGTGGAAATCGCTCCTTCTTTTCCTTCTGTTGTTATACAGTGTTGATAATCTGGCATGTACCTTTCCATATTCTTCTTTGTATGCAGAAACATATACATACATATCACATAAAGAGTTTTTTTTGCTTTGTTTTAAAAAGTGTTATAATATAAATATTATTCTTGCTTTTTCCACTTGTATTGATAAATAATTTCATGAAAATATTCAATTTGAAGATTATCGTCTACATCTGGGTATTTAGGTTATTTTCTTTTTAGTTCCATTTTCGAACGATTATCTATATATTGCTATCTCTTAATTCAGCAAATTTAAATATTAACTATTCATATCCTGTGAAAATAGGTGAGGATTTTAACTCTCATCCTTTCTTTTCTGACATTTCACCAATATATGTATTTTGAAATAACGGTTAAATTTGTATTCCATATTTTTGTTACTACGACTATGTAAACAATTGTTTTTCACTGCTGAACAAAGTAGTCTCTAGGATCACATTGTTTTTCTTCTTGAACAGCTTACCAAGCTCCCTTTTCCTCATTTAATTATTGCATAATTTTCTCATTGTGTGACTATTTGGCTAAATCTTCCAACATCCAAAATACGCTCTGTAAAATGTCTCTCAATAGAAGTTTTCGCAGAGCTTAAACCAGCTATGTAATCAACCAGTTCCATTTTTCCTAGAGGTGTTTTCTGGAGTCCTCTTTTATCTGTTCTAATATGGATCTGGTTTTGTCTATGCCTGTCACACTGCTGTTCTGGGACTTTCCTTCACCAGTATCCTAGGGATTGCTTTTGCATATGATCTGTTTTAGTTTGCCTGTTTCTAGGTCCTCATAACTTTTTTCTTGATTTCCTTGCTTAATATGTTGAGGCATTTCTTTGAGTAGATTATTTTTATTTTTATTTTATTTTATTTTTTTGCGGTACGCGGTCCTCTCACTGTTGTGGCCTCTCCCGTTGCAGAGCAACAGGCTCCGGACGCGCAGGCTCAGCAGCCATGGCTCACGGGCGCAGATGCTCCTCAGCATGTGGGATCTTCCCGGACCAGGGCACGAACCCGCGTCCCCTGCATCAGCAGGCGGACTCTCAGCCACTGCGCCACCAGGGAAGCCCTGAGTAGATTATTGAGAAAGAGTTCAAGGAGGTAATATTTTTGATATTTCACTGTTCTGAAAATATCTTTATTCTATCCTTACTCTTAGTTGGTACTTTGAATGGGTATAGGATTCAGGGGGACATTTATTTTCAGTCAGAATTTTGAAAACATTGGTCCATAACCTTTCAGCTTTCGTTATCATTCGTATGATAGTGTTCTTATACAAGATTCTTTTTATGCAGATTCCAGAACCTTTGTATGTGACATGGTCTTATGTATTTCCTCTCTGGAAGCTTTTGAATTTTCTTCTCTATCCTAGGTTTTTGAAATTTCCCAATGAGTTGCCCTGCTCTGTCCTGATTAAAATTTTATAGTATTTTGTATTTTGTGAGCTCTTTCACCTTGAAGACTCATGGACTTCGGTTATATTTTATTTTGTGATTTATTGGTTAATTTTCTCTACACTACCATCGAAGAATTTTATTTCTTTGACTTACTAGTTGCACTCTGGTACTTTATAGATCTGATATACTTATTTTTTTCTTTCCTATTGTCTAGCTCTACTTTTTTGTTCTATTTTTTGGCAAGTTTTTCTCAGTTATTTCTTTCAATTCTTTTACTGATTTTGAAAAAAAAAGTCTATTTTTTCTGCAGGAATTAATTATTATCAGAGTTCTTGTTTACTCCTAGTGTCTTTTTTCTTGTTTCATTGATATAGTACCTTTTTTATGTTGTTGAGATGAGAGCTATCATTTAAAAATAGTTCTGAGTTCTTTCTATTTTTTTTTTACTCTGCTCTGTATTTCATGTTAAAAACTTTTCTCCAAAATTTTGTGATCTTTAAGCCCTTTCAAAGCAGACACTTTTTTTTTTGAGCCTTTAAAAAGCAGAAACTCAATGAGAAGGCAGAGTTTAGTAATTAGTAGGCAATCAAGGAGACAGCTGGAATTATTTAAAGGACTTTTCCCAAATTTCAGAATTAATAGGCCTCTTCTTATAAGGCAGTTTAGGATCTTCAGAGAAAGACATCAATCTCCTACAGTAGGGGGTAAAGGAAGGGAACCTGAGGTCCTGTCTTTTAGGCTCTGTCCTTTGACTTCATCCTTTTGTTTTCCATCTGAAACTTTACCTCTCACCCTTTTCTGATCTTTATTTCTTCATGTCAAGAGACTCCATATTTACTTTCTTCAGAATGTATGTCTCCATTTTTCTATGGAGAGAAGCAAGGGGTAGTCATTAACTGCATAGGATAGGAATGAAAATGACTCTTTTACAGCCTTTCAAACAATCCATATGCTTTTTTTTTTTTTTTTTTTTTTTTTGCGGTATGCGGGCCTCTCACTGTTGTGGCCTCTCCCATTGTGGAGCACAGGCTCTGGATGCTCAGGCTCAGCGGCCATGGCTCACGGGCCCAGCCGCTCTGCAGCATGTGGGATCTTCCCGGACCAGGTCACGAACCCGTGTCCCCTGCATTGGCAGGCAGACTCTCAACCACTGCGCCACCAGGGAAGCCCCAGAGAGTCTTAAAATAAGATAATGTAAGTGTCCAGCACTGAAGGTGTTCAGAAAATTGTAGGGTTTTGCTACTGTTGCTTTTAGGTAGAGCAGAGAACTTCTGTAGGGTTATTTATGTGAGGAACAAAAGGGGATTCAAGAGGACTTCTGGCCTAAATATTCCTTCCAAGGACTCTCCTTAGTTCTGAAACACCTAAGGATTATAATCTGTTATACATTTCAGCAACAGACAGATCAGTAAGTAACAGCTATACTATATGACAGTCCTGTGGGAACTATAGGACGCATCTTCAGATACTTTCTGGATAAAGCTGAGATATAAATAACTCTAACAAAAGTATAGCCAAGAGTCGTGGAGGCATAATATTCCTTATACAATGCATAACCTATTTGTTTATTAATATATTCAATGAATCATTGTGAACAATTAAATTTTTTCCTAAGTTATTGATCTGGATGATTATTTAACAGGATACCTCTAAGTGTCATGAAGGAAAAAGACATAGAGAAGTAGGCATGTCTAGGTGAGGCTTCTTGGACAAAATAAGGATATTATGTTTCTAAGAAAAGGGAGGATTCTAGTAGTAGGGTTGGGGGTATATATCAGAATTTGGCCTTGGGCCATGCTTAAATACTGGTTTAGTTTAAGTTGTCATTGGACAACTCTTCCCAGCCAAGTCCACTTTTACATGACTCACTCTACTTTGGTGTTGTATGGGACACTTGAAAATAAATCAACTCTGTAAGAAACATCATTTCTCAGTACCTGGGACTGTACCATCAAACTTCTCTCATGAGCCAACTTTCCTATGTCAATTTGTGGAATACAAAGTGACCTCTTTGTAGTGAGAAGAGAATGTTTTAATAGATTTTTTTTGTCCATCTGGGTTGGTCCTAGAAAGAAACCCTGTGCTCCTTGGAGTGATGATGAGGTGTAGGTGAGATCCACTCACAGCCACAGCAGAGCTTTTTGGAGGACTCTCACTGTGTTTTCTTTGCTTGGGTCTTCTGCTAAGAAAGAACCTTTACCTTCTGGGTTCAATAGCTCTCACATCCTGGAAGCTACCATCAGGTTCTGTTGATTTTTGCTGCACTGCTCAAAAATATTTTTTGTTTGTCTCTAAACCTTGATTTCAAGCCAAGTGTTTAAATGACCCAGAATCTTAGTTGGATAATAACAGATGCTTTTTTGTAGTATGGGAGAAGGAATGCTTTAATTTATATAAGAGCATACTTAACCTATGGCTCCCTTTAATTTTATTCCCCATACATTTTTTGGTAAAATCTTTCAACGAAGAGATTTGGAAAAAAAATATGACATCTCTACATTGTTGTCAAGATAAAAATTTCTCCCACTGCTCCCATTGCTTCATATTATCTTCAAACCAAATTAATTTTCCTGTGCCTCCAAACTCACTTTAATGGCCTATTATACCTGCTTAATAAGGTTTCTTGTGAGGAATGGCATGATTAAACATGAAAAGATGAAAAGTGTTATAGAGAATGAAAACTGAGTAAGGCCCTAGTTATAGCACCCTTAAGTCATGAAATTATGTTTGAAGAAAACAAGATGTTAGAAAGATGGTTCCCTAAAGGATAAGGTAGGTTGTATAGTACATATAATAGGAAAGAGCATGCTAGGCACAAGAAACTTTATCAACAAAGGTAGAAAAGGCAGGGCAATAATTCAACTGCTTCAGAAATATTGGTTAAAATACCCATTATAATTTGTAGATAATAGTAACAACAACAATGAAAACTACCACTTAAGTGCTACCATTTACTGACTGCCTACTACACACAAAGTCCTTTATTTATTTTAATCTCATCTGACTCTTATTACAACAGCACTTCAGATAAGTAATATTATTTTGTAATTTGCAAATGAGAAAAATAACTTCTCTGAGGTTGCTCTACTTGCTAAAGTAAGTGGTAGAAATAAGATTCAGCTGAACCCCAAGTTTCTTGTATTTCCACAGCCTCATGAAACGTGGAGATTAAATGTGATCTCGCTATTGGAGACTCATCAGAGTGACGCACAATTCTGGAACCCGTCGCTCACTGTATTAAAGGAAGAGGCTATTAAAAGGGTGGGACTTTTCCAAAGAAAGGTTTGGTGTACAGTGGACAAGAAGATTGAAATCTCTTCCATTAAGGAAGAATGGAAGAATGGAATCAGTTCTTCCTGGGATTAGTCGTGACCAAGGATAGCAGAAACCTGTGTTCTAATCGCACATCTGTTATGAACTAGATGCAAAGACCTTGAGAAAGTCAGTAGCCTTTTGGGGTAGTCTTATTATTAGTTCGCTCACAAAAGAGGAGGTTTTCCCTGGGTGGATCCAAATTGGTTTACTCCAATTGGACTCTTCTTTGATATATGAATAGGATTGTGACACTCGAGCACCCAATTATTCTAGAGGGAAGGTCTAGCGTTCCATCCTTAGAAGAATTTCTCTCTTGTTCACCTCCTTCTGCCTCTCTCTCTCTCTCTCTCTCTGCAGTGTAATATAGATATAGAAACACACGGAACTCAGGCTGTCGCTGGCAGCCATCTTGTGAGTATTAGCAGAACCAGGCTTATTACCATGTTGACGCTACAAAGAGTGGAATGGAAAGATACAAAGAACAAGCAGCCAGCAGAATATTGTTGAATCACAAATTAACAGATGGTGAAGCCTGACTTACCTATGAAAGTTATATTTACTTTGATTATTTCAGGTAGTTGGAGTTGGAATTTCTGTTACTTCCAACCAAGAACATCTTAAACTGATACACTCTGTGTTCTTTATTGAGGAGAATGATCAACAAACTGGAACAAACAGAACATATATGAATAGATGAAATTAAAGCTCTGGATATATCAGGGTGACAGAGTTAGAGAATCCAGCTCTTTGGAATGAGTTCAAGGTCTAGTATGTTTTGGAGTATGGACATAATATATTGATGTGGTACCAAAAATATAATACTAGTGTAGTCCCAAAGTTACTGCAGTTAGTCTAAGAAATCTTAAAGACCAGAATAGGTATAGATTCTAGAAATGACAGACTTTGTGTATCTCAGGGAAAAAAGTCTAGAATGAACAATAATACAGATGATTTGCGTGCTCTTCTAAAGTGGAAGAGTAACGATCATGATAAGCTAACACAAGTACCTTTAGTCAGGCCAAATTCACGCCGTTTTCTTTCACGCGAAAGTTAACAAATGGATAGATATGATGAATTTCATAAGCAATATATCTGGATTTCACCAAGGAATCTGGCAAAGATTTACATGGTTTCTTGGCAGACAAGGCTGAGAAATGTGTGATAGATGACAGTACAGTTAAAGTCACAGTTGGTTTAAAACTTGTGATCAATGAATTTTTATTATAGGATGTGTCACCTTGGGGTGAGGTCTAACAGGCTTCTCTCAAACAACCAATCTCATTTAATATTTTATATAAATAATGAAGATGAAGATAGATAAGTCCTCCTTATCAAGATTGCTAGTGCCCTCCAGTTGGTTATAAGGGATAACTAATGATTCAAAAATGAGAAAGTTTTGATTAAAAAATAACTCCATAGTCTTCAGTGTTCATCTTTTCATAACAAAGAGCAATTATTTATTTAAAAATCTACACTTAGGAGGAAAACATATCATCTTCCCCAAAATAAGATGGTCAAGATATATAGAAAGTGTGTAAATATGATAGTGTGGGTGTGTATCTGTGTGTCTATTTGTATGGACAACTTTCAAGAGAAAAGTACACATACATACGGATGAGGAAATTCCTAGATAAGAACTTAATCAAGACTTTAAGGCTTAGTCATTTGTCCATGATTTAGATATTGTAGGTCCTGGGGAGGGGGTCAAATTTGAAAGGAAGCAGTGACTGTAATACTACTCGGTTTATTCCTTTTAGTGTGAAGAACTAACTTTGTTGTTAGGATAGCGTTGTAGAATTATGAGACAATGAGGAATATAGCTCCTTTGGTCTAATAATATTAGATTGTCCTACCTTTTAAAATAAAAATTGTGATACTTTGGAGGGTGTGTGTGTGTGTGTGTGTGTGTGTGTGTGTGTGTGTGTGTATGTATCAAAATTATCCACTAATCACCTGGAATGGTAAAGACTTATGTGCCTCTCACTATGCTGGTATGATCTCAAAGGCAGTTTGAGATTAAGATACCTATATCCATCCACCCTCAATTCAGAGTGCCAAAGACCACCACTGATTCCCTATTGGAGCCACTGAGGCATTACTGTAGAGAGAATCAACTGAGTCTTGGTTGGAGAGAGGGAGGGGCTGGCAAGATAGCCCCTGGGCTAACAACCACCCCTTCACATAGATGTTAGTTTTCCCTAAAGAAGTGTGGAAAGTCACAGAGTGGGTATTAGAAAAAAAGAAGCAGTTCCACAGATTAGGAAGTGACACGTCCATGAGACCACCCCTCTGAAATATTTTACCTTCTCTGTAGTTCTCTTCTGAATCATAGGAAAGTCATACTACCCCTATGGTTTCAGATAATTTGCTCTTCCACATTTCAAAGCTTGGTACATCATAGAATCTCTATATTAGAGCAAGATAATTTTTAAAGGGGGAAATAAGATTGTTTATTAGATTTATTTCCATGTCTTTAGAGGTGCCTAAATGGATTGTAAAGCATATTCTAACAGACATTTGAAAATAATTAGGTTTGGAGGACATAATTATGGAAGGCTTGGATAAGTTCTATTTTATATTTTATCTGTGTTTGATATTGTTTGAAATTTGTGTAATAAGAACGTACGTACTGCTTTTGTAATTTAACCAGAGTATGGATTCAAGTTAATTTTAACTTCCAAATGTCATAAAATATTTGGCTGATTATCATATATAGAAAATGGGAGGACATTTTGTCATAAAGTGGTCTGAGCTTATCTTGAGTGTTTTATTTTTGTTTTATCCTGGGTTCCACATTCTACAGGGTGAGGTAAACACTCAAAAAGAGAGTTTAAATCAACGGTTGACTATGGGAACCAGTGTTGCCACGTAGGGATTGTGTTCAACTAGAAAATGCATGCTAAGGGAATTCCTGGTGGCCCAGTGGTTAGATCTCTGCACTTCCACTACAGGGGGCACGGAACTAAGGTCCTAAGGTCCCGCAAGCCGCGTGGCACTGCCAAAACAACAAAACACAACAAAACTGGAAAGAAAATTCATGCTAAAACCTGAATAGGGCAGAGCGTCCCACAACATTTTGCAGCCACGGAAGCAGGCAGGTAAACTGTCTTATCTTATAAGAGACTTCTAAAATTTGCTGATGTTTAAATGATGGCAATTAATTCAAATTATTTAAAATCGTATGGGATTAATACTCCTGCCATGGGCCACCCGAGTGTAATCTCTGACCAAACAGGAGGATGGTCATGATAATAAAGGCTCCAGAAACTAGTTCATAATTGGAATAGGTGAAAGCACCAAAAAGTTTCCTCCTAAAGAATTCAGAAGGAAACTTTAAAATGATTAGAGAGGTTCAGAAAGTACATGGCGTGTCTTGTCAAACACTGAACTTTCCCACTTTATTTACACAAGCTTGATGACAATTTATTAAGAATACTGGGGCTTCCCTGGTGGCGCAGTGGTTGAGAGTCCGCCTGCCGATGCAGGGGACACGGGTTCGTGCCCCGGTCCGGGAAAATCCCACATGCCGCGGAGCGGCTGGGCCCGTGAGCCATGGCCGCTGAGCCTGCGCATCCGGAGCCTGTGCTCTGCAATGGGAGAGGCCACAGCGGTGAAAGGCCCGCGTACCACAAAAAAAAAAATACTGAAGATGGGATCCCCGAACTATGTGGGAAGCTTTTTATCTCTAAGGTCTTTCCAAAGATAAGATTGTTTGAGTCTTCGTCTGAGCCATAAAGGAATGATACAATATTGCCGTACTTATTTTGTCTTTCAGGAAGTCAATGTACATTGAGACCATGGACCATCGAAGGCACGCTGTGGGATTTTAAAATTATTATTAATAGTCCTTTTTTTGAAGTATGCTGGATTTCTAGGCTCCCTACTAGAAAACTTAAATATATACATATTTTAACAGCTAGATAAGAATGTGAAAATAAATTTTCTCTAAATATCTTCACATTTAACATTTTAACAGAATTTTTAAATGTGTGATTGTGTTTAGAGGTGATTTTAAAGCTTCACATATCTGACAATGCTAGATTTTTCCCCCCCATTTCTACACCATGTCAAGAATTGTATTTGTTTGTGCAAAGGTTTTACCTTTAAATTAAAACAATGTATTGGAAGCCAGTAGGACTGTCTTGTTAGGGTCTAATATTAAATTCTTGCAATATGCCAGGTGCTGTTCTAAGTGCTGGACTGGGCTGGGAACATTTCATCTTTGCAACACTGTATGATGAAGATACTGTCTTATTCCCTGTTTTTCATCTGTGGAAACTGAAGCACGGAGCATTTAGGCACCATGTTCAAGGTCAAAAAGCTGGTAAATGGTATGAGTTGGAATTTGAACCCAAGTAGTCTGTGCCCGTAACCACTATCTCTGTTGCTCACCAAGTCTAGTCTCTGAAGATGCCTTTGAATTTTGATTTTGGATAGATGATGTTAAAGTATATCAAACTACTTCCTCATTTAATAAAGTAATAAAATAATAATTTCAGACACAATTGAAGCCATGCATACATACCTTTCCAATCTAATTCCCTCCACTTATCAAATATTAAGAATTTGCTATATTTTCTTTAGAACTTTCAAGGAAATAAAAACACTTATAGAATTAGCTGAAGGCTTCTCTCTACCTCTATCCATTCTATTCCCTTATTCCTTTTCTAGAGATAACCAGTATTTTGGATAAAAACCCAAAGCTTAACACCTAGCCAGTAGTTATCCTAAGACAAGTGCTCAGAAAATGTTTATTAAGTAAATGAAGTACTGAATTAATATGCAAAAGTTTGATGAGTCTTGTGATCTACACACACACACACACACACACACACACACACGCTTGCATATTTGCATTCTTCATTTTGTTTAAAATAGAGTAAATGCATGGTGTTAAAACAACACAGGGCATCGCAGAGCACAAGTTTTCCTGACACTTTTCACTAACACTTTTCTAACTGAGTAAACAAGGGTTATTCTGGTTAGATGGTGGAGTGGATATCAGTTCTTTGACCCGTCAGGTAACACTTCCTCCTCTCCTCTTCTTAACAGCTTCTATTTTCTATAAGAGGATCCATGAGGTTCTAGATAGACTGACTCCACTTCCAGGTCCAAGAGTGAGGTACGTGTGACCCAGGCTGAGGAATCAATTTATTTGACTACAGTGATTGCTTTGGGGTCGGGGGTGGGGGTGGGAGAAACACATGCTAATGAGAATGAATCTCTGGACATCTATTAGAATTTTTGGCACAAACGCCACTCATTAAACAGATGGTTCTAGTATGTGTATGAAGGAACCCAAACTGCTGCAGATTTCTTTTGCTGCTCTGCAGGAAGCCAAACCAAGGATGAGGTCAATGCATGGATTCGAGGGAAAAAAGGAAGTTCAGAAAAATTGAACCAGAGCCCTAATAACAACGTGAACATCTGAATCAACCTACAACTGAAGTCTAATCTATGTTGGATATTGTAATTGTATGAACCAATAAATTCTCTATTATAAAAATTTATTTTTAATTATTACAAAATATAGCAAACATTCAGAGGATAATTTCACTAATGCTTGTAGCCCAGACTTCACCAGCATACTTAATACTTTGCCTTGTTTGCCTCAGAATTTTGAAAAAAATAATAAGAATCAATTTCAGACCCAATTGAAGCCATGTGTACATAGCTTCCCAATCTAATTCCCTTCATTTATCAAATATTAATATTTTGCTATATTTTCTTTAGAACTTTCAAAGAAATAAAAGCAATGTCAGAATTAGTAGAAAGCTTCTCTATACCCCTCCACATCCCATGCCCTTGATCCTTTGCTAGGGATAACCAATATGCTGAAGTGTGTATCTTTCCCATCCTTTCAAAAATTTTAATAATTTTGTTACCTATGCCTTCATTGTAATAATAATCTAACCTTTATGAGTTTTAAACTACATAAATGATATCTACAGTACATAATATCCTGCAACTTGTTTTTTGTAACTCAACATTGTGTCTATTTTTATTTTTTTATTTATCCAGTGTCCATATGTTTTCTCCTGTTTTGCATTTTGTTAGATTGAGAAAGATCTCAATATTCCTTTTATCTTTGCTGTTTTGAAAGCTATATTTCCATTCTTTCTGTGGTAACTCTCAAATATTTAACATATATATTTAGCTATATTATCTTCTAATGGAGACCAAAATTATTAAATATTCTGGCTTACTCTTGAACAAGAAGAGATCTTAGCCTGGCTTATGTATAAAATAAACTCTCTTTCCTTGGTATTGCTTTCAAAATTTAAGTTCCACTTAAAGAAAGAATGAAACAATATTATTTTCTCTGAGTTAGTTGCATCAAAAAAGTGAGAAAATTATACAATCTGGTTGGTTATGTAGAAACAGAATTTATATGATCCTTTTTCCTGCCCTTTTCTTTTCACCTAGTACAATCTCAACTCTCTTAGACTGTCTTAAGTCTTCCCTCCTCCAAGAAACCTTCACTGGCCATCTTAGCCCAGCGGTGAGTTTGTCTACATCTGAAATTCTTCTGTACTTACCGACTTTGATTTTCATTTGACTGTTAATCATAAATTAATACTAGTATCTTATAATCCTAGCTTTTAATTCAACTCTTTATTGTCGTATTGATAGCTTTCTATTTCTCCTTAAGTAAGTATTGCATTCCTTGAAGAAAAGACGCATAGTCTCATAATTTGTTGTAACCCACTACTGGGGCTTTCCCATAGCAGGTGCTCAATAAATGCTCCTTGATGATCTATCAGTAAGTGAAACATTCCTAAAGGGATTGAAACCCAAGATTTAGTACTTGGTCATTAAGGAGCCTGGATGTTAACTGAAAAATGGTGGAGAAACTTCATGCTACGTAATGTGAAGAGGAATGTCTTAGACTGAGAGGACAGTTTACCCAATACTCAGACGATACTAATCAAGCTGGTCTCAATTCTCTTTCTCTGAGTTCCTGAACATATGGAGATAGTTAAACTTCTAGCGCAGGGCAAGAAGAAACACTAAGCCACCGGGGGAGTGAGATAGCCCAAAATCTTATGCAACTCTCAGCACAGAAACTGACAATGACCAAACTTATCAGATATGTTTGTATGAGAAACAGCTTACTAGCAATTTTTGTACTTGTAGTTGCCATGGTGTCAGTGTGTGTGAGCATAACCGTTGGGGGACACAGAAGCAACATAGCAGAGTGGGAGGTACTGTAAGGTACAAGTTGGAATAAGATGTATGTGGATATAAATCCTGGTTGTATTTACTTTCTTACTTCTTGTGACCTGGGAAAAGTTACTTAAATTGTTTGAGCATCAGCTTTCTTGTCTGGAAAATGGGTATAAAAATATGCAGCTCCTAGGGTTATTTTTAAGGAGTAGAAAAACATATTGCATGGAAAGCACTCTGAATAGCACATGATGGATAATATTTGAATTTTTATTAATGGAAAAAAAAGGGACAAGAGGAGGCAGATATCAGGGGAGTGACATTTGCTAATGAAAAACTCCATGGGAGAATTGCTTTTCATGAGGGTGAAGAATTCCTCCGGTGAAACTCAGGTTACATTAGGTAATAAAAGTTATGCATATTTTTGGGTTCACTTTTGGATTTTCCTAAAAACTGTTGCTACCATAATTCCTTGTTTTGCTAACTCTAAGGAAAACCTACCGTGGATGAAAGCAAAGAACATGCTTATATTTCCATCTTCTTGAACTTTGGAGTCTGCAGCTTTTCTACGCTTCTCCTCAATTTTTATTTCTTGCCACACAAGAAGGATGCTTTAATATAATTGGTGAAACAGTAATAATACAAGAAGGAGCAGAATAATACAAGAAGGAAATAAGATTTCCAGAAATTTTTTGAAATTTTTTTTATATTTAAATATACCCTATCTGTCCTTTTACAAGTCTCTTACAAGGAGGGGTGCAAAGGGACTCTGCCACTGATCATATGTTCTGATATATTTGAACAGCCGAGATCTATAGAATCTTCTCCTCATATTTACCCACTCACTCATTCATATATTCAACAAACATTTGACCCCTTCTGGGAGCTCAAGGATATGAAAGACACTGCAGTTTGAGATACCTACGCTGCTTTCGGTCTATATAAATCCAAAGTTCAGCCTAATGCTTGGTACATAGTATAACTATATCACAGTTGTTAAATGAGTACATGATTTTGTAAAAGCTAATGTCTGCTGGCATAAAGTAAGTAAATGAGCTCTGTCTCACAGTTTTCTGAGTAGCTGTGTTGGGAATTTACATGGATGTCCAGCATGGTGTTTTCAAAAGATGAGTAACTGTAATTTGTATTCGTTTAACTCTTTTCAATTCATGAAATCTTTATACAATTTTTCCCTTGGAGCTGGCTACTTATTTGCTATTTTATAGTGGATACAAGTCTTAGAAACAGAAAGAATTTACAAAACAAGTTATGAAGAAATCCCAACATGGATGGTACATAGAGGTTGTGAAGAGGAGACTTGGGTTTGGGGTTCAGCTCCTTAACTGAGTTCCTATGTGATTTTCACTAAGTCCCTTCTCTGTGGGCATCAGATATCTGATCTGAGAATGAGAAAATAGGTTAGATCAACTCTCAGCGTTTTTTTTCTTTTTTCGCTCTAAACTTTTAAGTGACATTGAAGTTCAAAGAATAGGAATATTGGAAAAGGCAGTGTGGTATTGAAGAAAAAGTCAGGCAGGCATGATTCAGATTCTAGCTGCTCTGCCAACTGTGTGACTGGGGGTCAGCTGCTTAAGGAAACCTTAGAGAAACAAGGTGGGGTAGTAGGGAGGAGCCTGGGCTTCAGCTGAGTTCAGTTCCCAGTTTTGCTATTGGGTAACCCTGTGACTTGGGACAATTTATTTTTTTATTACTTTTTAAAATTAATTAATCTATTTATTATTTTATTTATTTTTGGCTGCGTTGGGTTTTCATTGCTGTGCACGGGCTTTCTCTAGTTGCGGCGAGCGGGGGCTACTCTTCGTTGAGGTGCGTGGGCTTCTCACTGTGGTGCTTCTCTTGCTGCAGAGCACGGGCTCTAGGCACACAGGCTTCAGTAATTCTGGCACATGGGCTCAGTAGTTGTGGGTCTTTAACATGTCATTGTTTTTTTTTTTTGAGGGATTGGTGTAATTGCAGAAGGTCTTACAGAGATATGACTGGAGCTGGATTATGATGGATTGTTAAGATTCATAATATCATTCTCACTAAATATCTAGCATATTATTTTCGAAAGCAAACTGTATGTGATAGGCCTTGTTCTAGGACAGAGATGAATATGAAAGACTAAGTACCCACTCTTTTTTAGCATATATCCTAGAAAAAAGACCTAGCCAATCTAAAAATAAATAAATCGTTTTGGTAGCAAAAATTTCTGTAAAGTAAGTGAAGCAATGCTAGGGAATCATGACTGATGGGAGAGAGTGTGGAATGAGATTTAGAAATCTGTTAAAGGTAAAATGTATAGGCATTGAAGATTCTTTTGAGGATTTATTAAGGGGAAATTTTTCTTTGTACGTTAGTACAAAGTTGAATAATACATTTTCCTTTGACCTACATTATTTTATAACCACTTTTTCTGGCTATTTAACATAAATCTTAAATGTCTGTGGTCTCCTCCCTTTACGAGTTGTTTCTCTGTTTCAGGTTCTCTGACATTTGGATGATCCAAAACGTAATGAATGCACACTGGGCTGTGTCTACACTGTGTCAGGCAAATGAGGCGTTTGACAATTTTAATTTTAATTCAGGGTTTACTTTTAGGGTTATATAGGCAGAGCCATAGATGCCTGAAGCACTTGTAGTTTTAAATTTCCTGCAAGAATTTGTAAGGAAGTTTCAGGTGTAGTGCTTGGTTCAGGGTTTTGGGTGGGTGTGGTTGTAATATATCCATCTTTCTTTCCATCTGTCTTTGACCACGTGAACATGAACACAAGAAAGTCTTGTGAACTTTGGAGGGGTAATTAAACAGGTGGAAAATGAGGCCAGGAAGTCGGCTTTGATGCTATGCTACCCCACCTTGCTCCTTAAGCAATTTCAGATGGGATGCACATGGACACCATGACGATGCACTGTCAGGGTATAAATGATGTGCAGGAAACCAAAGGACATTCGAATCCAAACAGCTACAGAACATCTGGTATGAATTTTGCATTTTCTTTTAATTCTTTAAAATTGGGGGGTAATAGGAAAAGGAAAATAGAGCTATTTTTAAGTCCTTTCCATACAGGGGAAATGGAGACAGGAACAGCAGCTGTTTTTTATGGAAGAATGAATGGGAACTCATTTTTCCTGAGAACTTCTATGTGCTAGACATTACACACTGTGACAAGCATTATCTAAACCGAACAACAGTCCTACCTAAATTTGAACAACAGTTTTCCGTGTACAGAGATCATTTATTCTTGTTCATTGATGGAATCCTAACAAATCTGTTTCACAGGTATACAGTGGTTCAAAGGCATGAGTTTTGATCAGAACTGGTGGATTCAAATTCTAAATTCACTACTTTCTTGGTATGTGACTTTGATGAGTGTCTTTCTCTTTGTGCCACATTGTTCTTATTTGTAAAACAAGAATGAAGATAATATTGACTACCTGTGAGGATTAAGTACTGTAATAATTGTAAAGCACTGAAACTAGGACAGTGGCTGGCATATAGCAAGAATGTAATACATGGTAGCTGGTATTATTATTCTAATTTTACAATCTAGGAGTAGGAGGCTTTGGAAAATTGTCTTACCCAAGAACATGCAGATAACAAGTGGCAGTGTTTAACCTTAACTTCATTATCCTGACCCTGGCTGAGGCTCTTATGTTTGGGATATGCATTACATTTATGATTATATGGAGGGAAGATGTCAGACATATCACCTGCTTTTAAGAAACTTTCCTTGTCTTTTCTTTCTGGAGGGTAGAAGGAGACCCATATCACAAGAAGCTGTAGAAAAAATGGGTGTTGGTCTATATCTTACTTAGCATTTATTAGCCTTTACCCAAGAAGATCAGAAGGTGTTCACGGAATACCTTCAAAATTTTTTTATCATATCTTCACAAAGGTTACATTGAATGATGAATAAAACAGTATTAATTGATAGAAAGCTTTAATTTGGGGGAACTAGCAAATTCCCCAAATATATCCCACTATAATGGGATTAATAATAATAATAATACTTTATTTTTGCAAACTGGAGGTCCCTTAACTAGACCAAAGGAGAATCTATTTTGGGGTGGAGAAATAGGCATAGGAGCCACGTAAACAGGTCAACAGAAAATTTCTCTTTATATGAATCTATTTCACTCTCCGTCATCATTCAGTGATTTCCATTGTTCAAAGGGTAAATTTCAATATGCTTAAAAGGGACTGAAAGTCTTTCCAGAAACGGAGTTTGCGTTCCTCCTCTCCCACCTATCTCCCACTACTTCTGCTCTGTACTTGAGAAATACCGAATTGCTCAGCCTCACACTGTATGAATCTACACATGAGTCACATCTCACGCTTTTTTCCACTGTCCACTATCCCTTTGACATCAGTTCTTTTCCAGGCTAAATTCTACTCATTCTTTAAATCTCGACTCGGGCTCATCACTTCTGGAAAGACTTTGCAGACAGGGTTAAAAGCCTGTTCTCACCCACATGACACCTTTCTCATTGCTCTTATTTCATCATCTTAATGCTGTGTGTGTGTCCCCCTCCCACTTCCTAAATTTGGGTTTCTCAAGAATCTTTCCTGGCATTTTGTCCTGACTTCCCCTTTCATGGTAATGATCATGAACCACACCTCTCTGTTAGCACAGTAGATTTCTGGGGCAGTAAGAGGAATAATTCCCCACGAATCCTCCCACATGGAGGACCTAACAGTAATAGTGTCCTCTCTTCCCACCTCATATGCCCCAACCCCTTAACCTGAACACAGACATGTATCGTGGAAGATGAGATTGAGCGCCAGACAGAAAACTGCTTTCTTTTTTTTTTTTTTTTTCGGTACGCGGGCCTCTCACTGTTGTGGCCTCTCCCGTCGCGGAGCACAGGCTCCGGATGCACAGGCTCAGCCGGCCATGGCTCACGGGCCCAGCCACTCCCCGGCATGTGGGATCTTCCCGGACCGGGGCACGAACCCGTGTCCCCTGCATCGGCAGGCGGACTCTCAACCACTGCGCCACCAGGGAAGCCCTGCTTTCTTCTTTTACTCATTCAAAATTATGTTCTCTTGTTTTTATTACTAGCAGGAAATGTCCAAAATCCCGGGAACATAAGGGCATCATATACTGAAGTAGGCAGGTATCCTACTCCCTTGATTTTAGCTTAGGTTGCCAATATGCAAACTTTCTAAAGGATCACCATTAAATTTATTTTCCACAGACAATTTTCATGTAGGTATTAAAAGCATACTGATTGCCAATGAATCTCCTTATACATGGAAGGGGAGGCCAACTTTGGGACTTACAAAAGTCATGGACTCATTGAGTTTTAAATTTGTAAAGGGATGGATCTGCAAAAGCTTAGAATTTTACCACCTCAAGCCAAACACAAACTTTCTGTGAGCAAGAATGGCTTCTCATAATAAAGACACAGACCTACTAGAGCATGGACTTGAGGATACGGGGAGGGGGAAGGGTAAGCTGTGACAAAGGGAGAGAGAGGCATGGACATATATACACTACCAAGCGTAAGGTCGATAGCTAGTGGGAAGCAGCCGCATAGCACAGGGAGATCAGCTCGGTGCTTTGTGACCGCCTGGAGGGGTGGGATCGGGAGGGTGGGAGGCAGACGCAAGAGGGAGGGGATAAGGGAACATATGTATATGTATAACTGATTCACTTTGTTATAAAGCAGAAACTAACACATCATTGTAAAGCAATTATACTCCAATAAAGATGTAAAATAAAATTAAATTAAATTAAAAAAAAAAAGAATGGCTCCTCACAAATTAGGGTCATATACGAGATATTAAATTTTTTCATAGCCACATTAAGAAAGTAAAAGAAATAGACAACCTAATGTTAAAAATATTTTAAACACACTATACTTAAAATATTATTTGAAAATGTAATAAAGATCAAAGTGTAAACAGATATAAACAAAAAGTAATCAATATAAACAATGCAAAGAATTAGTGTTTGATGTATTTTTCTAGTAAGTTCTGGAAATCCAGTGTGTATATTATACTTTTAGCACACTTCAATATGGACTTGACACATTTCATATGGTCAGTTGTCACATGGCTACTGTATTATACACACAGTATCTACGTGTGTGTATACATGTGTGTACACACATGTAGAGAACAGGGACCATTCCACTCCACTCCATTTCTTAGCACTGCTAATGCAAAGAAAGTTGTCTTGTGGTATAGGAGTACTTAAAAACATATTTTAAATAATGGCTTAAATTGATCAAAACATAATTCAAGAATAGAAGACAACTTTATAAATCTTAAGGATATGAATGTATTTAAATAAGGAAAATGTACCATTTTGTGATTGACACATTATTTATGAGTCCCATAAACTTGGAAATAAGGAGCATTTTCTGGTGCAGATATAATATTTTCCAGTAGAGGGCAGAGATCTAACTGAAACTAGACAGTGAGAACTTAATGGTATAAGATAGCTTATTCAGTGTGAGGGACCTTTTCAGACATAAACTTTAGAAATGGAAAACCAATAACCTTTCTCACAAGCATACGATTTCATTGCACCGAAACAACTTAGGCAATGGATGTATGGGGAGAGTGAGATGAGGCTGTGTTCCTTTCCCTTTCTGGTTTAAGCTGTCTTGATAAAGGTCTAATTATTTAATAGATGGGCTACTTTAAGTCGAATTCGCAAACCCCATTAGTATAGCAGTTCACAAAGGAAGTTGATAGGTCTGTCCACATCCACTTTTTCTTAGAGATCATTCCATTTATTGTTTTCTAAATGTCATAAATATTTTGACCTAAACCTCTCTCAGTGCCTCTGCATTGGCAAATAATTTCTAAATCTCCACCCCTTTCTCCTACTCTCTTCCTTCTTTTATTGTTCTTTGGCATTCCTTATAAAAACACACAGAGGAAAATGAAAAATATATGGGATTCAGACATTTTTCAGAGCTGGGAAGAACGTATTTTAAAGTTCAGAGACTTTTCTTGAGCAAACATGCCAGAACTTATGTGTTCACCTGAGTGTTGTATTCCAATGTAGTCCTCTCAGAGAGGATTTAACTTATTCTCACAATATTGCCCTGATAGAAATATTTCTGTAACTTCAAATGGCACTGATTTCAGCATCAGTTTATTAGTAAGTCTGAATTACTAGTCATTTCATTAACATGCTTTGTTTCCTTTCTGAAACACAGCATACTTCATTTTAGAACCCACATTGATTTACAACACCTAAGTGTAGATAACCTTTGCCTGTTTTCAAGGTAATATTCACCTACAAAGAAAATGACTTTTTAAAGGTTTAGAAGGCAGTTCCCAAAAGATGTTGAGCAATAATAGTATATTAGAATGAGCATTCAGTCTCTCAAAGGAACTATTCTGAAATAGCGTCTCTTGGTAAGTGAGCAGTTCAGGTGCCACTATACAAAAGTTAAACTTACCCCTAAGTAAGTTTAAGTTAAGAGACTCTGCAGATAATCTTATTTGCACTTGATACCGTCTTCTGACAAAACCTGTGATGCGACCTAGAGTATAGGATAAGCCATAATATCTCATATGTTGTTAGCACACAACTGCGACCTTGCTAATAATAGCAAACCTGGCTAGTCTATGAGGTCTAACATAGCAAGCCTGAATTTATCTCAGTCTATTTGCAAATCCTTTCCTGCCTGACTCTGTGAGGTTGGTCTATAACTACTTCTCTACAATCTACTTGCTGCCCCAACTAGAGCTTATTTTCTGTGTATGTCTTTTTTCAGCTCAGTTCTGACGTACATTGATCAAGCACTTTGTCAATTGGAACTCCAAACGTGATTGTGATCCTATTTTTCACCACAGGGAGCTTAAAATTGGTTAGCAAGCCAGACGCTTAAACAGCTAGTTTTAATTTCTCATAGTCAGAACTACGGTAGAGGGATGCAGTGGTGTCTATGAGAGAAGATTCATTTATTCACCAAACATTTATTATACATGGACCATGGGACAAATGTTGATGATGTGAGGTGTCTGGATGGAGTTCAGCTCCTTGTTGGAGCTAATAGAGAAGCAGTGCATATAACAGACCTTGGTTACTGAGGAGAAAAGAACTCGTTTCGTTACCCAGCATTTTCTCTCAGTTTGAACTAATCTGAATTTTAGGAAGAGCCTTGTGTCTCTGAGAAACCGCTGTTCCTCCTGGTCCCATGTTCTTCTAAACTTTTTAAATTGCCAAGTAATTCCATGTTTTCATTCACTAAATCCTGACCTCTTTTCTCTACGTCTTTTATCCTTTTCCCCCTTCCTATCTGTTTCCCTCATTTACTTGTCTGGATTCTATGTTTATCTAGTGCCCAAAGATTCTGACAATGAGTCTCTTGCCCAGAGACTTAACATTATAGATTACATGCATAACCATACAATGGCATTCTGTGTATGGGGAAAGAATATTAAAATCACGTAGTGGCTATTTGGGGGTCAGCATATACTCGTAACTCAGAAATACAAATAGTTCAAATACGGTTTTTCTTTCAAGAAGCGTCGTCACTAGCTAAAACCAAAAATGACCAAAAGAAATTTAAAGCATTATTCAGGTTCCTTGTGAGACATTAAAGCACATCCAATTCACAACCTCAGCAACACTTCTCGTATCTCATTTCCTCTTCTCCTCATTTGTGTCATGCACAACACTCCAGAGACACTCTTATTTATGACCGTCCTCACAACTTCTACATTCAATATTTCTCCTTCCCATAAAAACAGATTTTTTTTTTTTTTTTTTTTTTGCGGTATGCGGGCCTCTCACTGCTGTGGCCTCGCCCGTTACGGAGCACAGGCTCCGGACGCGCAGGCTCAGCGGCCATGGCTCACGGGCCCAGCCGCTCCGCGGCATGTGGGATCTTCCCAGACCGGGGCACGAACCCGTGTCCCCTGCATCGGCAGGCGGACTCTCAACCACTGCGCCACCAGGGAAGCCCAAAAAGCAACTTTGTAATTCTCTCTTTCTCTCTCTCTCCTTCTCATTACATTGATTGACTTAACCTTTCTTCTGCTACCACCTCACTCTCTTTTTTCCAGCCTTGTCTTCTTTTACTCTGACTCTGCATGTGTATTAAACTCTGACCAAGGATGAATCCCTGGGCTGAGAAGAGAGTGTTGTGAGTTGGCAATGAGAGGAATCCTCTTTGGAGGCCAGATGAGTCAAAAGTTTGCAAACACTCCCATATTATTAATTTTTTCTTTATTTGGGCATATTTACAACTCTAACACAGGAGATGAAACATCTTCCTAATTCAAGGTAGACTGAACCCAAGCTCTTCAAGCAAACCATTGACTACATGGTGGTTTTACATTAATAAACTCAGTGTAACTAGGTCTTAAGCTCTATTTACAGCTCCCATTTTTATAAATTGATGTCCAAAAGGCTTAGAATCTTGTTTTTATTAAAATCAAAATCTGATGTTCTAGGAATGGGAGTTGTTAGATGTGGCTTTGCCCCCAACAATGTTTTCCAAATAATCTGTTGCAAATGTTGAAACTGGGTACCAGTGAGGAGTGTTCTGTAGGAATTTGGGTACGTACAGATCTGTGTCTTGGAAAACAAACTAATACAATGACATCTACTGTTGGCTCCTCCAGTCTTTAAGCTTCCTGGTTTTCAGAAATGGCTCTGGATGTATTTCAAATTGGAAAGAGCCAGAAGAAAGAAAAATAGGACTTCTTGTTGACTTGAACTTTAGTTTGTTTTCTAGGAAATGTGTTAATTCACATTTTGCTTCATTTTCTCTGAATTTCCAAAACAACTATACTATAGTTTAAACCACATTTTAGTGCTTGATGATAACCTTATGTTATTTATTTTATTTGTATCATCTTTTTTTGTCCCTTAATGGCTTATCAGATACAGAGAAAAAAATTCATCTTACAATTTTTTAGCATAGTTCCCCGATATACAATGGCTCCTCAAAAATATACAATAATAGAACATTCTGGGAGGAGTTAAACTAGGATGAATTGAGAGCTTTTTATGTTTTAAGTATTATACTAGATGCGTTGATGCATTATTTTTTAACTGAAACTTCACAACAATGCAGTCAGATCCTATTGTTCTCATTTTTTTTTTTAATGAGGATTTTGAGCTGCAGAGAGGCTACTTTTCTTTGTCTAATATGATACTGCTAGTGAGTAGCACATTTGAGATTCCTGGGGTTTTTTCTCCTGCTTACCTTTTATTTCATAAAATACTTTTTCTATCTTTATGTATGTATTCATATAAAATCTATATATTTTAAAATATTGAGCTGAGTGGAGTACAGAAATGAAATTGATTCTTTTTTCTATCACTGCCCTGAAACCTGCTGTGCCAGTTCCCCCTTCTCCGCCTCTGACATGATCTCAGGAAGTCCTAGCTGTTGTAGTCACAGCTGGTCAGTCTCCGCTAAAGCTTCAGACAAAACTTTCAAGTACAAAGCTTCTCCTCCCAAGTCAGACGTAACCCTCAACTTCCACAGTCCAGCAGTGGGAAAAGAGAATATGGTCTGTTCACCATCTCTCATCCCTCTAACTCTCTTGTTCTTCTCTTCTTCCTTCAATCCCAGTGATGATTCTGGGTTCTCCAGGTTTGGGAAAGTGAAAATGAATGAGAAGAATGGATTTGTTTTGTTCTCCCTTAATTATTCAATGGCTTCTGCATGACAGATGCCCAAAATGTAGATGTCAGTGAAGACTTAAATACAGAATAGTCTGTTAGATCATTCCATTTTAAAGAAAGACCTAGTAAATGTGGCTTTTTATTTAGAAAAGTCTGGAGAATGAATGTGAGAGGATCCAATTGAGAAATGAATTATAGTAGTAAGAGAGGAAAAACAATAAAGGAAGATTGCCATGGAGAAAACATTCAGAGAATTAGAATTGGTAGAAACACTTAAGTAAAAAAAAAAACAGATTTATGAAAGTGTTGCAAGAGTACTGATGTGAAGAAAATGGAGAAGACATGTGAAGTCCATTCGGGGTTGACAAAAGAGATAAAGGAGATACAGACTGAAAGACCATCTGTCTTTCATTTCCCAAGTACATGTTCATTGAAATTCTTATTCACAACATATGAGGATTTGATGCTGGATTCTATAATTGCTCAGACTCTATAAAGAGTTTTGGAATCAAGCAATAATAGGCAAACTCACAATGGGGATTGTGTGTTGAAGGGTCAGGAAGGAATATAAGGAAAAATAATGAATATATGCTTTCATTTAGAAAAAAATGTAGTAAGTTTTACAATCCTAGGGGGAATTTTATTTCCGAAGAGAGTTTCCCTATTTCCCATTATACTAAAGTTTAGGTAACTTATCCTCTGAGAGCATCAGCATGTCAATTGCTTATTGTCTTGTGGCTTGTTGTGTGGTCTACTTGCCTATTGGAATCAGACCTGAAAACTTTTATCTCTGGTCATATTTATTCAAAAATTATTTTCAAGTGGCTTCAGATTTCACTGTAAATGTTCACAGAAACATAAGTGGTATTTTTCTAATAATTTTAAAAAGTACTATGAAAGATTAAATTTCTAAAAAAAATGTTTATAACGGAAATTCTGTTTAGGTGTCTGAGCCTGTAGTGGCAGAAAGGATCACAAACTACAGTGTGAATATATTGTATTAATCTCATTTTAGAAGTTAAGCATATTGAAATATATTATAATTTTTTGGATATCAATCTTTAGTCTTTGAATGTCGACTAAGCATCTATAACAATAATAATGGTCAGAACCCATTGACTATTTCCTCCACTAGCCCAGACAGGATATCAGTTCCCTAAAACATGAAATGCTCATTTGGAGAAATTGTCAGATGGTCTCTCTATCTTTCTCCCCTCCCCACCCTCCCCTCCCCCCTACATACACAAAACACTCCATGGATCCCATCTCTGTGTCTGTTGGGTATGGATGGTCTTTTCCTACAGTATAACAATTTTTAGGAACATTTCCAAATAAGACAGGCTTTCCAAATTCATATCTTTGAAAACAATTGTACATTCTCAACACGAGGGCAGTAATAGGGTTAAGTCCCTATATAAGGTATTAGGGAATGTGCTGGTCTTGACAAGGGAGAAAAGGGAATATACCCTAAAAGAGAAGCAAGATATAGCCAACTGGTACTGGCAAAAGCTGGGAGAGCTTGTATGGGAGTAGATTTTGAAAGTGTTTGATCAAGGGGGCTAGAACGTAATATTTATTAAGGGAGAGTTTATCAGTTTGAGAACACTCTCCTCACATGCAGAATTTAAAATCCTGGCAAAAATATCAGGAGATGGCGCAAACATGCTACAAAGATGACTCCTAGAAGAATGGAGAAAACTATGGCCAGAATTGCTGTGGCAGATGTTGGAAGAAGGTACTTAACATCTCAAAGATGTGGGTATGCTAAAGAGGGTATTGTACATGACATCAGAGAACTCACCAGAGAACTTTGTCCCATGGGAATACAAAGAGAATACACAAATAGTATTCAAAGTGGTACCAAAATAATAAAAAAATGCACCTGTGAGTGGTGCACCAAAATAATTTAGAATTTCAAGAGTGGCCTCTGATTGACAATAGGAAGTGCTATTTCAGAACTGAGTTCTGTAATACAGTGCAGTTTATAAGACCCCAAAACAATAGAGGCTAGATAATTTGCGTAACTGTCAGAAGCCAGGTAGACAACATCAAATGGGTAGCAGGAGTGCCTGACTATAAAGAGCTACAGACATAGCTAATAGAACTTGTTGTCTCTACCGAAGATGGGTGGTCAACAAGATTCCTACTCAATATGTACAATCATAAGAAAACAGAGAGAGATGATCAGGAGAATAAGGGCAAGAGCCCCATGAAAACATCATTGTTCTTTGCCCAGTGTTTGGAACCGACCTTGTTTGTGGACTCAAAACCCATTGACTGAAAGCAAAGTTGGATCCATCGCTACAGAAGGATTCTGCGAACTTAAGGCAAGTTTCCATGGTAGTTGTTCCAGGTGTAATCTGTCCCTCAGTCCCCGCATGTCTATGATATAACTGTGGGGGGAAAAAGATTCTCCAAACTAGTTGAGAAGAATGAGAGAATACAACAGTCGCTGATTTACCGTAAGGAGGAAATGCTGCGTAAAGATTGTGTGAGTTTTCTGTGTTTGAAAGGGAAAGAAGTTCCTTGATTCAATCCTGATTCTGCTCTCTGGGAATAGCTCCAATAACTCATGACCCTTCGTTATACCCTCTGGAAGGTTTTTACTCATCCATTATCCTTCATTATGGCACCTAAAGAAGTAGTTGGGATCATGCCGTAATTGAGGGGTATACCACCCAAAAGTCGATTTCCAGTTGGTGCAAGTGCAGAGCTTGAAAATTTTTTAAGGCTTGAGCAAACAGAATTTTTTTTTTTCTCTCAACTCTTTGATTCAATGTCAATACAATTCCCATGAAAGTTTAGTAAGCTTCTGTTCTACTTGTGTACAAATTCATATGCTATTATCCACATGGTTCTTTTTATCTTTATTATTTTATTTGTTCTCAAATCTGCTATCTTCCTTCCCTCTATGATTCCCTTTCATATTTAATGATGGTTATTTTGAAACTCCTTTAGATAACCTGCTTTAGTAGAAAAGCCACATTTCTAAGCTTGTCTTTGCCTCAGTTTTGAATGTTAATGAGACCTTTTTGTTCTATTCCTTTTATAGGCTTATATCTTGCCACTTGGTGTGATAGAAAGAAAAAGATTACCCGTCCTCAAACATGTCCATGTTCTAGAACCTATGAATGTTTCTTAACATGGCAAAAGGGACTTTGCAAATGTGATTTAATGAAAGATTTGAGATGCAGAGTCTTGGATTATCCAGGTGGGTTCAATATAATCAGAAGGGTTCTCACAAAAGGGAGGCAGCAGAGCTGGAGTCAGAGAAGGTATAGTAGCAAAAGTTGGAGTGATATGGGGACAGGAGCCAAGGGAAGTGGGAAGTTTCTAAAAGCTAGAAAGTTTGGGGTCTTTTGCTTCTACCACTTCTTAAACCCTTCATCCTGGAAGTAACATATCACAGTTCCATCCACATTCAGTAGGTGAATGCTAGTCACATGCCACCTGGAGATGCAAGAACAGACTGAGACTTGTAGAACTGTGGCTGGGAAGAAGAGTCAATGGGCTTTACTGAACACATAGAAGTTCTGTCATAGTCAGAGGAAGTCCTGTGGAGGGGGATTTTCATGCTGCAATCTGAATGTAAGTAGGAAACAACCAGGTAAATAAGAAGTGGGCTGCTTGATATTAATTATGCACTTATTAAATACGAATTAAATGAATGCATGGATTAAAGAGAAGACCTTGGGCAGAAATGAATGTAGTAGTTCGAGAAACAGAAGATCCTTGTAGGTGGAATGAAGTGAGTAAGGTAAAGAGTATTTGATGGTGAGAATGAAACAGACAAGAACCAAATCATGCCAGATTTTCTATATCATGTTCATTTTTAAATGTGTTATATTTGTGATGAGATTCATTGATAGATCATAGGAATGGGAGTGGTACCAATGATGTGCATTACTGAAAGTTCCTTAGACTGCTGCATGAAACAATGGATGAACATAGGTACAGTGAATATAAGAAGACAAATGTGAGATTGTTGTAGTAGTTTTTTTTTTTATTTGCGGTACGCGGGCCTCTCACTGCCGTGGCCTCTCCCGTTGCGGAGCACAGGCTCCGGACGCGCAGGCCCAGAGGCCATGGCTCACGGGCCCAGCCGCTCCGCGGCACGTGGGATCTTCCCGGATCGGGGCACGAACCCGTGTCCCCTGCATCGGCAGGCGGACTCTCAACCACTGCGCCACCAGGGAAGCCCTGTTGTAATTTTGATGGGAGAAGCAGTAGTTCTACTTTGACTTAAAAAACTAAGGTGAAAAGAGGTGAATAAATTTGTGATATATTTTAGAATTTGTGTCTCCCATTGGAATTATTATCCCTTCCAGTTTGAAATCATACACACACACTCAGACACAGAAACACACACACACACACCCCAAAGAATTTTACTTCTTTACATCACACCCATTGATAAAAAATAGCTCCGTATTTTTATTCCAAAGGAATACCTGATAGTACAGACAGAAATGTGGAAAATATACACTAAATTTAGATTAAGAAGATTATAGTGAGTACAAGTAGACTGAGTGCTAGTTTGAGTACTATTTCCACTTTGCCTCCATTTTTAGATTTTTCATTGGATTGAAGAAAGTGGAAAAGGCACGAAAAGAGAAAGAATATGCCAAAAGGGGCCCCTCAGGCCCTTGCAGCAGCTGTCCTGCAAAAAAGAGAATTATAAAGGAAATATCAGCATAAAAGAGATACAGTATATGTCCCGTAATTGCAAAACCATACTGAATTCCCTGTTCATTTAAGTCGGGTTTCACATCTGGTCCATATGTGTAATTGGAAATCTCAGAATTTTCATCAAGGAAGATAAAGATGCCAGATGCTTTACTAAGAGGATTTATTTGTTTGTGAGTAATATGCATGGAAATGTGACAAAGGGAAAGCTATGCCTGGAACTGTGATTTAACACTAGTAAGTGAGAAAAAAACCCTCCTCTGTAAGGGGGTATACAAGAAGTTGTAAATTTTGATTTGATTAACATAATTAATTACTGAGGACGGAAACAAAGCATAGATGATGTACAGTCAATCTAGAGTCTTCTGGGACCTTTTGTTAAGACCAAAAATAAGCATGAGGGAAAGTAAAGATTGAAAGTCTGAATTACTAAAAGCACATTGCTCAAATTCAGGAGAAAATTGCCTCCTTAACTCAATGCTTAACCTGAGTGAATCTACATGATGCCAAAGCATTCAGATGGTTGGATAATTAGAGATGAGGATAAAGGAGAACTTGATGAATGGTGGAATTTTTGACTTGTCATCCAGATGTTTTGACCCAATAATGAACACATATTTTATTGCATATGATAGTAATTTTGACTCAACACATTACATAAAACCATCAAAAAGATTACTATTGTATACAACAAATATTATATACTATTATAGTCTAACACTCATCCTTATCAACAATTCTGACATTTTCCATGATGAGCATTTTGCTGCCTTCACTTATTCTTGCCTTGAACAGGCAGGTGAAGCAGAACTCTAATCTTACTCAGTGGCCACAGGGTGTGGGTATCCTCGAAGAGGCAGGGGCTCCTGCAATGTGCATCTCACCAAAAATATCTGTAGTTCTAGCCAAATTGCATCTTCTCATTGAGCCTCAGTTTTCTTCTCTTACAAAATAAAGGCATTACAATTAATAACTTTAACAAAAATACTTTGGGCGGCAAATAACAGAAAATGAACCAATAGTAACTTAAACAAATATTGGTTTATTTTTCTTACAAAAGAAGTAATCTGGAGCTGAACAGTCTGAACACAGGGCCAGTGGCTGCATGACACCCTCATAGATCCAAGCAAACATTCCTAGATGTTTGCTTTTCACCTCATGGTATAACATGGCAGCTATAGCTCCAAACATTGTTCCTACATTCAAGGCAGCATTAGGAAGGACAAATGGTATTGCCTGCTGTGCTGGCTCCTTATATTAGGAATCTATATATATATATATTTTTAAAAACAACATGCATTTATTATCTCACAGTTTCTGTGGGTCAGGAGTCCTGACATGGTTTAGTTGAGTCTTCTGCTTAGGGCCTCACCAGCCTACAATCAAAGTGTCAGCTGCTCTGTAGGAATATATAATTTTTAGAAATAAAATCTTATTAGACTTTGTCTGACCTGTCAGTAACCAGAAATATGTAACACGGCCATGTCTAGCTGAAAAAGGGGATATAAAGGCAAACGTAGACCTGGGCACATTTTTCATTCCAAACCCAAAGAAGTGCTATTAACAAGGAGAAATTGGGAAATGACTAGTTTAATGCATGTTTCCCTCACAGGGATTACTAAAGTCCCTTTCAAAACTCTATGATGGGGAAAGTTAGGATAGATAAAGTTTAGTGGAATTGCCAAGCTGGTGTTAAGAAATCATTGTTCAGTCGTTAACGACTATTTGGAGAGTTGCCTGAAACTGAGAAAGAACCCTTGGGTCTTCTCACTTATGACTACAAAATAGAAGTTTCACCAAAAAAAAAAAAAATTACATGATTAGAACACTAACATAACAGGATAACTTCTAAGCTTTTGGAAAGATTATCAGCATTACTTCTAGGATTCATGGGCTTTGTGAGAAAATTCCTACACAACTTTCAATTAACAGTTGTCAAGATGGTGCCTTTTTATATGGCAGCCAGATGTATCTTTTTAGTCTGATTGTACTCATACTTTTTCTGCCTTTCTGAAAATGGAAGTATATATATATATAAATCTGGGTATTTACTAGATTTCTTCAATCTTCTATGTGTGTGTTGTATGTGTATGTATGTGTGTGTATCTGATGACTGAAAATAAAATTACTTTGCCATAGGATTCTGAATACTGAGCATACAAAACCAAAACTTAGCTAGAGATTTGGGAGGGTTCAGATATCTTAACAGCTATTCTCTTCTGCTGAATTACTAGAATCAAAGAAGCTCACATTACCGTGCGGAACTTTGGAGCATTCATTTATGCGATCAACAAATATTTATAGAGCAATTACTATATCCTGTATGACAGGAACTGGGGGTTATAGTAATGAACAGGGTGGAAAAAACTCTTGCCTTCATGAAGCTTATACAGGCCTTTCACAAATTAGCTTCACAAAGGGGACAACTGGAGTGGAATCTGAGGGTACAAACATTAGCTCCTACACATTTATAGAGCATTACCAAACTGACAAAGCACTTTCATGTAGTATACATGTACAACTTCTTTGAGGCAAATTTTCTACATGCATCTTAAAAGTTTAAAACTTAGATACTATAATCTATCAACAATTATCTGGGTCTCTTAATAGAAGACTTTAAATGTTTTCCAATTACATCAGTTTGAACAATGAACCCAAAGAGAATATTAGATGGCTTAGAAGAGGGATGGGGAACCAGGAAATTTGGGGCAAAGTCTTGGCTTTAGCTCTAGCTGTTTGTGTTACTCTGCACAAGTAACACAATTTACCTGGCTCCCTCTTTCATCATCTTAAAATAAGAAGTCAGGAAAGGCACTATAAAGTCCCTTAGTTTCCAGACCTAGAGATATACAACAATGTTTACTTCCCTTTATAGGAATACAGAGTGTGGGTGAGAAGGAAAAGAATCAGGAAGTAAAAGAAGGTTTATGGATAGACAAGATTAAAAAACCCTATTTATAACTCCCCCCTCTTCCTGTTTGTGGAGGCCCAGACAGGTAGACCCTGCCAATAGATCACCCAGGCTCAAAACTCATTCTAAGAAGGCCTCACCTGGAGAGTTACTGTGCCTAAAGGTAAAAGATGAGAGCGAAATTGCATCCATAAGAGACTGTCAAGAATTAAAATATGGAGAAGGATGTCGAAACATGTTCTCAAAATAACAAGGGCTTAGCAATTCCAGAATTTCCCCCTCCCCCAGCCCCTGGAAACCACTATTCTATGCTTAGCTTCTATTAGTTTGACTGTTTTCGATACCTCATATAACTGTAATCATGCATTATTTGTCCTTCTGTGATTGGCTTATTTCACTTACCATAATGTTCTCAAGGTTCACACATGTTGTTGCATATTGTTGGATTTTCTTCTTTTTTAAGATTGAATTATATTCCACTGACATGTCTAGAGATAATGATACTATATTGTACACTTAAAAATCTGTTGAGAGGGTAGGTCTCACATTAAGCATTCTTACCAAAATGACTTTTTAAAGGAAAAAAAATTTACAAGGCCTTAAAGGAGACATTAGAAGCTATGTATGGGGGGAAATTAACGAAAAATGGAAGTGAACAAATGTGGGATCCAGGAGGCTAGGCTGAGCAGATTCAGCAGTATTTTGAATTGATATTTCAAATCCATTTACCAGCTTGGGGCATGGTTGTTTTTTGTTTGTTTGTTTTTTGCGGTACGCGGGCCTCTCACTGCTGTGGCCTCTCCTTCTGCGGAGCACAGGCTCCGGACGCGCAGGCTCAGCGGCCATGGCTCATGGGCCCAGCCGCTCCGCGGCACGTGGGACCCTCCCAGACCAGCGCACGAACCCGCGTCCCGTGCATCGGCAGGCGGACTCTCAACCACTGCGCCACCAGGGAAGCCCGGGCATGTTTTTATAAATGATAAAAATGGAAGCGTTAGTGTAGTCAGTGTTTCACTGGAACATTTTAATACTGTGAATCATATTCAGTTTTCAATAGCACAACTTTCAATAAGTACACAGAGAAATTTTCTACTGAATTCAGAAAGGAAATTAATTTATGTTGGGTATATAATAGGCGTGCCTCCCCCCAAAATGGTATAAAAACAATAACAATATGCCAAATGTTTAGAAATTATGTTAGATAAATAAAAAAGGCATTACATTACATAGATTAAATAAAAATATTTGCTATTTGATAGCAAGTAAAGTTGAATCTACTGATAATATTTTTGCCTATGGTAGGACTGTAGTAGAGAAGGATACGCGTATCCTTTAAAATGTTTACAGAGGCTTTGCCTACACATCTAAAGTTATTTTACAAAGCATTAAATTCAGTCAACCAGTAAATATTTTGTAATTCTTCTATAAATTGTTTTGTTGAATCATGCACAAGTCCCCCCAGATTTAGTGTTTGTTGTTGATTTTTAAATAGAACTTTCCAAATTACACACTAAGAGAGAAGCACCTCATTTTGCTGGACTTATACCATTAGTCGGTAGTTGAGTTAAAATTTTAGAATTAGATGTTTAGTTTCTACCTTTTACTCGTCTGGTTAATAGACAGCCCATATTTTAGGTTCTGTATGAGAATGGCAGATTGTCCTCCAATTATAATAGGCTAGAATTCATGATTCTACTTTATATGTGTTTTATACATAATAGCTCAGTGTTATGTGTGTGTGTGCAGGTATATGTGTGCAAGTGTGTTTCTTTTGGAGAGGGGACAGATTGTTGTGGAGGATGAAAACACTTAAGTCCCCATGTGTGAACCTTCAGCCTGCTAGAAGCAGGAGGCAGTGACAGAGAGTCTGATCTACCAAAGAAGTGTATCTGACATTTTGGGAAGTGGATTAGCTCTTACCTTAAAATTTTCATAAAATAGTTTTAACATCATTTTATATTTGGTAAGTGAATAGAAGGTATCATTTTCACAATGAAAATTAGGAGAAATATTTAACAAAGATGTTTGAGAATTACTAAGCAGTCTGCTAAAATTACTCTGGATTAATTGATTCAAAAATCAAATATTATATACACATTTCTCGTAGCTTTTCCTCTATGTCACTGTAAAGACTTTTCTTTGTCATTTTTCTTGGTTAAGATTGCTTATTCTTCTATTCTCCATCTCTCTTCCACCCTATTAGCAAGTAGAACTGGATGAAAGTTGTACTGGGCAAAGTAAACCATCAGTCTTCTAAGAAAACAAGTCCTCACCTACCTCACAGCACAGAGGAAAAAAGCAAAACCATGGATTCAGAAAGACCTGAGTGAATATCACAAATCCACAACCACAACTTAATTGTGCTACCCTGGATAAGTTACTGTCTATACATTTGTAATTTCATATTAAAATAAATTTGATAACTAAATTGAAGGTGATTTGAGGATTCATGAGAAAACTATTTGAAAAGAAGTATGCATAAGCTCAGTTTCTTTGAAGCTTAAAAAAGCATATTTGTAATATTAGTAACAACAATAATGGTAATAGTGTTATTTTAATAGAATAGCGATAATAATAGAAATAGTAATAACAATTGTTATCCATAGCTGAAGTCACCTTTAGCAAAGCCTATTTTGGTATGAAAAAAAAATCATAAGAATAAGACAGTTAATTGTAAAAATATGAAGTAAATATATATTCCTTATTTATGAGGAAGGCCTCAACCAGCAAAGTAATCTAAACTGAGGTGCATCAAAATAAACTGTTAAGTATTCACTTCAGTAATATGATCCAGTTCATTATCATAAGCAGAACCAGGCAGAGTTACAATTTTTTTCCTAAATCTTATTTTCTTTATTACCAAATATTTGTGTTTGTTTGCTCTTGGGAGGTGTGTGTGTGTGTTTGTGTGTAAGAGACAAACTCAGGACTGAGTTTTCCTTCATAGTAGAAAAAAGTATTTGAAAAAGAATGTTAGAGTGCTTCAGGAACAAAACTCTCATGCCTCACACATACTTAAGATAAAATTGCCTGTCTTTGAGATAATGTAAGGTGTCTCCTCCAACAGATGGTAAGATCTACAAAAACAAAGAACAGTTTTCTTCTTGTTTCATTTTGTTGTTGTTTGTTGTCACTTAGCACCCACCACTTAGCACAATGCCTGATACAGGAATTTGTTATATCTGGTGAATAAATAGATGAGATAATTTCAAATGAGTGAATATCCACTAGAGCACCCACCTATGTAAATAGATGTTGTCATTTACATTCATCTTGGGGACAGAACTGAGTTGTTCCCCAGCTTGTGGAAAGAAGTTCTCTCATCTCTGGCGCTAGGAGAAAGTTGGATATAAGACATGACAAGACATGACATGAAAACTGAGGCCTCTTATTGGGAATTAGCTTGCCTTCAGCTCAGTGAAGCAGCAGGGCTTTGGAAGCTACTCTGAGGGTGGATTTGGTTTTTATTTCTTAAATATATCTATTTATAGTAGCAAAATGTTCAACTAATTAATTACTTTGTTTCATAGTCTGATATATACATCGGACTGGATAATTACATATAGTTATATGTAGTATACATATTTATATACATAGTTATATATTTATTTATGCTTTAACATTATTACCCAAAGTATTTTTAAATACTATAGCCTTGAACTAGCGGCAGTTAACCTGGAGGCACAAGATTTTAGGTGATTTCCCAAGAGTCAGCTCGGAGTAGAATGACCAGTTGGAGAGACAAGTGAAATATAGGATAAAATAGTGGAGTGCATACATGTTTTTTGAGGGGAAATCTCAGACACTGCTCTAGAAGAGGGACGTGGTAGAATCAGAAAGGATTGGAGCTTGAATTTATTGAAATTTAGGTATGAAAGGAAATGTCACCTTATTTCTAAATAAAAATTGGTGAGAAAGTAGATACATTCATGATATATATGACATCCCTAGGAAAACATTGTCTGGCATGTGACAAATCCTCCTAAGGTAATATTGTTACCATTATTATTTTTGTAATTGTTACTGTCATTGAGGGTGTGCCTAACCAAACAGTACATAGAGAAGCATTTATTGAATGCCCTGTACTTTTGTAGATGTGATGGGTGATACCAAAACTTGATAACACCTGCAGTAAGAAATGCAAATTCACCTCTTCAGATAAAGCGTTTGTTCAGAAAAGATCTAACCAACAAAGAAAAAACTGTAAAATTTATTTAGTACAAATTTATTTAGTACTAAATGCTAGGAAGCTCATTCAGTTTCACTTAGTGCTTTGAGTCCTGTCTGAAAGAAGGGGTCATGAGCTCCCAGAGAGAAGTCATCTTCTCTCTAGTTGAGGCTATGACAAAGATCAAAAGATTTCTTGTAGTAGTTTTGCTGCCCACAGAACCTAAGAGTTTAATGGAGACTTAAAGAGTGACAAATTAGAGGCAGGACATGGTTTTCAGGTCTTACTTTTTTTGCCAAAGAAAACAAATGTCATTTTCCTTTTTTTTTTTTTTTTTTTTTACAGAGACACAAGCAATTGTAAGGAAGCTGTCAAGAGATCCAGATAGTGAAAATTCATGGGAAAAATAAGGTATCTTTTTCAAGGCCCAAGAGTTGAGAATAAATGTGGTTATTCAATGTGTAGGGTGTTTTAATTAGGAAATGAGCTAACAATTTCCTTTTGAGTAACCCTCTCTATTGCTGTTTGTCTGAAGCAGAAATGTTCAGAGAGGCCAAATGTGTGTTCATGTGCTGTGTGGAAATGACAACACAGGAGACAATATTTTGGCCAATAAATTCAAGCCAAAACAATTTTTGCATGAATTATGCAAAGAGAATATAAATCTCCTCTTTTCCTTATATGTTGGGCCAGCATTCCTTGAACAGAAATATTTTATATCTTTCCTTTGGATCATAAGACTTGTTAATGGAAAGGCAGGAAGGACACTGGAGATATAAATCTTTAAATCATTTTTTCTGAAGATATAATCAAAGATTGGTTAAGTGGTTTTTCTGAAGTCTCGTTTATGCTTATTACCATCCCAGTATAAAAAGGAAAATGAATTGACTTTCTTAAGGAAGGTTTTAAGAACAGCAAACCTTAAAACTGTAAGCTTTAGTTTATATGTTTCCAAATGTAAAAAGTATTTGTCTCTGGCACCTAACAGGTGCTTATTAAAAATGCTTACTGTAAGCTAAGGAAAACAAGTTGTATGGAACTGGAAATTGAAAAAGTGAACTTAAGTATAAACCTTGCACTCTTAAGTTATTAAGGGGTGGGAAAAATTTCAAAGGTAACTCAAGTTAGAAATTTGTATAAGCAATCTAAAGGAGAATAGTAAGCTTCTCCTTCTGATTTAATAACTATATAAAACCTGAAGGGTTTATTTAATAGCTAATACGTGGAAAGTACAAAATAAAAATAAGAGGTTAATACAAACATTAAGAAAAGTATAGTTTACAATAGGGTAAAGAGAGAAAACAGAGTAGATTATTCATGTATTTATTCATTCACCAAATATATTTTGGCACCTACTGAGTACTTAAAACTATCATAGGTTCTAGGGACCAAACAGTGTGCCAAAATGAAGGGAGAAAAAATGAAATTAATCTCTAGGGGAAATAAGCTTTAATAGACTCTTCCACATCTACCCAGGACCCCAACTGTGGAATAAAATCTGATGAATACAAGAAGATGTGTTGTATAAAGGCAGTCTGCCCTTCTCTTTCATTTAATTAATTAATTAATTAATTAATTTAGGTCACACCACGTGGCTTGTGGGATCTTAGTTCCCCGACCAGGAATTGAACCCGTGTCCTTGGCAGTGAAAGCACTGAATCCTAACCGCTCCCACCAGGGAATTCCTGCCCTTCTCTTTTAAACTTGTGACCTACTGGGTATATTTTATTTGCAGGTTTTAGGGTTCTGTGATGTTAAGGATCTCAGAAGAAATGATAAATCAAAGCAAAAATCTGGACAAGATGCAAAGGACAAGTGCTGTTTTCTCTTGGCCTAATGCATTGCAAGTACACTACCAGTGGTCTTTGACATATTTCTGTCAATTCAGAGAACACAACTATCATAGAAAAAAACACTATTATGTAATCTTCATAGCTACCAAATATACTCCATATTACCTTATGGTTACAGGATTCCTGATGTTCTTCTACTGTAATGTTGATTTTATTGTTACCAGATGCTTGGCCATGTGCCTTGGGTTACCCAGGTTCACTGGTCCAACAAACAAAACAAAATTGGAATCATATTGAGTACATACATCTGATGAAATAACGATATGTAAGAGAAATAAGAAGAAGAGTTTCAAATGGAAAAAAGAATTGAAGTACTATCTTATGAGGGTAGGAACATGAATGCCAAGAACCTTTAAGAACTGAACTCAGCATTCTCAAAAAGGCTTTAATGTGTGAGCAAATTCCAGTGGCTACCAGGACAAAATGTACTTGTATGTTTCACACAGCTTTGTTTTAAGGGACTTGGAGGACTGGCTGTGTAAGTGATGAAATGCACATTCCCCTCATGTCCTAAAACCCATCACAGGGATATTTGTCAAAGCCTGTCTGCATAAAATCCAATTTGTAATAATTTTAATATTTACATTAGACTGATCTTGTCAGATGTTTTTTAGTTAATCCCTGTATTCAATAAATCATGCTGAAGAACTTACCTTAGAGCACAGACTTCCCTGTGGCTCAAATAAAAAATAGCTGTGTGTTTAGTAACTTAAGGGAACGTTCAGGCAATCAAACTGAACTTGACCACACAGCTTCCCACCTTTTCTGGTTCCTACATACTAGCATTATTGACTGTTCTTCAATTAGTCCCTTAAGTTCCTACCTCCTGAAAGATGACAGATCGGAGCATCAGTGACATATATGGGATAATGAAAAAGAATGTGTCACTTGGACCAGAAAACCATAGGTAGAGTAATAGCTCTGCCATTGATGAGGTGTAGGACCTTGGGAAACCACTACCTCTTTATGAGTTTCAGCTTCATTATTTTTATCTATGAAAAGGGGATTATAATACATTCCTTGTCTATATAATAAGGTAGGCGTGATGACTGAATGAGAACATGTGTGGAAAAGCTTTGTAAATTAGCAAGTGCCTTACCTTTGCAAACTATTTGCAATGGGTGAAAATAACATTGCATTTTGAAACTTGAAACGTTAGTACATTTGACAGTGCGTAATCGATACTTCAATAAATATTTTGGAGACATTTGAACAAATCTTGTCATATCCTTCAATTTATTTTCAATTCCAGATGACTTGAGAGAACTCTGACTCCTTGTTGTTAAATGCCCATGTAATTGTACATTCAGAAAATGTACAATTGCCCATGTAAATGTACAAATGCCCATGTAATTGTACATTCAGAAATATACAATCAGAACAAGTGTTAAGCCACTCTATGTTTCCACTGAGATGTATTTCTGGGGAATACAATTTATAACAAAAGCCAGAACTATAGCCTTTGAATTCCTGATTACAGAGACCATTTTCCCCACCAGAACATAGAAAGGTGTTTAATCACTTTTTTGGTGGTAAAAAAACACATAACATTAAATATACCATTTTTAAGCATACAGTTCAGTAGTGTTAAATATATTCTCATTGTGAAACAGATCTCTATAACTTTTTCATCTTGTAAAACTGAACTCTATAACCACTAAGCACTAATTTCCCCTCCCCCCACCTCTTAGCAATCGCCTTTCTACTTTGTTTCTATGATTTTGACAACTTTAGATACTTCGTATGCATGGACTCATACAGTATTTGTCCTTTTGTGACTGGCTTATTGTGCTTGGCATAACGTCCTCACCGTGTTGTAGCATGTGACAAGATTTCTTTCTTTTTTAAGGCTGCATAATATATCATTGTACATATATAGCACATTTTTTTTATCCATCTGTCTGTCGATGGACATTTGGGTTGCTGCCACCTCTTGGCTATTGTAAACAATGCTGCAGTGAACTTGGGTGTACAAATATCTCTTCAAGATCCTACTTTAAATTCATTTGAATACATACTAGAGGCAGGATTGTTGGATCATAGGGTAATTATATTTTTAATTTTTTGAGAAACCACCATGTTGCTTTCCAAAAAAGTTACATTACTTCATATTCTCACCAACAGGGCACAAAAGTTCCAATTTTTCCACATCCTTGCCAACATTTGTTATTTTCTGTTTTTTTTTTTAAAGTGACCATCCTAATGGGTGTGAGGTGATATCTCATTGTATCTTTGACTTTCGTTTCTCTTATGATTAGTAAAGTTGAAACTTTTTTTCATATATGTGTTGGTCATTTGGATATCTTCTTTGGAGAGCTGTCTATTCAAGTGCTTTGCTCATTTTATAACTGGGTTTTTTGTTTTTTTTGCTATTGAGTTGTATGAGTTCCTTGTGTATCTTAGATATTAACCCCTTATCAGATACATGACTTCTTATAAATATTTTCTCCCTTCCACAGGTTGTTTTTTCCCTCTATGTACAGAAGTTTTTAAGTTTGATATTGTTAAAATGTTCACGGCACCCGAAGTTATCTACAGATTCAACACAATCCATATCATAATTCCAAAGGAATTCTTTGCAGAAACAGAAAAAAAATATACTAAACATGCAAAAGAATGAAGTTGAACCCTTACCTTACACCTTACACACAAAAAAACCCTCAACATGGATCAAAGACTTAAATCTATAAAATCCCTAGAAAAAAGCATAAAGGAAAAAGTGTAGGACATTGAAGTTGGTAATGACTTTTTGGATAAGACACCAAAAGCTCAGGCAACAAAAGCAAAAATTGACAAGTGGCACTACATCAAACTAATACACACTTTAAATTAAAAGTACAATGTAATAAAAATTATGGTATGAAATCTCACAATATATCAAATAACCACAGTAGAAGGCACTCTAAATTATATAGGGACCTGTTGGCAAGGCACTGGGGAAAATGTTGGCATTAGTTAAGTGAAATGGAAGGAGTGGACATAGCCTGAACCCCTGTGTCATGGTTTAGAGACCCGAGATCATATGACCCAAGTAAGAAGGTTTAAGTAGTCATCCCTTGGTATCTGAGGGGGATTAGCTCCAGGACCCCTACAGATATCAAAATCTGAAGATGCTCAAGTCCTTATATAGAATGGTGTATTATTTGCATATAGCCTACAAACATACTCTCATACACTTTAAATCACCTCTAGACCTGAGAACCAGACTCCCACCCAGCCCTACATTAGGCCAATTACCATGGATGCAGACCTTCAACCAACCCCAGCACCAGGCTGCTCCTACAACCCCAGGTTTCTTGCCTACCCCAGTGCCAGGCTGGTCCCATTGACCTAGACTTCAGTTAGTTCCTACGGACACAGGCCCTCAGCCAACTCTATCACCAGGCCAAACCCCTGTGGTCCCAGCCTTGAGGCTTGCTCCTACAGACCAAGATTCCCAGGCTGCCTCAGCCTCAGACTAGCCCCCGCACACCCAACTTCCAGGTAGCCCCTTGAGCCCCTAAGTTACAAGCCTCATTTTAACATCTGTAAAAGAAAGCACAGAACCTTCTTCTCACATAATCTGGTTGTGTAACCAGCTACTACATCTAAAGATTTTTAGAACGATGTTTGGCGCTGGTAAGTGTTCAATAAAAGCTGGCTATTACCATTAATTTATCCTAAATATTTATTTTTCAAATTTAAAGATTTACAGATGCAGGATTATGATTTATAAAGAAATACATGTCCACCTTGTTTTTATTGCTGTCAGAGATTTGATAACTCACTGCAATTTCCTTATAAGAATAGTAAGACTCTTACTCTCTGGAGTGTGAGATTCCTTGGCCCAGAGGTGAAGTAACAGAACTTGGTACAATATATGAATGCTGAGGCTCTTAGAAGTTGTGAACCATATTATCGAAAGGAAAATGTCTGGGCCATGGATCTGTGCTGATTCACATAACTTGGAGGAGATAGGAGTGGCACATTCCCTGAATAACAAAGATGTGTGGCCACAAAGGTGACATTAACATGGATTATGTGGCACAAGGATACCTGGGTACCAAACAGTTAGAAATTGGGCTTTGGGAACTTCAAGGAAAGTGATAGTAGCCAGCTGGTATGGACAAAGTGGTGTCTGTGGGCAGCATAGAAACGGAACACCCATCCGCATGCAGGCCACCAAAGCTTTGACAATACCATTTCTGTGTCAGCAGAATGGATAGACAACTATAGCGCCCTTTCCCCCAAAACGTTCTGCGTTGCATAAGCTCCAGCATACATGTGTTTGCTATGAATCAGAATCATAGTGAGAGTTTGGGTCTCCAATGAATGGACGAAATACAATGTCCTGCCAACCTTGAGAGAGATTTGTTTTGATAAAGCAAAATAATGTGATTTGTTTTGAATCTGAGAATTGTGGAGTATAATTATCCCATTATATTAACTACCAAAGGGCTCTAGAAAAATACTCTATTAGACCCAGACCAATGTCATGTTATAGAGCATGGCCTGCTTCGCTTCACGTCTGTTCTTTATTGTGGTGATTGGGTAGATGAGTGGAAATGAAACTAATAATATCAAATGTTCTTTCCACAAACATCAAAAACAGAGATTCGATGAATTGGAAACATGCTAGGTCTAAGGTTATGCTTAATTAGAATGAAGGAAACCCTGGAGAATGAGAAAGACCCCCATATACATGAGTAACTTAAACATTAAATGGTCACATGTGAAAAAAATTGACAACACCAGAAACATGTTGCATCAGGAAAGTTTTACCAGTTAGACTTGACAGAGAAATCTAAAGATGACACAGTGCACTTTGAAAGTGCAAAGTGGAAGCTGTTTGCAGAATGTCAGCATGCCAGAGTGTGGCAGAGTTTGAATCCCAACTCTGCCATTTATTAGTTGTGCATCTTTGGGTAAAACATTTTATCATATTCAGTGTCCATTTCTTCTGTAGTAAAAACCGGGATAATAATGGCCCATTGGGCAGAATTATTATTAAGAGTTACATGGTAAATTCACATAGGAAAGTCCCTCACTCAGTACATGACACATTTTAGGAGCTCAGTTGGTTTGGTTCAGTTCAACTGAGAACATTCAAATCAGGAGTAAATTTTTTTAAATGTTGGTCAAACATCTGGTTACTTTGGTGTTATCTAGACATGCGGGGTTGTTTGAATGGTTTTTAAAGAATAAAAAATTCTTGACTTTTAATAAAGAAAGGGATCTCTAGCCTGTGAAATGAAACTTCATTGTGAAACAAATAAAATATTTGATATTGAAGACTGTTGCTCATAATTCACCTTGTGAAAATAGAAGAATATATATTCACACACATATATGTATCAATTTTTACATCGCTATCAATATACTGAAGCCAAATTTAGTTGAACAATCTTGAAAAAACAAGAGAAAATGATTATCAGAAAAAATAAATAGCAAAAAAAAATCCAGTGGAATATTCAAAGTGCTAAAAAAAGACTGTCAACCTAGAATTCTATACCCAGTATAATTATTTCTAGATCTATATCTGTACCTGTATATCTATGAATATATATTCATGAATAGTTTCCTTCTTTTAATTTGTAACTGCATAAAGCAAAACATATAACACAATTTTGGTTGGTTTATTTTATACATAATGTAACATATATGAATATAATAACATGAAAGATAGTGGGGTAAATGGAACCCTACTTTGCAGGGCTCCTAATTAACACCTGCAGTAATGCAATATTAAATCTAATTAGGTTTTGATAATTTAAATACATTATAATTCCTAGAGCAAGCTTTAAAAATAATTCAAAGAGACACACCTATAAAGCAATAAAAGAAATGAAATAGAATCCAAAAAATTGTTCCACACAAATTTTTTTCCAATACCAAACAGGAAGTAAAGGAAGAACAAAGGAAAGAAACTTATTACACAGATAGTAGCAATGTAGTAAGTGGCAGACCTAAATCCCCCAATTAAAGGAATTACTTTAAATTTAAATAGATCAAGTACTCTAATCAAAAGCAAAGGCTGCCAAAATAAATGTAAAAGGAGACAAAACTATATATACTTTTAAAACTTCACTTTAAGTACAAAGATACAAAGAGTGTGAAGGTAAAAGAATGAGAAAATGCAAACGAAAATATCAGAAGACTAGAGTGGCTATATTGATATTAAATTATACAGCCTTCAAGACAGGCTTATTTATTTAGAGATAAAATTCATAATGATATAAAAGATCAATACATCAGGAAGCTATAGCACCTAATAACAGAGCTTCAAAATACATGAAGCAAAAACTGACAGAACAAATGACAGAAACACAGGTATCTTGTTATAAGAAGTACGAGATTAAAGAGCATGTGATGAGTAGGAGGCAAGTATGGAGAAGTGGGTACAAATGTAAGTGTCACCATCAGGATTTCTGTGTTACCATCATTTTCACTGTGAAAATGATTTGATAATGAACTTTGAGGGTCATCCATTCATTCATTCATTTAATAAATATTTTTTGAGCATTTATGTTTGGGACAATAAAGTTAGGGTGGTTATGTAGTGGGGAATAAAATAGACGTAACCTGCCACCATAGAACTTGGTGTTTCTTTTGGCCAAAAGCTGATTTACATAATAATCTTTTTTCAGGAAGAGGAATTCAAGTTGTCCTAGCCAAAACAGAGGCGGAAAACAGAGAAGAAATGGAGAGACTGATGACCAGACTGGATGAGACCCTGAGCAATCACAAATAGGAAGAAGGCTGGATTAAATATGCTAGAGGAGGGCTTTCCTGGTGACACAGTGGTTGAGAGTCCGCCTGCAGATGCAGGGGACACGGGTTCGTGCCCCGGTCCGGGAGGATCCCACATGCCGCGGAGCAGCTTGGCCCGTGAGCCATGGTCGCTGAGCCTGCGCGTCCGGAGCCTGTGCTCCGCAACGGGAGAGGCCACAACAGTGAGAGGCCCGCGTACCGCAAAACAAAACAAAACAAAAAATACATATATATGTTAGAGGACAGGGAGCAGTATAAACACAAATGGGATATAATCTTCTTTGGTGAGGAAATGACAATAGGATCAAGAAGACATGTGATAGACCATAGAGCTGTAAATGTGGTTGGTGTAATATGAATTCATAAGAGGCTATAAAGAAGAGTGAAATTCACAAGAGAAAATAAAATATATGTTATGAAATTAATAGGAGAAAATTAAACATATAAATACAAATATATATATGTGTATATATGTATATATAAGTAAAATAGATACGTTTCAGAAACAGGCAAAGTTTTGAGTACTGTTTGGAAAAGTGATGGAAAGCAAGAAGGCTTTTCTTGGCAAGTGTGATTAAGTTTAGGGAAGAGCATTACAAAGCAAAGCCATGTGAAATTTGAGTAGAGATCTTCCAAGGGGAAATGATAGCAGATACTCTCTGCAGTGGCTGAGGGAACACAACAGGAAGTAATGCGAAATAAGGTTGGAGGAGAGAAAGGGCTAGGAAAGAGCACCTGATGAATGCTGGACAAGCAGGCTTTAAGTGGAAGATAGAAATATGAGCAACAGAATAATGCAAGTAAAAGTGATGCTAGTGAAAAATTATCCTTGCTGCTGTGTCACAGATTTAGAAATGAATTATTATAACAATAAAAGTTGATCAAATAACATTTTTGGATGAGGGACTTTGGTGGATAATTTCCTCACCCTTGCAATATGTTTTCATAGTGAGGGAACATCTATTATTGCAATGTTCTGGTCTCCTTATTTACATTTTTCCATGGAAAAGGAAATGAATTATTTGATTAGTGAAGTTTATAAAAGGTACTGAGCATGCATGACTGAATTCCCTTTTCCCTTTGGTATTCAAATTCTTATAAGAAGCCCCAGTTCATCTCTGACCCTCCATGACATATGTTTATGAGAGTAGACTTCTAGGAAGGAATTCGTGTGGGTGGGTATATATTTAAATTTGGCTATAATATTAGACAAGCTACTGTTACCATACTCCATCTGCTTGACCTCTGTGTTTCTCAATATTTTTGAGCTTCGATGGGGAATAGGATCATTATTTACTATCTCCATCAAGCCCTAGGATAAAAGAACTAAAAATGAAATACAGGCTATTTCTTAAAATACTCCTATTTTAGCTACAGTCTTGAATGTCTAATTATTAAATGGCAATACTCTGGAAAGACGTTAGCATTACTTACATAAATTTGGGATTCATTGTTTATTTTATTCATCCATTTTTTTCTCTTTAGGGAGTCATCATGTTCTAATGGAGGCATATAAATTGTCTGGTGAAGAAATGAACAAAAAGTTTCAAAATTAAAAAAATTGGGAATTCACTATGCTAAGATAATATTTAGAGCTATGAGTGATTCCGTTGTCCAGAAAAGAAGAGTGGGAAGGTAAGAGGACCAAGGGAAGAACTTTGTGATTGAAGTCATGGACTGTGGGGAAGGGAGTGAAGACAGGAAGTGTGTATCCGTAGAATGGAAGAAAAGTGGGGTGCAAAGGACATGAGTGGTACTAAGGAAGTAAGAGAAATGGAAGAAAAGATAAATAGGTTAGAAAAAGTAATCTAGGCATTCACATATTTAAATGTAGACTAAGAGTGATGCTTAGGTCACAGATATGGAAACAGAAGTAGTCACTGGAGTAGAGTGATGGTGACAACCACTGTTACTGCATTGATGAGTTATCTCAATTACATCCTAGTAATTCAAGATGATGGCAAGGTTTTGTGTGAAGTGGTTAGATTTTAGCTATGTTCTTAAAGAACGATTAACAGTCACCATACCTGAATTGAGTTTTTGCTAAATGCCAAACACTATTCTAAGGCACTCTTGAGTCAACAAAAAACCAGGCTGACAAGGTTCCTGATTTCCTTAAGCTTATATTTTAAAGGAAGAATGAAATATTTTGTGAATAAACAAGAAAAAATGTCACACAGTGATAAGTTCCAAGTAGAAAGTTTAAAAAGAATGATGTGATGCAGAGCGACAGTCTGGCTTCTTTAATGGGTACTTAGAGAGGCCTCTGTGTATGTAAGGAGGTCCCTTAGGTTGATAAAAGATAGTGATGGGTTGGACAGAGTGTGGCATGAGCCATAACAGAAGATGGGCTCTGGTCCTCCAGTGCCAGGCATCATTCCACGAAGAATGGTTCTGCCCTTCCCTTCTGAGAAAGCAACCAGCAAAAGCTTCTTAATTTGGTCTTGCTTAGTTGTGAGCAAGTTTATATACATACCATTACGTTCCCTACAGAGTGGAACTAGATGATCAAATACATTTAAATCTGGAAGAGGAATAATTACTCAATCTCTTTGGAATACTAGGTGCCTACATCATAGCAAGTTTTATACTGTAGCTCAAGTTGGGCATATTTTCCATTAACTTTAAGAAATGAGGAAATTGAATCCTTGAAAAAAAAATGAGTCATTTAAGGCTTCATGTTGACTCTGGGGCTCAGCCCAGGGCAAGGCTAAGCTTTCTGATTCTAGTGTAAAGCATTGGAATAGTCAAACTCCCCTAAGCTGAAGTGACACTGTTGGCTAATTTTGTATTATGTATTGAATGCCTATATTGTAGTGGCCACTGGATGGATTGACAAAGAGAAATTAGACAAGCTGTTAGAATATCCAATGGCTGACTAATCCCTAAAATAGATTCAAGGAAAACAATGTCAAATACTCAGAAATACACAATTTGGACTACATTTTAAAGGCATATTGTGGGCACATCTCAGAGAACCAAAATGGCAGCTCATCAAAAGCATACTTATTTGGGCTTTAGCCACAGAGAAAATCTGGAATCCAAAGGCAATGACTCTAAGCACATATGGGTTTGTTTGCTTCCTTCTTTCAAACCCTCTCTGCCTTCTGCTTAGCTATCAAAGGTAGCCTCCACCAGCACAATCAGAGTTGAAAATACAGACTTATAAAAGAGGGAAACATCCGAATCATGTTTCCCAGATTATTTACAGGTAGTAAAACCAAAGACTCTCTCCGTTTCACCAAAGGCAATAAGTGCTTCAGCAAAATTTGTGATCTCTGCTAAGAAAGTGGCTTAATTGTTAATAATCTGAAAGCCTGGCAGAGACTTAGATAATGATAGAAAGCATGGACTCTTGATGTTTGTTTTTACAGATTACAAAGGGGGCTTGAAATCATTGTATAAGGGTTTTGATGTGCTTGAAACCAAAAAAAAAAAAAGCAGGAAATTGGGTATTATGAAGAGTCCTTCGCTGTTGAACACAAAAGGGTGAGAGATTTAGGTAGAAGATATTTCGCTTGACTCAGAGAAGGCATCTTATAACACTCAACAAGAGGAAGGGAGTGGGGAAAGAAACTGTTCAGCAAATGTATATAAACACACAATATATTGTGTGTTTATTTGAGGCTCCATAATAAACAAAAACAAATTAGACTTGATCTGTGCCCTTGAGAGCTTATAGTCCAAAGAGAAAGGCAGACCCATAAGGAGATATTTCGAATAAAAGATGGACATGCATATAATAGAGGATCGTTGAGGTTGTTAATGGAACACAGAGGGGTCACATAAACTTAACACAGAGAAGTCAGGGAAGATTTCCTTAGGAGGCTATGTATTGATATTAGCTAGAGTTTGTTAATTTTTCCTCAAATTGGTTTTTTTTAAATTAATTTTTATCGGAGTATAGTTGATTTACAATGTTGTGTTAGTTTCAGGTGTACAGCAAAGTGGATCAGTTATACATATACATATGTCTGCTCTTTTTTAGATTCTTTTCCCATATAGGTCATTACAGAGTATTGAGTAGAGTTCCCTGTGCTATACAGTAGGTCTTATTAGTTACCTATTTTATATATAGTAGTGTATATATGTCAATCCCAATCTCCCAATTTATTCCTCCCCTATCTTTTCCCCTTTGGTAACCACAAGTTTGTTTTCTACATCTGTGACTCTATTTCTGTTTTGTAAATAAGTTCATTTGTACCATTTTTTTTTTTTGCGGTACTCAGGCCTCTCACTGTTGTGGCCTCTCCTGTTGCAGAGCACAGGCTCCGGACGCACAGGCTCAGTGGCCATGGCTCACAGGCCCAGCGGCTCCGTGGTATGTGGGATCTTCCCGGACCGGGGCATGAACCCATGTCCCCTGCATCAACAGGCAGACTCTCAACCACTGTGCCACCAGGGAAGCCCTGACCATTATTTTTAGATTCCACATATAAGTGATATCATATGATATCTGTCTGACTTCACTTAGTATGACAATCTCCAGGTCCATCCAGGTTGCTGCAAATGGCATTATTTCATTCTTTTTTATGGCTGAGTAATATTCCATTGTATATATGTACCACATCTTTACCCATTCATCCATTTATAGACATTTAGGTGCTTCCATGTCCTGGCTATTGTAAATAGTGCTGCAATGAACATTGGGGTGCATGTATCTTTTCCAATTATGGTTTTCTCCAGGTATATACTTAGGAGTGGGATTCCTGGATCATATGGTAGCTCTATTCTTGGTTTTTTAAAGAACCTCCATACTGTTATCCATCGTGGCTGTACCAATTTACCAACAGTGTAGGAAGGTTCCCTTTTCCCCACATCTTCTCCAGCGTTTATTTTTTGTAGATTTTTTTTATTATGGCCATTCTGACTGGTGTGAGATGATACCTCATTGTAGTTTTGATTTGCATTTCTCTAATAATTAGTGATGTTGAGCATCTTCTCATGTGCTTTTTGGCCATCTGTATGTCTTCTTTGGAGACATGTCTATTTAGATCTTCGGCCTACTTTTTGATTGGGTTGTTTGCTTTATAAAGTAAGTTAAAATGAAGTCATAGCATCAATGCATGTTTAGAATGGGAAAGAATCTTCAAAATCACATATTGTTCCCAGACTCAGAGAGGTTTAATTCATGAGCCCAAGAGTCAATGACAATGGCCAAAATAAATTGAGCTATTACGTGGCATGTGAAGTTCCAAACACATTCTCACAGGTTCCCCCAAGGGTAGCCAAGCTAACTGCTTATTAATGTGTTTTGTTTGATTAAATTTCATTAATACTCTTATGAAAAGTCAGTGAAGCTAGTGAGGAGAGAATTATTTTCCCCCCAAAGGGTGTGCTTTAGATGTTTAATAGGGCAATTTGACTATGCTTAAAATTGTCTTTCTTTTTCCCCCAAGAATGTCCCTATCTGCAGCTGTCAAAACTGACTTCATTCAACCTCGTTTATTGAAATGTCTACTGAACTCCCCCAAGCCTCTCAGTCAACAAATAAATTTGGGGCATAGCAAAACTTTCCTCAAATGATTTTTAGTAAGGAAGAAAGGAAAGCTTTGCATATTAGCTCAGAAACAATTGAAAATAGACATATAAGTACATATGTATTCTCCATATATTAGTTCTCAGAGGGTTGTGCCAAACTATTTAGTACTCACATTCCAGAACATACTTGGTATCTGCCCCCTTCTTATAGGAATAAAGGATTCCTTCAACTCAAATGCTCAGGTCCAGCAGTTTGTGGAAGATGTGTGCTTATATGCACACGTAGCCCACTTTGACATTAAAGGTACATTTTTGAGTTTTTAGCTGGTTTTTGACTTTTGAAACAATTAAAGAAAAATCCTCTTTTTTCAGACATTGTATTGGTTTCATACTGGTGCCATAATGAATTACCAAAAACTTAATGGCTTAAATCAATACAAATTTTTATCTTATAGTTCTGGACATCAGAAATCTGAAATGAGTCTTACAGGGCTAAAATCAAGGTGTCAGAATTCTGTTTATTCTGCAGGCTCCAGGACAGAAGCTGCTTGCTTTTTCCATCTTCCAACCTTCATACCTTGGCTCATGGCCCTATATCACTCCAACCTCTGCTTCAATTGTCATGTGTCTGTCTCTGATTCTGACCCTCCTGCCTTCCTTTTTTAAAAACCCTTGTGATTACATTGAATCCACCCGGATAATCTGGGATAATCTCCTCATTTCAGTATCCTTAAATTCATCACATTCGCAAAGTCATTTTTGCCATGAAAGATAACATATTCACAGATTTTGAGTCTCAGAATGTGAGCTTCTTTGGAGATCCATTATTCAGACTACCACAGACATCAAAAGCTAAGTAAGGGCAAAAAAGAAAAATAAATAACTTTCAAGAAAGTAATAATTTTGAAAGCAATGGCTTTCAAAGGACTTCTTCCGTTCCTTTTTTCCCCCCCCCAAAAAAACAAAAAAAACCAAGACATCACAGTACCTTTACAACCAGCACAATATGAACACAATACAAAATAAATGTAAGATTTTAAGCTTCTTCCAGAAAGTAAATGAACTTTTGCCAAGTAAGTCATAGTTTCTAATTTCTGGTGTGGTTAAGGACAAACAAAAAGTTACTCGGCTATATGAGGAAACTAATATACACATAAAGAAGAGCTCATTTTAAAACACATTATCTGCCAAAATAAAATTGCAATTTTAACCTACCAACTTGAAATTACACAGAAATTTCAAAAGTAATTTAGAATTGTGAGCTGGAAGGGATTACAGGCAACGTAATACCCTAAATATGCATGACAGACGCTTATTTGTGCCAGAAGTCAATGCTCACTTATATTCTGTATGTCATCAGCTGAGCCAGACAAAGGGAGGATGCTACTGGGGGAGAAATGGATTGAAAGAGGAAGATCTGATATTAAGATACACACACAAAAAAGAGTGAAAATTAAATAAATTTTAAGAATCTCTAAAAGAAACCAAAGAGGAAGAGGAAGAAAAACGAAACAAACTACCAATAATTTTCTACAGGATCAATCTCTAAGTATATGAAAACAGGTAAGACACTGATACTTGTTGGGCATTCTACTATGCATTTGACACTAATCCTGCATTATTTAATTTAATTCTTTTGGAAGTCCTGTGGGGTAGACTTACTGATGCCCATTTTATAGATGATGATGCTAGAGAACAAAGATCTATTGATGGGATGAAGGTCACAAAGCAAATTTGGCAGCAGCCAAAGGGAAAAAAAAAATCTAAATTGGGTCCTTTGCTTCCAATGCCCTTTTTAGCATGCTATTCCTGCTATTTCCTGCTGCTTTAAATTTTCTGGAAAAAATGGTCTGTATTATGTTTTTTGTTTTTGTTGTTTTTGTTTTTACTTTAGAAGACACAACTAAGACATAGTATTTTTCTCAGTGTAACTAAAGTCAATATTTTTTTAACTGTGGTTAGAAATGATATTGTGATGGGTAGATAGGGTACCTAATATGTTGAAAAAGCTAACTTTTGCCTATATTCTCAAAACAAAACCAAAAACTATTCAAGAGTAAAACACATCAAAAATCCCTACCAGGGCTTCCCTGGTGGCACAGTGGTTGAGAGTCCGCCTGCCGATGCAAGGGACACGGGTTCGTGCCCCGGTCTGGGAAGATCCCACATGACGCGGAGCGGCTGGCCCCGTGAGCCATGGCCGCTGAGCCTGCGCGTCCGGAGCCTGTGCTCCGCAACGGGAGAGGCCACAACAGTGAGAGGCCCGCGTACTGAAAAAAAAAAAAAAAAAAAAAAAAAAAAAAATCCCTACCAAGTGCCCAACACTGCTCTAGGAGGTTGAAATCCAGTGATGAACAGGGCACGCAGAGCTCATGCCCACGTGGTGCTCACTGTTTAAGTGGGGAGGAAAGGTAACTGATTATATTAAAATTGAGAATAAGGGGAGATGAGTATTATCAGACAAGTTTGAGCTATGGTGGGTATGCAGAGCAAGGACACCTAACTTAGTTTCTGAAGAATCAGGAATGGCTTCCCAGAAGAAATGGCATTTGTCCTGAGACTCAAGGGATAGTTAGGAATTAGCTAGGAGTAAAGGTAAATGTTGGTTAGGGGATATTATCTAATTAAGCTTTTTATTTCAAACTTTTAGGTTCAGTGAGCACTTAATAAACTGATTTTAAGAAGGAAATTTAAAACGATGAGTACTATTCATGGTGGCAGTTAAGGTATATGATTAAAACCTGAAGCCGTGATAAAAGGAAATGCAAATTCTCCCCCATATCTTTCTCAAATAGAACTGGATAGGGCCTGCTACAAGAAACTCTGAAAAAAATCACTTTTTAATGTTTAGTAGCATAAAAGAACTGTGAACTTTGAAACACTATAGACCTTAGGCTCAATAAGATGCTTTACTTCTTTTTAAATTTCCAGTGCATACCCAGCAATTCACCCACTGTTTAATTAGTGTCACTATGGCTCTATGAGGGTGTTGCCCACGTGTTGCAAAGACGGAAACGTTCTGTAAGTCTGCATTATCCAATATGGTATCCAATGGCCACATGTGGCTATCGAACCCTCAAAAAGTGGCTAGTGTGACTGAAGAGCTACATTTTAATTTTTATTTAATTTTCAGAAATTTAACAAAAATCTAAACAGCACAGACCTATAACATGAGAGGATAATAGAACATATTATTTTCAAGAAGAATCTTAGGTGAAATGGTAAAAGCATTCAGATGACTATATAGTTCTATAGCTAATATATTCGATGTTGAGATCAAGGGAACTATCATGTTCTCTCACAATAGATATCAAAGTGTCAGAGTCAAGGACAGAACATTACCTGGGAGACAACATGTATGCAGTCCTGTGGCAATTTATGAGGCCTAACCCTTATCTAAGTGCCAGCAATGTACAGTTGTCTTGGATTAAGCTCTATGTAGATCCTTAGTATCTACAGATTTTTGACAAATGCTACAATCTCTTTGAGTGTCAGTGCCCTAACCTGGAAAATGAGGATATTTAGTAACCACAAAAAAATAGCATGTGTTATCTGAGTAGTTCAGTATCTCTCCTTAAGAGAAAGGAGTTGATTTCCCTTTCCAGAAGCATCTAACTCATTTGGAAGGAGAATAACTTGACCTTTGGGCCTTATTTCATATTGCAGATTCACTTACGAGTACTTTCTGAGAAGTCAATGAAACCTGAATAGGAGCGACTATTAAGACGTAGACAGTGAGGAAAGAATAAGACAACAGGTTAATTTCAGACTATCCCAAAGAGCCAAAATGGAGCAAGAACTGCATTTATCTATTACAAATCATGGCTGAAGTTAAGCTGCTTTTAATCCTTGGAACTACTCAGACTTTCCAAGGGGAGGAGAAGTTTTACCTAGAAAACTGTGTGTGGGGAAAACCCACAGAGCTCTAGGTAAAACTTTGCAACTGTTTACAAGACAAAAAGGAACTCTCTATAGAAACCAAATATAAACAGCATATGTTATTAAACTCAAAACACATGAAAGAATAAAAGAAAGTCACGTATATTTTCTCAATGTGACAGAGTCTGAGGCAAGTCTTGGGAGAAGTTGAATAAGGCCACAAAAAAGGCTTTAGCTTCTTTCAAAGATCATTAAAATAGCCCCCTTCCCCACAAAAGTATTTTGCCTCTTTAATATGGATGCCACTCAGAAGCCCATAGAATACATTAAATTCTTAGAGCATACATTCATTGTCATGTGATGGAAAGTAACTATAGCTGCAAAATGTGAATTTATAACTGGGTAAAGAAGGTCTTTCCTGCTGAGCCCCTTGAAATGGATGGGGATTGTGTCCTCGACTTATTTTTCATTTTAAAGGTTTCATTACAGTTTCATTTAAGAGGATGGTGAGTATCATTTATTATGGAATTAGTCCTCGTGAAAAAAGTGTGTCATCCTGTGCATTGGTTTTCTACTGTTACCACAAATTTGGGGGGGTTTAAAACAACATCCATTTATTAGTTCAGAGCTCTGTAGGGTTATCTGCTTGGGGTTTCACAAAGCTGATGCCAAGGTGTTGGCTGATTGCAACCTCATCTGGAGTTTGGGGTCCTCTTCCAAGTTATTCCGGCTGTTGGCAGAATTCCGTTTCCTCACTGGCTGTCCGGAAGGGCCTCTCTCAGCTTTTTAACGCCACTCACATTCCTTCTCCAGTGGTTCCCCCCTCTTCACACCAGTAACAGTGAGTCAAGTGCCCCTCAAGCTTTGAATCTCTCTGATTTCCTCTTTCTACCACTGGCCAGAGAAAATTCTCTGCTTTTAAAGTGGCTCATGTGATTAGATTAGGCCCACCCTTATCATAAGGTCGACTCTGCCGTGTAATATACATAATCACCAGAAAGATATATTTATGTATTCGAAAGATTAAGGCATTTCTGGGGGACTTGGAATTCTGCCTGTCACACTGTGTATGGAACTCACAGGAGGTCTTCTGAGGAAGGCATGTAGTATCAGCAGCATTGAAATACTGCCCACAGAGTTTGCTCTTTTATTTAAATAAACATCACAAAATGTAACCCATTTTCCTGTACCACATCACTCCCAGAAAACTGAAGACTAGCTTCTGGGTTAGTTTATCTAATTCTGAATATATTAATTTAATCAAAATCTATTTAGCCACACTAGTGGCTAAGATATATACTGCTTTCTCTAGATACCAACTTGAAGAAGACAAGGTCTGTGGCCCATAAAGAAGTTATATTTTAGTGCAGGAAATGGATACACAAACCACTATGACAAAATGTGATAAGTGTTCTGCTGAAGGCCTGGATGAAGAGCCATCCCCTAGCAGCTCTTAATAGGTGAATAACAGTACCCTGGATGCAGTGTGACAGAGTGTAAAAACCATACACCTTGGAGACCACAGAAGGGATTCATAGATGGGTTTCCCCACTTACTAGTTATTCAACCTTGAGATATTTGCTTAACAACAATTTAGTGGAAATTACTAAACGTACTTCATGTGTTTGTTAGAGGATTATAAATAATATGACATATATGAAAGCATGCAAGTAGCTCTTAGCATTTATAGGTTTTTTCCTCTTTCAGAGAAAGTCTTTGTAACCTCTACCTCAGTGTAAACCACAGAAGTTCAGACAGAAGATGTGTCAAACAAATAGCTTTGTTTTCACGCTCATGACTGTCTACCTTTTCACCCCTCAGGCTTTCGTTTGTGGCATTTCAACTAAGATTTGATGAATGGTGCTCTACAAGTTAATATGAGTGTGATAGAGAACAATAAACACTTGCATTTTTTTGCCTTTCAGAAGCTTTCAGATTACTCACAGATAATAACCACCTAGCATGTGATGACAATTATCTTAAAATAACAAAACACCAATTAACAACACATGTTGGAAAGCGACTTAAAGACAGTTGGTCAGTCCTTGTATGTCAGATATCTCTTGAGAACTTTTATTTGCACTATTGACTTGCTTATCAGATTTTTCTTCATAGGCAGATAAAAAGATATATGTCACACAGAATCTTTGAATGACTCCAGATTCTAAATTAATGGGGCTTGAATCAGTAAGATATTCATCAGCGTACATGTTCTTCCAAGTATTTTTCACTTGGGTTGTTTGTGAAATTTCAGAATTCATCCCACGGAAGACAGGCTCCATGTGAGGCTTAATTCTGAAAATTATGAACTTCCTGTGTTTATAGTAAACACTGGGAATTTGAGAGGACCGGGCTCTTTGTCAATCTCATGATGAGTGACTTTGTAAAGGTGAACAGATCCAAACGTAAGATAAGGCCAGGAGAGCTGGATCATGTATCTTAGCTGCCTAAACTTTGTCAATCTGTGAGATTTAACTGTGAAGGTTATTCACAGTTAACCACAGCAGGAAGCTCACAGTAACTTACTGGTCTTGGATTTTAAAACAACCTCAATTACGAAAAAAAAAATCTTATCGGATTTCAATGTTTCATTTTTCATTTTAAATCATATTAAACAAAACAATTTTTAAGGCAGTATATACATGACATATGAGCTCTACTTTTAGTCTTCAAGGCTCCCTGCCCTTCACAGTAATCCCACTGATCCCTTTTATTCTACTTAAAAGGTGATCAATAAGGGTTTAACACAGAGCAGTTGAAGAACCTAAGGATGTTTCCATCATTTTTATTACCTGGAGAAGACTGCTAATCCACCCTTCATTTTTCCACAGATAAGAGTATATAATATATATCACATATATATAGATCTATATGTATGTATATATGTATGTATGTATATGTATATAGATATATGAAATAAAATGAGCTTTTAAATATATCTAACTTCTCCCTGATTTTTTAAGGATTAGTCAGTGCTGCATCATGTTCCCATTAATTGTCTCTGAAAATGATTTTATCTCCTACCTTATTTTGAATTATTTCTTTGTTAGAGTATCTCTCCTGTAATTCAGTAAACTCATCCAGGGTCCATTGACTATATTTAGAATTCTACTGCAAACACATAGCTCAGGGCCTTGATTAGTAAATGTGCATTGAACTGAAATGAAATTATGGTCAGAGTTCTCAGCAGTAAATTTATGTGTCTGAGTCAATCAACCTGTCAGTATGCACCTATACCTTGATTGGCTTCTATAAGGCCTAATTTACTGATACATTTCTGGGTCTAAAGAGGAAAAAAAAACATTAAAATTGCTAACTTTTATTATAAAAGGCTGGGAAGTATGTTGTCTTAGTTGAAGCTGAATTTTAGAGGAAAATGTCCCAGATTAAAACAACACTTTGGCATAGCTACTCTCTGTTATCAGAGGTTGAATATAACATTCGTGGCTTCCTCCTTTTTTTTTCAACCTCACAGATTGTGACCACTTCACTGATAGGTAAAGTATTTTTCCATAAGTGTCACTACTAGCAAATATAAATACAAAATGGTAAAAATATAAAATATTTTAGGAAGACAATGCATCAAATAACAATTAAAATGTACTAGGTAATTTATCTATGATAGGATTTATTTAGCAATACCACAGATTCCCAATACATACTGTACAGGGGCAGCATATTTCCTCATCCATAAATTGTAAAGAGATTGAGTTGTCTGACAGATTTCTACATATTTAAATATGTAGAAATATTAACTACATATTTAAGTAATTATCCTTTTCAGAAAAAAAATACCAAGATGTCACTCTTCATCATTAAACTCTACAATTTCAATTCTTGTGTTTTTAAACAAAACCTCATAGCCTTATTTTCTACATTTTCGGAAGAAATTCACTTATCAATAATTATTCACAAACAGTTGCAACAATCCTTTAGAGTAACAATTATTAATCTCAATTTTAAAACCTAGGCTTGAAAGAGCTGTGATTCCAACACAGCTGTTTCATATTTCAATATCTCTTTTCACTATACCAGCTATCACATGGCATAGCTAAGTTACTAAGCTACTCATAAATTGACATCCCAGACTTATCAACATTTAAAACCATATACCTACACACTGCAAGCAATTTTTATTTTAGTTTCTTGGAGAAAGTGATTCTTGAGGTAGTTCTCAAAGTTTATATGTCATGTTTAGATTGATTAAACATCCATCCACTAAAGACTTAGAACTGGATAAGTTGTTGTATATTACTAGGAGTATCTTTTCTTGTTCTAATTTGAATTTTTAAATTTCTATTTTAATTTTCAACCTAATAAATAACCTTGCAGATATAAGAGACATTGATCATCGAGAGGTACGTTAACAAGAGCAAGAACGCCAGTCTGAAAGTGCATGTTACTCTTTGAAACGGAACCAACAAAAAAAGACGCCTTCGTCATAATTCCTGAGTCTTCATAGGGCCTTTTTATGCTATAGGGAAGGAGATGGATCTTGTGGTTTCAAGTTTGGTAAGAGGCGAGCTCATTGACTCCAGAAACGAGGGCGCTAATGGTGTAGAGAGAACCTCTTCGTCCTTAGGCACTTGGCATTTTGTCAGTCCAGGTTGGGACTGGCTCCTGTGGCGCTTCAAAGATATGTGCAGGGGGCTTCCCTGGTGGAGCAGTGGTTGAGAGTCCGCCTGCCGATGCAGGGGACGCGGGTTTGCGCCCCGGTCTGGGAAAATCCCACATGCCTCGGAGCGGCTGGGCTCGTGAGTCATGGCCACTGGGCCTGCGCGTCCGGAGCCTGTGCTCCGCAACGGGAGAGGCCACAACAGTGAGGGGCCCGCGTACGGCAAACAAACAAACAAACAAACAAACAAACAAACAAAAAAAGATATGAGCAGGGAGAAGGGGCCTATTTTTGATGGATGATTGTCCTCCAAGAAGAATAATCCACACCCCCCATAGTTAGGTGGAACAGTAGTTTGTTACATAGATTTAGAACTTTGAACACTTTTATCTTATTTTTGATGTTATGAGATTTATAAAAGAAGTTGCCATATTTTAAAATCTTTCATAGAAGGTTTATTAGGCAGCTTGTTGAGACTGAGCATTGTGCAGGAGGGGTTGCAACTCTTTCTCTCTTAACTCAGCCCAACTTCCCATTGCTTATTTTTGAAAAAGCCCTACGGACTCTAGTCATCAAATATTATTGAAACCCCATGTAAAATAACCAGAACATTTGTATTTTGTTTCCCTATGGATTATGCAAGGGTTTCCAAAATAATGCAAAATTTTTTGGCTAGCTTGTTTTGCACTTTGTGAACCTAACATTAAAACAAACCCACAAAATAGTTTTGTTTTGTTTTTTCTCCATGACATATGAACCTAGTACACCCCTGGCTTTGTCAATTAGGCCACTAATAAGGAAATGATAGGAAACGAAAAGCCCAAAGAATGGATTTTCTTTACAACCAAACAAAATGCCCATCTAGCAAGTGGAATGATTACAGTCAGAGAAGCGCTTGTAAAACAATGTAGTGGAATCAGTGAGGCATGCGCTTGAAGGCAGACAGACTGTGGGGCTTCAGAATTGCTTTACCTTTCACTAGCCATACAGCTGACAAATTATTTGTCCTTCCCAAGCGCCGCTGTTATTTTTTCAGGTATAAAATAGGAATAATGGCAATTATCATTCATTTATATTCTACATGTGTTGAGTGCCTATTACAAGCTACACACTCTCTGGAGCCAAGGAAATAGCAATGAAGAAAACAGACAAGAATCTCTGACCTTGTGAAAGGCACCCTTTATTGGGGGTGAAAAAAAGATAAACTTAACAATTAAATAAATGCATAGTGTGATGAAAGATGAAAAAGAGGTAAATCTGTAAGATAGGCTGTACAAGTGAAAGTTATTTCAAGTAGTGTGGTTAGAAACAGCCTTACTATAATAGTAACATTGGAGAAATTGTTTTGAAGATGAGGGAGTGAATAGATCATAGCCAGGTGAAGATATTTCGAGAAGAGAGAATGTGGGTCTGTTTTTTTTTTGGCCACTAAGTTGCTGTTCTCCAAAATAAGAACACTTTGCTCTCATTTGCAGTGTCCCATTAGGATCAACTTGGATGCAGGCTTCAGTGAACCTGGATTCAAGGTTATCCTTCCAGCAGGGATGCAGTTAGAGGTCTCTCTAAGAGGGAGATGTTGGAATTAGAAGATAAATGTATGGCCTATGACCAATATCCATCCTATGTATCATAGCAGAGAAACAGTTCAGAAATGGAGAAATGGAATTTTAAATTCTTAGATTGGCAATTTTCCTAATCTGTAAATCAATCATGAGAACAGGAAAAAGAAGGGGAAAAAAAAAAAAACCCTTGATGTTGTTCTGAATGAGTGTTTAAAATTAAACAGAATCACAAACACTAGGCTCTGGTGATTCTTTTCCTTCACAAATAATTTTTTTTTTTTTGATTCTCCAGAAAAATCCATGCTAAAAATGGCCACATACTGGAAAGTCTAGTTTAATATCAATACCATTAAGTTGAATATTAAGTCAATTGTTAAATATTATTAAACTTAATATCACTATTAAGTTGAATATTACATTGATTCTTAAATATCAAATATGATTAGATCCTATAGGATAACCTTCATTTTTAATTTGTAGGAAAAGCTTATGAAATGCCCCTTGCCTTACTTATAGGCATCCGATAAACCTATCCGGCTATTTCTCCACTGGTAGTTTAATGGGATCCTGCTGTGAATCACTTTGTAAAACAAATCAAGTGCTCTGAATGCTTAGATATTTATGTGTCGGATTTTTCTAGAATGAGGAATATCTGTTTCTCCAGCAAGAAGGACAACTCAGTGCTATAGGAAAGTAAAACTAGTCACTTTATTTCTTTACTTCACTCTGTCTTGCTCAGGCTAGTTCCTGTGTGGCCCAGGGAGGATCATAGTTGAAACAACCATTAGAATGCATTGCACCCATCATTGGGGAAGTGAGTGAGGACTGGCCTGCTGTTTGCTTTGTTTCAGCTTTCTTACCAGTCACCCTGGTGAACGGAGAGGCTGGATTAGCAGCCCAGGTTAAATAAGTCATGTTCAAACCATGACCCTGGGAACACAGAGAAAGCCTGTTCCACCTCTGTCACACATGAATCCAGCTGTGTGTGGATTTTGCTCTTTGCTTCCCCATGGATTTCCCTTCCACCTGTCCCCAGGATCATTGCTTTTCCCTCCAGAGCATGAGTACTTGATCCTGTCCTCCAGCTTAGCCTAACTCACTTTCCCTGTGTGAGCTAAATTTAAAGGAAGCTCTACTTGTGTGTGCAAACATAACAGAAGTAAAAGCATGCTGGAGAGGGTGTAGAGAAAAAGGAACCCTCCTGCACTGTTGATGGGGATGTAAATTGTGCAGCCACTATGGAGAACTGTATGGAAGTTCCTTAAAAACCTGAAAATAGAGTTACCATATGATCCTGCAATCCCACTCTTGGCATATATCCAGAGAAAACCTTAATTTGAAAAGATACATGCACCCCAATGTTCATCACAGCACTATTTACAGTAGCTAAGACATGGAAGCAACCTAAACGTCCATGGATAAAGAAAATGTGGTATGTATATATATTTATGTGTATGTGTATACACACACACACACACACACACACACATACACGCACACAATGGAATATTACTCAGCCATAAAAAAGAATGAAATAGTGCCATTTGCAGCAACATGGATGGACCTGGAGATTATCACACTAAGTGAGGTTAAGCCAGACTAACAACATGGATGGACCTGGAGACTGTCATACCAAGTGAGGTTAAGCCAGACTAACAACATGGATGGACCTGGAGACTGTCATACTAAGTGAAGTCAGACAGAGAAAGACAAATATCATATGATATCACTTACATGTGGAATCAAAAAGGAAAAAAAGACACAAATGAACTTATTTCCAAAGCTGAAAGAGACTCACAGACACAGAAAACAAACTTATGGTTACCAAAGGGGAAAGGGGGGAGGGATAAATTAAAAGTTTGGGATTAGCAGATATAAACTACTGCATATAAAATAAACAACAATGTCCTACTCTATAGCACACGAAGTATATTCAGTATCCTGTAATAAGCCATAATGGAGAGGAATATGAAAAAGAATCTATATACTATATTATAGATATATAACTATATAACTGAATCACTGTGCTTTACAACTGAAACTTACAAGATATTGTAAATCAACTATACTTCAATTTAAAAATTGTTTAAAAAAGCAAAGGCTTTCAATTTTGTACTGGACCATTTGTTGCCCCATTCATATATCTCTCTGTGAATTCATACTTAGCATTTATATCTGGCCACTTTTAACAGAGGATGCACCATAAATAGCATGTCAGCCTGGAAGACTCAGATCTATGTGAGTCATCATACAGATGGTCGGGCTGATACCACCTCCCCACATTCACCACCTCCACCTCTTCATCTTAAATAAGCTACCATGATAAAGCCACATTCTACCTATTGGTATGGTTTCTAATATTTCTTTTATTTTTCACTCACTTATAATTCCAGGTTATAAGAATTATGCATGAATGTTATTCTTAAATCTGAGAGCTGTATTTAGAAGATTTTGTTAGTACTTGCTCTAGCCAGGGCATTTTGTAGCAGTGAAAAGAAGTCCTTGGTCAGAGACACAGGGATTCGTAGTAAGCAGACATCTGTGTGTGGAAGTAAATTTGATGTGACATGAGCGAGACACCAACAGTTCTGCCCAGCCTTCCTTCTATCTTAATGCTATTGTACCACTCATTCCCACCGCTGCCCCACTCGCCATGCCAGTCCTCTATGTTACTTAGGAACTTAGGACTGCACCCATCAGGGCACAATACTGCACCGTAAACAGAGATGCAGAGAGGCTTCTCTCAGCTTCCTGGACACATCAGCCTCTCTCAGGAGGAGGACAGAGAAAATAATAGTCCTACAAACTCTAAACCCCCAACCCACAAATTGTTTTGATTTGAAACCCTCCTACCAGATCCACCCAGTAATCTGTTGGGAGTTGAAGTAATAAAACCTCTGGTGAATTAGAAACAAGTAGAATAAGCACCTCTCTCATTGAAGACCACAGAGACTGAGAATTTCCTTTCAATACGGTTTCAGACAGGCCCCTTTGAAACAACTTCTGGTCAAAACACAGCAGCCGGGCTTCCCTGGTGGCACAGTGGTGGAGAGTCCGCCTGCCGATGCAGGGGACACGGGTTCGTGCCCCGGTCCGGGAAGATCCCACATGCCACGGAGCGGCTGGGCCCGTGAGCCATGACCACTGAGCCTGCGTGTCCAGAGCCTGTGCTCCGCAACGGGAGAGGCCACAACAGTGAGAGGCCCGTGTACCGCCAAAAAAACAACAACAAAAAAAAACCATACAGCAGCCCAGGTGTATGGCACAGTCATAGAGTAAGGTCTTTCGTACTATTTTTAGATTAAACAAATGGAAATGAGAATTTGCATTAACTTTCCAATGCCTTTTTATTTCTCCTTTCTAGTAAAGTGGGATTGGACGACCAGGAGTCCCTGTCTCCCAAGCTCTTGAATTGGCACTGAATGACGCTCTGCTAAAACACTCAAGGAAGCTTCTGTTATTGTCTTCTCAAATGCATCCTAAGTTGACAGTTTAGTACTAAAGTAGACAGAAATTTAGAGATCTGAGTTCAAGCCACAAGTGGGCTTCAAATCACTTCACCTTTCTGAGGGTCAAGTCATTTATCTATACATGGGAATAAAGGTAACACTCTCACAAGGTAGTTGAAAACACTAGATGCTGTGTTTTATATGTGTTTAAAAACATATATGTGTGCATGTGTGTGTGTATAATTTTATTAGTTCCTTCTTTAATAGTAGAACTGACTTTGTTTTCTTAAAGTAAGTGATTTAACCTCACAGCTACTGAGTCTGTAAAATGGATTGGATTAGATCAGTGGTTCTCAACTGGGGCAAGTGGGCATTCATCATCGTCTGAAGACAGTTTTGTTTGCCACAGTTGGAAGAAGTATTTTACTGCCATGGAGCGATAGAGGCCAGAGATGTTGCTAAACATCCTACAATGTATAGCACTGCCTCTACAACAATTATTTAGGTCAAAATGTCAATAGTGCCAAGACTGAGAAATCTTGGATTAGATGACCATTGAAAATGTGTATCAACACTAAGAGCTTTTCTCCCCCCTGATATATTATTGCTCCAATCAATTACAAATATTTGTTGAGTACCAATGGCTTCTCATTAAACTGAAGAAAATCTGAAATCTTGGCCATGACCTACAAAGTTCTATGTGATCTGGCTCTGGCCCATCTCAAGCTACTTTCAGCCACTCTCACTCTGGTCTAGCCATGCTGGCCTCTATGCTGTACCTCCAATATGGCAAACTCCTCAGGGATTTGAATGTTCATTGTACTAGAAATCTTCTTGTCACGTTTCTGCTTGTTTAACTTTCTCTTTTATTCACATCTCTGCTCAGATCTCACTTTATCTGAGAGATTTTCTCTAACCATCTGATGTGAAATGTCATCATGCTTCATGTTTACCCCCTTACGTTTTTGTCACTGTATTTTTGTTCACAGATTCACTCCTAGTGCCTAGTATGGCAAAGGTGCTCAAGAAACATGTTGTCAAATTAATAGCCTGGGATCCTGTGCCAGACACTTTTTTTTGGTCTGTACTATTTCAATTCTGTTTTACTTTTAAATACTCGTTTTAATTTTGTAATTGTAACATGGAAGATGTCAGACATTTTTTAATACAAATAAAATTTAAAGGAAAAAAGATCTTATAAGGATTACAAAGATTATTGATTTTCTTTTCATGGAGAAAAAAACAGCAGTTCTTTTCACATAATTATTATATCTACAAGGGTAATGTTTGTTTAATTAACATTGTAGGAAAAAGTTCAAGTTTGTATTTATTTTGGAGCTAGTGATTGACAGAATAATACTTTTCTGTGTGCTTATTTTATTTGTTTTATTTTGCTTTGGTTTGTCTCAGAGTGCAAATGTTTCTCTCTCTCTCTCTCTCTCTCTCTCTCTGTCTCTCCTCTCTCTCTCTCTGACATAGTATGTGGAGTCCTGACTTCTATGAGAGCAGGGCCAGATCTTAGTTCTGCTTGTGTTCAAGTTCTTGTCTCAAGGCAAAGATTTCACAGCATTCATTAATTTGACAATCTTCTGAATCAGTATGATTCATTTGGTATTTTCTTTTACTTGCCTCTTTATTTACATGAGCACAGTTAAGAGCTGCTGATAGTACATGAAGAACTTCCTAGGGTGTGGTTAATAAAATAGTCCTAAAGTATACTAAGAGTCAAAAATGACTCTTTTTCTGGAGATTGTGTATGTCCTCTGGGGTAATAATTTGTGTACCAGAAATATCTAATTGTCTCTATCAGCTTGCCTATAGATATTAAGAACGAATAATTATTCAGTTTACTTCTCCAGGTTTAGCCTGGCCTACCCTATAGTTGCAGGAATATTCTTTTTTATTCTGAGAGCTCCTAGTTTGTCTGTGTGTCTGTCCTGCCTGAAGGAAACATTGCTCGGCTTCCTGTAAAGTTGAGGGTCCTTTAGTGATAGACCAGATAACAAGCCAATTACCACGGAGGACATTTTATGTATCACTTTTCCCATATAAATTATCTATATTACCCAAAATTTCTTAAATCAACCCATGTTTCTTCTACACATAGAAAACATATATAAAAAATAAAGATCAAGAGAATGAGAAGACAAGTCACAGACTGGGAGAAAATGTTTACAAAAGACATATCTGTTAAAGATTGTTATCTGAAATATGCAAAGAACTCTTGAAACTCAACAATAAGAAAATGGACAAACTTGAGTAAAAAATGGGCAAAATCGGGCTTCCCTGGTGGCGCAGTGGTTGAGAGTCCGCCTGCTGATGCAGGGGACATGGGTTCGTGCCCCGGTCCGGGAAGATCCCACGTGCCGTGGATAGGCTGGGCCCATGAGCCATGGCTGCTGAGCCTGCGCCTCCGGAGCCTGTGCCCCGCAACGGGAGAGGCCACAACAGTGAGAGGCCCGTGTACCACAAAAAAAAAGAAAAAAAAAGGGCAAAATCTCTGAAGTGACATCTCACTAAAGAAGATATACAGATGGCAAACAAGCACTTGTAAAGATGCTCTGCATTATATGTCATTAAGGAATTACAAATTAAAACAACAATGCAATACCACTACATACCTATTATATTGGCCAAAATCTAGCACATTAACAATACACAAATGTGGAGCGACAGGAACACGCATTTATTGCTGGTGGGAAAGCCAAATGGTACAGCCACATTAGAAGATAGGTTGGCAATTTCCTACAAAATTAAACATAATCTTACATCACACTATCCAGCTATCACCCTCCTTAGTATTTATTCAAATGAGTTGAAAAGTTGTGTCCACACAAAAACCTGCACACAAATGTTTATAGCAGCTTTATTCATAAGTGCCAAAATGTGGAAGCAATTAAGATGTCTTTCCGTAAATGAATGGATAAATCAACTGTGGTACATCCATACAACAGAATATTATTCAGCACTGAAAAGAAATGAGCTATCCAGCTGTGAAAAGACATGAAGGAAATTTAAATGCATATTACTAAGTGAAAAAGCTACATACTATATGATTTAGCTATATGACATTCTGGAAAAAAGCACAAGTATGGAGACAGTAAAAAGATCAGTGGTTGCCAGGGGTTGGGGGCCTGGGAAGGATGAATAGACAGAGCACAGAGGATTTTTAGGGCAGTGTAACTATTCTATATGATACTATAATGGTAGATACATGTCATTTTGTATTTGTCAAAATGCATAGAATGGAAACACCATAAGCATATCTAATATAACCTGTGGATTTGGGTTATAATGATGTGTAGGCTCATTGATTATAACAAATATACCACTCCAGTGTGACATGTTGATGGCAGGGGAGGGTGTATGTGGGAGAGGGGAGCAGGGGACATAATAGAAACTCTGTACTTTCCATTCAATTTTGCTGTGAACTTAAAATTGCTCTAAAAAATAAGTTCTGTTAAAAAAATTAAGCATAGAAAGATAAAGAAAAGGTGTAGGAATGTTGTTTCCCCACTCTGGGCACAGCATTTGTGAGAGAATAGCTACCATCCATTGAAAAGTAAAGCAAAAGGAATTTGGCAAACAAAAGACATAAGGAAAAACAGGTTCTGGTAAGATCTCTAATTAAGTGGTAAATATGTTCACTTGAAGGAGTATATTTTCACTGAGGTGGTCTGCTAATTGAGCAAAAGACTTAATTTTGAATGTTTTCTTAAATATCAAGACAATACCCCAAGGTATCTTTAGCTTCTCTTCCATTCTCGAGCCAGGTACATGGCATCCTCCAAATGGAGGCTAAAGACTGAGCTGCTTGATTTTTCAGAGACTGAGTAACAGGCTTTCTGCAAGGATGGATTGATTTCTGGGTCACTTTCCCCACAGGCTTAGAGTAATCCCTTGCACACAGTAGAGATGCAATTAATACTTTTTTTAAAGTGTAATATTTATTCTGTGACATTTTTATCATTGACAATTTTTAAAATAGATTAAAATAATCAGTGTTTCATAAAAAATAAATACATCAGAGGAATTTAGTTAACGCCTGTAACATAGATGGCTTGACCCTGACTATCCACTTTTGTTTTCATATCAAACATTTTTAATAAAGTAATATAAAAATGATAGATTGCTGCATTCTACACGTCCTGTGTCTCAAACATTTCAAATCAACTTCCAGTCTTTTTTCTCAACTCTGTATGTTAATGGCATTTGCTCCTGTTTTTAAATGGGAAGAGTATCCATTTTTTTTAACAGTGATATTTAGGTCTTCTTTTTCTGATTCTTCAAGAAAATGCTTCATGCCAAGTTTGAATAGTAATTGAGGGTCTGGTCCAGAAAGCAGTAGGCAATTACAGAGAGCCAGTGGTAAGAATCTATCAAAGTGCTCAGCTCAATTTCCATGAGAAGGGTGTGTGCATAACCATTCTGGAAACTTGGGATGACCATGGAGGCTACCTGCAAATTTCATCTGCTGCTGAAACACTGGACTGGCTCTGACATCCACACAAGACTTTGCAGCAAGCTATAGTCCAATTTTGTCAACTTCAGCCTCTAATATTCTACTGTTTGGTCAATCAAACATATACTCTTTCAATGAGGACTTTCTCAAAAGTGCCCAACTATCTCAAGGACAAACGGCCCAAATCACTGTGTGAAAAATCAAACCTAAGAAATCCAATAAATCAATCAAGGTAGTCTTTTATTGCAGCCTGCCCAAGTACTGCATGCTCTATTTCATAGCCCAGAAGGAAGAAAAGTTGATGAATATCAGTTACACTATGTAAAAGCTCAGTGAAGATAAACATTTGTCCATTTGGAATCACAAAGGAAGTGCTGGCTCAGCACATATACTAAAATTGGAATCACAAAGGCATTTATCTGGGGAATCAACCACATGAATAATCTCAGAGATCCCTAGGATATCTTTACTGTGCTCAGTTAGATGATAAACCACGGCTTGTCCTTAACAGTGGTATTGGTTGTTTTTCTTTTTCTTTTTTTATTGGAGTATAGTTGATTTACAATGTTATGTTAATTTCTGCTATACGGCAAAGTGATTCAGTTATATATACATATTATTTTTCATATTCTTGTCTTTTATGGTTTATCACGGGATACTGAATATATTTCCCTGTGCTATACAGTAGGACCTTGTTTATAAATCCTATATATACTAGTTTGCATCTGCTAATCCCAAATGCCAAGGGGGAAGGGTGTGAGGGAGGGAAGGATTGGGATTTGGGGCATCTTTCTGAGTTAGCATATCATTTTAAAATTCTTCCATTCATGTTTCATGTTCCAGTACTGATAAAATTCTGAAATGTTCTTTTCCCGATTATAGTAGCTTGCTCTTTCCTATGACTGGACTTACTTCAGCTGAGTAAAATAAAACAACTGCAAGTAGCAATCCAAGTAATAACTTCCAACTTTTGTCTTCTTTATACTTCCTTTAGATAGTTCCTTCTGATTAGGAGGAAGTATTTGCCACCATTTCCTTATTTCCCTGAATACTTACAATGATTACAAGTAGTTTCTGCACTGGTTTAAGAATTATCAATAAGAGAGGAATCGGTCAAGTTGAAACTGTGAAATGTGGAAACTCCTGATGTCTCTTATGGGAGAACAATTTGGAGGACACAATATTGAAAGAGCAGGGATGAACACAACTTCTTTTATCAGTAGGTGCCTTGAAAAAGAGTCATTCTATGCAGTAATTTTTGTGTAGTCATCCAAATTTCCTTACTTCTGGTACTCTAGAGGCATCCTGTTCTTTTGTTATTGAAAATCCTATGGAAATAAAAGTTTACAAGCAGAAAAGTCAACTTACCACACTGATTTATTCCCAGGCCCTGATACTGACTTACTATATGGTTCATTTGCACTAAATGACAGTCTGGTGAGGTTACAGCAAGTGTGTTACATTTTCTCCAGTTGGCCAGTGAATTAAATCAGAAGAAAACACAATTTCTACTAGCGGACTACAATCCACAGATGAAGCTTATCTTTCTTTTGCTTGATTTATCCTAACAGTGGCAAAAGTGATGAGTCCCTCCAATTAGTGACTGTGTTTGTTTATTTGCTTTTCTGGTTGAGTTAGTAAGCTTTGCAATTGTCTATATCTTTTTCTCCCTTACTGTAAACTCAATGAAAGAAAGGGTTTTGGCTTGATTCCCATTAGAACACCAACACCAGACACAATACCTGCAAATAATACATGCTCAGTCAATACGTTGAAGGAAAGAATGTATGAACAAGTAAAGCTGAGTTTTCTTTTTTTTTGCAAATCTGATTCTTGAACGCTCATTAGAGCACTATGGTATAGTCAATTAGCCTTGAACTAGAAATCAAATACTCAGATTCAAGGCACTGTTCCATCCATTTTTATTATCTATCCTTTCATAAATCGTGAAAGCTCTGAGACTCAATTTCCTTACTTGAAAAGTGAGTAGAAATCAATCTCACCAGCTAATTCTACTAAGATCTGGAGACTTTATCTACATAAGGCCAATGAAAGCACTGTGAGTTTTAAGCTGCTGTATAAATGCGTGATCAGACATGGCGTGTCACACTGACATCAATCAGGGAAATAATTTACAAAGTGAGTGGGAAGTGTCAGGAGGTAGAGAATGCTTAATTTGCCAGAATTTTCAGGGCAGTATGGTATATAGTTGGAAAAAACGTTTGATAAGCTACATGAGCTGTAAGTGCAATCCCTTACCACTCCCATTCATGTTCCACTTTCAAATAATACCCAATAAAACTTTCTTGTAAGAAGTTCTCCACTGGACTTCCCTGGTGGCACAGTGGTTAAGAATCTGCCTGCCAATGCAGGGGACACGGGTTCGAGCCCTGGTCCAGGATCATGCCGCAGAGCAACTAAGCCCATGTGCCACAGCTACTGAGCCTGTGCTCTAGAGCCTGCGAACCACAACTACTGAGCCCACATGCCACAACTACTGAAGCCCGCGCACCGAGAGCCCGTGCTCTGCAACAAGAGAAGCCACCGCAATGAGAAGCCCGCGTACTGCAACAAAGAACAGGCCCTGCTCGTCACAACTAAAGAAAGCCCACATGCGGCAATGAAGACCCAACACAGCCAAAAATAAATAAATAAATAATTTTAAAAAAAAAAAGAAGAAGGTCTCCACTTAATTGCAGATCTTTCGAAAATAGGGTGTAATATAAGTATGGAGCCAGAGGTGTGTTGCTTGAGGCACAGAGGGTGAATATTTTTCTACAGCTTTCCCTAGAAATTAATCAAAGAGACAAAATTTTATTTCTTTAAAGTAAAACTTTGAGATGATGCCTGCCTACCAAAGATACCAAATCAAAAGGCTGCCTGGGATGTACACATATTGTAATGGTCCAACCTCATATATAATCATGTCAGAATCATATTGGACTATATCAGACCTAAAGAAAATCTCATCTTTGTTCCATAAAGTCAGAATATATTAATGTAGGTGAGACCAAGCTCAGCCTTCTTAGCCAAAAAGTTAATCTCACATAGTAATGTGGGGACAAGCCCGGAGCCAAAACCCAGTATTCTACCTCATGCAGTACGAAATGTTTTACAAGTGATTATATTTTAAATATTGATTAAAAAGCATTGGACAGATCAGTTCTTTGTACCATGTTTTTCCATTCCTTTTTTCCAAATGGATGGCCTACATTTAAACTAGGCCGATGAAAACTGGTAACAACTTGCTAATGGAAATCAGAATCTTAGCTCATTTTATTCAAGTGTCCCTTCATTTATTCCTTAATTCATCAAACATGTATTAGACGCCTAAATGGTCCAAGCATCTGGAGTTGCATAGGGAATTACAGTAAATACAAACAAACATTGTGTGTATGTGTGATCTGAAATGTTTACTAGTTACGGTCTGAGATAAGAAACATACCAATAAGTAAAACATTTGGCTCTTGGGCTAATCTCCAAGACAATTTCGAGAAAATGTCTATCTTCTGTGTTCCCTCTTCACAACTGTGTTGAATCTGGAATATAAAGCCACTAGAGATTTGACCACAGTATTTCATTTCTCTTATACAAATTCAATAGAATACTGACATTCAAATTATGCCTACTCTCATCTTGATACATTTCCAAGATTACCTGAAAATTTTAAAACAGTTTGAAACAGACTCTCCAATACATTAATTCATTCATTCAGCAAACATTTACAATGCCCATCATGTGTCCTGCACAGTGAATAAGTACTGGGGGGTTAAAACACAAATGAGCCTGCTCCAGAAGAACTCATTATTTGTAAAAAAATGTGGCTAACCTAATTTAGAATTTACTATATGACTACAAAGGTAAAATTGGGAGGATGCTTTGAAATGCCTTTCTATAGCTATGAAAAATTTGTCCAAGATCTTTGGCCCTCCTTACAATTTTCCTCCCTAGCAGCTTATTTTCTAATAAGTTTTCTACCTTTCCCCTTCTCTTTCTCCTTTCTCTTCCCCTTCCCTCTCCCCTTCCTCTTCCTCCTCTTCTTCTCCTCTCCTTCTTCTTTTTCTGCTTCTTTTCCTTCTTCTCCTCCTCCTTGTCCTTCTCTTCTTCCTTCTTTTCTTTTTTTAGTGGATGACCCTCTATGTCTATGACTATATATGAACTGGACCTTCATCTGACTGAGTAGTTTTAGATCTATGTTTCCAGAATTCTTTAGAGCTTTCTGTGGAGACTCCTTGGGGATGACTAATCCAGTGGCATTCCAGGCTCACTTTCTTCACCTGATCTCTGGCAGCTTCACAAAGAACTGCTATTTAAATTGGGGCTTTGAGAAAGATTTCATTTGAAAAAAGAGTTCTTAGACATCTTTAAATTTTAAAGTCACTCTCTTTCTTGTCTAATTTTTATCTTTGGAGGATAAACTGAGGCAAACAGAGGAGAAGTGATAGTATCAATACTATATAGCTACCTAGAGAGAACTATATTTGAACATGGGTCTTTCATTCTCAGATGCTCATCCCTTTAGGTTATTCTAGGCAACAGTTCTCCTCTGCCACATTGCCCACTGTAGAGGTAGAAATCTCTGTCTGGAATTGTAATGACAAGAGTGTCACCATGTGCTGTGTGTTTCCCCTCAAGTGTAGAATTAACTACCTCTTAACTTCCTTTTAGCTTTAATCAGGAACACTCTGTCCATAATTTTCAAAATGTAATTCAATTTAGAAGACATGAGCTATGAATTTACTAAATTGACTATGCTAGTTTGTAAACACTAGGTTAAAAAATATATATAATTCTTGCAAAGGAGTTTCTTATCAACTTCTTTAGGGATTGGGGATGCAGACATGCATACATCTTCAGTGAAACTATATCTATATTAGTGTCTTGTTGTTATGAGTTGAATGGTGTCCCTCAAAAGACATGCTGAAGTTCTAACCCCCAGTACCTCATAAAGTGGCCTTATTTGGAAATAAGGTGATTGCAGATGTGACTTATAAATTAAAGTGAGGTCATACTGGAATAGGGTGGGGCCCTAATCCAACATGATTGGTGTCCTTATAAGAAGATGGCCATGTGAAGACACAGAGACACAGGGAGAACACCATGTGAAGATGGAGGCAGAGATTGGAGTGATGCACCTATAGTCCAAAGAATACAAAAGACTGCCAGCCATCATTAGAAGCTAGGAGAACGTCATGGACTAGATTCTCCCTCAGAGTCCTCAGAAGAAACCAAACCTGATCTTGACTCTCAAATTTCAGACTTCTAGCCTCCAGAACTGTTAAACAATAAACTATTGTTTTAAGCCACCCAGTTTGTGGTATTTTGTTACGGCAGCCACAGGAAACTTATACACATGCGTAAAGTTCACAGATGAGGAAGCCATTATCAACCTTGCCATGTGTCTGGCACTCTGCTGGGAGAAGGTGACATTTGAGTTGGGCACTCAGGAGGAAGTCGGAGTTGGCCAGAAAGAAAAGGGAGTATGTGTGTTTACAGCACAGAAGAAAGCAGGAGCAAAGGACAGGATTTGGAAAGGTCTTTTGGTGTTTGAGTAATGCTGAGTAATGCTGTATAGCTCCAGTGTGGAACATAAATTGCTTGGTGCTTGGGCAAAGACTGATGCAATGCCCTTTTGCAACAAGAGAGTTTACTTAAATCAAGAAAAACTTCAAGTTTTGGAATCACTGTGTGTTTGTGTGTGTTTGTGTGTGTGTGTGTGTGTGTGTGTGTGTGTGTGTGAGTTTAAATATGTACTTATCCCCAGATGGTTTTTCTTTCTTTCTTTTAATTTCTTTTTAATTATGGCAGCTATTCTCCAAACATGTTTTTGTTTATCTCAAACTAAGTATACAGTTTCAACATATGGAGCATATTTTGTTTTACTTCAGTTTATCTTAAGAAATCAGCTTTCCTAACTCTTGTTGGCAGTGAACCCAAATGATTTCTTACTTTTTCTTTCCCTCTCTACTTTCTCCTTTTTTCTTTTCTCTCAGTTACAATTTATCTCGATCTCCCTCACTCTCACTTTCTCTCCTTTCCTCTCGCCCTCCTTTCCTCCCTTCTTTCCTTTTTTCCTTCCTTCCTCCCTACTACTTTTCCTCCTTCCTCTCTCCCTTCCTTCTCTTCCTTTTCCTTCTGGGAGGTCACAAAAGATTTCCCATGTTGATGAACCAGCTCATTTAGTGGCAGAAACCAATAGTTCCTTGGCTTGTGGACATTTAATCAGCCTAGAAAATACACAAACTGGAAATAATGTTAGTAAACAAGTCAGGGATATTATTTGCTCTTTCATTTATAATATTATGAGCCTGGCATTCTAGTCTGTTCATAATCTGAGCCCAAACTATGTTATCACCCTTAGTTTTGCATGATGTGTTTTCAAACCTCAGTGTATTTGGATCTCCTGTTCTTCCTTTTCTTAGGGAGCTTATTTTCATCCTCTCAGCCTACAGCACTTCACTTACCCTTCAAGATACAGCTAAAATATCCCTCCCTTTAAACACATTTTATGATGCTCACTGGCAGAATTAATCTTTTTCTCCCCTGGATTCTCCTAGAGCTTTGTACATTCCTCTATCTTTGCTTTATTATGATTGGTATTTATTTTCATACATGTCTCCTCCATTAAACTGAGGTCAAAAATGGTTTCTCATTGTCGCAAAATCTGCTGTGTCCAATAGGCACAAAGCACTTCATAAATTCTCACTGAAGACATGCTTGAGTGGAAAGAGATTGCTATCCTCATACAAGAAGCAAAAAGCTTGTCTTTAATATCCATGCAACTCTTCCTTAAAATCATTTGCAAACTTCCGAATGTGAAGGGCACTAGAAATGTCAGAAACTGAGCATTTGAAGAGAAAGCCACTTAGAAAGCTGAGTATAATATTGTTAAGGAAACATAAAATAAAATAAAATATAGATAGTGGAACTTATCCTTTCTTGGTGTGTATATTCATGTAGCAGAAACTGGGCATTCTAGTGGACTTAAGTACAGTGTAGGAGCTCAGTGATATATTCATGAATGTTTCTGCAGTGTCACTAGAAGAAATAGTTTTACCGCTCATACCAAGCCTGAAATCAGTTACACTATGCTGAGATAGTTTATGAGTGCAACTGTGCTGTAAGTGACTCATGAGGTCTGCCAGAAGAATGAAAGTATAAGTAGGGGCACATGTGTCATGTATACTTAATGTCTGTACTCCCCAAAAACAGAGCCTATGTCTTTCTTCTTAAAACCCCCAGCACATTGCTTGACACATTGAATATGATCTACAAAGGGCTTTTGAATGAATGAATGAAGATTGTCTAACCTGATACATAGCAGGAATGCAAAGTCACAATCTTCATGGTTGCAGCTCTATAATTCCTGCATCTGTCCATTACTATTAGCATTTTCAATGACTTTGCGATATAAGAAACTTTTAAAATTATATTGCATGACCCCTAATTTCAGCAACTTATTTCCAGCATCAATGACCTTGATCATGACCTTATCTGTCCTTCAAGCATTGCTTAATGGAAGTCTGTGCACCGAGTAGGGATAATGGCCCATGGACTAAGTAAGCATAGGTTCTGACCATGTTACTTACAATGACTATAGTCCCCTATCCCTAACTACCTCCTTCTAACAAGGGCCTTGGAAGTCTCAGTGATATAAGCTGCTAAGGAGAAAAATGTGGAGAGGATAAAACAGATGAGGTGAGTTCTGGTCCCAAGTAGGGAGGTATAATGGACAGTAGTATGCGTGGTGGAGGGTCTGATATAGGAGGAGGAATAGAGGTGTAGTGGTGGTGTACAGGGACCCATAGGCACCATGGATCAGCCTCACCACACCGCCCCCCGCAAGTCACTGTTCCCCTCCCTGGGGTCCTCACCTTCATTTCTCATGGGCAAATTGAACAGTTTCTTATCTTAGAGCAGTAAGAGATATTTACATGAGTATGACACATTTTCACTGAAGAGCTTGTGTTAGGGTGTGCTTCTGCCCCATGAGGACAATTTTGAGATTTTGTTACCTGGGAAAACATTGTAACTTTCCTGTACCTGGGTATTCCCATCCTTATTGGAAAGGTGGTGTGTGAAGGAACTGAGATTACAAATGAGGAAGAGTTTATAGAATGTCAAATGCTACAGAAATACGTCTTGATTATTATCTTGATATTGTCCTTAAGGTAGGATAGGATTGGGAGATTGGGACTGACATATATACACTATTGATACTATGTATAAAATAGGTAACTATTGAGAACCTACTGTATAGCTCAGGGAACTCTACTCAATGCTCTGTGTAGTTGACCTAAATCGGAAGGAAATCTAAGAAAGAGGGGGTATATGTATATGTATAGCTGATTCACTTTGCTGTACAGTAGAAACTAATACAACAAGATAAAGCAACTATACTCCAATAAAAATTAATTTAAATAAAAGGTAGGATAGGATTTCTCAAATGAGGAAACAGTCTCAGCCAGGTCAAGGACCAGAGATGAAGGAGCACACAGTTTACCAGCAGCAGAGTTCTAGAACCTGGTGTTGTTACTTTCACCCCAGTCTGTTTTTATTTTTGCTTCCCCCATGCTCATCCTCAGAAACCAGGTTGTTTCTGATGTAACAACATATGAACTTTAGTTAGGAGGTGTTTTTTCATTACAAAAGGGTAACTTTACCTGTTACATTCATGATCATTTAGATAGCTTGCTTTCTTTTAGTTTAAACCTAAAATTAAATAATCTAAATAAGGAATATATTTTTATAGTTAGAAGGGAATTTTCTGGTTAAACGTCTCACAGAGCTGGATCCTGAGGCTCTGAGTGGTAGATAAATCACTTACCTGGTGACAAATGAACTACAGTGGTAGCACCAGTGCAATAGCCCCTTGCCCATGCATGTCACCAGGCCCCGTGCTGCCTCTCCTTTACAGAGCACCAAGTTAAATCAAGGGATAACAATCTTCAGAAGCAACATTAAACACTTCACGCAGTACCTGACAGTAGACTCCTAAACCCCCGACACGGTCAAGCCAGGAGTCTTAAGAACATTTACATACATATTTGGAAGCTGTATTCAGCAAGCAATTGTTCTTAGGTGCTCTGAGTGAAAGAAAATAGTTTTGATCGGGAAGGAGATGAGTCGCTATCCCCATATCTTGCATTGGAAAGAAGGTGTGGTGCAGTCCTCACTAGAAAGCAAACCTGGGAGGAAGGTGGGCAAGACTCCCAGGCGGAAATTTGTTGTCTTTGCTGCAGGACCACTCATCTACCAACCCATCAGTCACCAACTTATATGTTTCTCTCCACTGCTTCCTTCACTCTCCAGTGGGGAGAATTCTCCTCTGTCCTTTGGCTCATGAAACAACCTGGGTTTCTCTGACTCTCCCCACTTCAGCTAAGAAGCCCACATTTATGGTTAATCAAACTACAAATGCAGAACTGTCAGTCTCTGGGTGGCTTCTTTAGAAACAGCCAGGGGCTGCATATTTGATGCTTTGAAGCACATTTTCACCCCAGGAGTTAAGCTAACGTCTGTTGAGAATTGTCTCCAGCTCTGTCACTGTTGAAACGGAAGCTCCTCCATAAACCCCACTTTTATGCCATGAAAAGACTCCACTCTACGCTAAGACGTTAAGAATAGTTTGGGGGAAAAGTTCTAGTCATTTAAAATAAGAAATCAGCAAAACTTCCACAAACCTTCATGTTAACATAGTGATTCCTAATTTACAAAGCACTTTCCCCTGGCTAGCCTTGCCCCTGTTTGACTTTAAACCACAGAACAACTGCATTGGTTAGAAAGAGTTTGTTGTGGAAATCTCCCTTACACTCCATCCAGTTCCAATGACAAAACTCGGGTCCTTGAAAAAGCCATGCTCCTCTCATCACCAACATCTGCTCCCACTATTTTCTCTTTCAGGACTTCCCAAGGGAAACTTGCCCACCCTCTCCCCCTCTATCCCTACTCCAAACATTCCTTATGTGCATAGGAATGAAACATAGAATCATGTTTCTATCTTCCAGAGTATCTGAAATCAGTTTCTGGTTATTCATTTTTCAGTATGATTATTTTAATATTTGTCACCCTATAAGGTTACACATCGTTTCTGTGCTTAGCTTACTATTATATCTTTAGCATATGTCTAGCATATAATAGCTCAATAAATACTTCAGAATGAAATGAATGACCACCACCCACCTTTCTTTTCAACTGAGAAATCTGAAGCTCAAAGCAACATGCTAAATGTCATGTTACTAATAAGGGTTTTTGATGTCAGAGAGACTTGAAATCTCCAATTTCAAATTTTAGCATTGGCATTTACGCATTTGGGTGATTTTCTTTAAATCTCTGGTTCTCTTTTCTTTTATCTGTTAAATTCATATAATAGAAATTAAAAGGATTGTAAGTTCTATAAGAAATAAATTACATATAGTGTTTGTGTACTCAATATACCCTTAATAAATCCATTCATATCTTTTAAGTCAATTAGTTGGACCACTGATCCTAGGCTATGAAGCTATTTCTATATATTTCAAAATCATCAATATCTTTTCTTACAAGAGGAAAATCTGAAGCAGAGGGCAAGCAGTCAGTGCTAAAAGCAATTGTTCCTCTTTATCTTTTCTCCTTTAGCTCATAACGCAGTGACAGAAAAGACTGTGAAATAAAATTTTCAAGGTAATAGAAATAGAAGCAAAACTAATATTTATTTAGTTTATTTAGCATCTTCCTAAATGTCTGGTATAATTCTTGTTGCCTTGTCAATTATTCACATTAACAAGGATTGTTTGAAAGACAAGCCCAAGATGGAGATGTTTAGGAGAAAATGAAGAGTTCTCATGGTAAATTCAAAGAGTGAAGTCACAGTGTTTTTACTGGCAGATTTGCTAAGGTATGGAGCTAAGGAAACAGCCAAGGTATTAGTTAAAGAAGTTGTCTGAAGAGAAGGCTTATGCAGTTTAAAACCAAAAAAGGAAAGAAAATGAAAGAAAGAAAAAAGAACAAAAAAGAAATAAAGTAAGCATTAAATATCAAGAGATGTTCCACTCAAGTTTCTTGACACTTAATCTTGTGTTTGATCCACCAGGCCACCTGTGTTGCTCTATAATATTATTATGTCCAATGTATAATTTATATTTTCTGTATTGTATTCCAAATCTATTAAAGGCAGAACACAGACCAAAGATATATATATATATATATATATATATATATATATAAATCGCAGCATAGAAATAGCAAGGGAATATAAAAATATTACCCTTCAAATATTCTATTTCAGGCTGAAAATGAAAGAAGGATATTGGAAAACCCACACGTATATGACTTAATATATATTATCTAGTTCATTTAACTTCAAAACTGCTTTAATACAGCTACATTAGAAGCAGTAATTATACATATTTAAAACTTTGGCTGGAGAGAGCTGACTGAGAACATTGACATGGGTAACAAGATGTTTGTGTAAGAGAACATGCAGGGGACTTGGAGTCAAAAGGAACTGGGATCAAATTCTAGCTCTGCCACTTATGATCTCTGTCATACTAATGTTAGAAAATGAAATCTGGGGTTAGTAATGCCTATGTCGTAGGATAGATATGATTAAATAAGGTTGAAATAAGATTGAAAATAATAATTATTAAAAATAATATGAGTAGCTTCTATATACTAATACTTGTAATACAGTCTACATTTAATAAATACTGTCTTTTTCTCCCAAAAGCATTTGTTGTTTTTAAATAGGAGAGAAAAGATAAAGTATCTTTGAAATACTAAATGATGTGCACCAGCCATGCTGCTGGAAACAAGAAAGTAAATGTGCTTTGCTTATCAGAATGGTGCCACTGTCATCTACCATGCACCGGTTTCTTTCCTTCTCCTCCACCTTTACCTCAACTATTGAAGTAAAAAAATGATTGAGGTGATACCAAGGCCTACCTTATTCTAAAGGAGACTGAGGTCATACAAACATGTCCAAGCAAGCTGGTGATCTTCAGGAAGGAAAAGAAGTCAAGCATTTTTTATTCTGCATGTATAGACACCCAAGTCATTATATTTTTCTTGACTTATTGCACTGGCTAAAACATCTATTACAATATTGAATAGAAGTGACTGAGTATTCTTCTCTGTTCCTAACTTTCAAGGGAAAGCATTTGGGTTTTTTACCATTAAAAGTGGTGTGAAGTATATGATTTTCATAGATGCCCTTTATTAGACTAAGGAATGTGACTTCTATTTCTAGGTTGATGAGAACTTTTTTTTTCAGGAATGGATATTGGATAGTGATACATGTTATTCTGTATCTACTGAGATAATCATATTTTTTAGCCTGTTAATCTGGTTAATTAAATTGATGAAGTCAAATATTAAAATATTAAGCCAATCTTGCATTACTAGGATATAACAATTTTGATCATGATGTATTATCCTTTTATATATGATTTGACTTAAGTTAGCAAAACTATATTAAGAAATTTTGGATGCATATTCATATGGAATATAAATCTGTAATTTCTTTTTCTTATAATTTCTTTGTCTGGCTTTGGTATTCAAAGAACACTATCCTTATAGAAAGATTTGGGTTGTGTTTTTTCTTCAAATTTCTGGAAGAATTTTTAAAGAATTGTGCCTTTTCTTTCTTAAATACTTGGTATAATTCACTATTAAAACAGCATGGCCTAGAGTTCTCTTCGTGTGAGGTTTTTCACTATATTTCAATTTTTAAAATAAATATAGTGCTGTACAGGTTATTTATATCTGCTTTCATGAGCATTGGTATTTATTGTCTTTCAAAGAATTTTTCCATTTCATCTAAGCAATTGAACTCTGCAAGCATTTTTAATTACTAAATATAAAAAGTAATTATGAAAAGCAACCTGAAAGCTTTTGAAATTTTATAAAGAAATAGATTATGGTACTTTACTGCTTAAATCATCCTAATACTTTCTATTGAGCTCCCTACTGAATTCGAATTTCATATGAATCTTGTAATGCAGCCCATTAATTATCTTAAAATTTGAAGTTTGCATGACCTGCAAGTTCCTCCGTGATCTTATCCTTCTTCCCTTGGCACTCGGGCCTTCTGTTTCCCATACCTACAAAGTTATCTCCCACAGCAGAGACTTCACACAGTCATTTCTTCTGCTGGAATATTTTTTCTATGATTATTATATGGCTGGCTGCTTCTCAACATTCAAGTTTCAACTCAAATATGACATCCCTAGGAAGTCTTTCTTGGCTATGCTAGTTAGAGTTGTGGGCTTACTATGCACTGAAGTAGTAAGAATTCTAAGATGACTCATAATTACCCATACCCACGTACAATCCAGTCTTTTTGAGTGTGGATAAGACCTGTGAATATGTTAGAATATCACTGTCATGATTTATGCCATGTTGTTTGGCACAAGTGAGTATGCAGATGTAATTAAGGCTCCTAGTAAGTTGACTATAAATTAATCCAAAGGGCCATTATCTTGGGTGGCCTTGACATAATCAAGCAAGTCCTTTGAAAGCAGAAATATTCTTCTGTTTATATGGGAGAGATAAAAAATCATTTTGTGAGAGAGTCTGCAGAGAGTCATATGGCATAGACCTCAGGATGGCCTCAAGATGCTGAGATTATCTCTGGCCAATAGCCAGTAAGAAAACAAGAACCTTAGTCCTACAATTGCAAGGAACTGAATTCTGCCATCAACATGAATGTGCTTGGAAGAGGACCCTGAGCTCCACATGAGACTATAACTCCAGTTAGCATCCTGATTTCAGCTTGGTGAGATCTTGAGCAGCTGGCCCAGTTAACTCATGCCCAGACTCCCGATCTAGGAAAACGGTGAGTTGATAAATTGTTCTGCATTAAATTGCTAGAATTCTAGCAATTTGTTATGCAGAAATAGAAAATGAATACACCCAAAGCCACTCTCTATTACACTGCATTATTTTATTTTCTTCATAGCTTAAAACTTTGAAGTTATATATTTTCTTGTTTATTTCAGTATTTACCCCAGAATATACATTCTACTAGAAAAGCAATTTTGGTTGTCATTCTGCCAGGTGATTCTTGCCATTCTGGCTATTTGAGAGGTAGATTGGAGAGAATTATAAATCTGTTTCTGTTTTTCTGTTTAAAAAAGAGAAGCTAATATATACTGCATAATATTGAGATTTTTCTCAGTGGGACAAAATAATCTTTCTTTGGTATTCCTCAATTTACTAAATAATTAAATATGAGGGAAAGTCTAAAAATTCTTCAAATTGAGAGAACCAAGCCAAGATTTCACATAAATCAGAGGCATGTAGCTCTGTTATTTTTCAAATAATACAATTGTTTATGGAAGCCATGCAACATTTCAGAACAGAATTTTATTTTGCATAATGAATATACATAAAATTTTTTTGGATTTTTCCCTCTGTTGTTATTGTGACCACATGTGGCGATGGTGCCAGAACATTCCTCCCTTGTGTGTTTCATGCCCAAAGTGATCCTTATACTCCGGGTTTCCAGCATATCTGTCTGTTTTGTCAATTCTTGCTATTGTTATCCTGAAAAGGTAATCACAACTGCCTGAGCCAAAGAGGAGGGAGAGAGAACCACATGATTGTCTTTTATCCTCCAACGGGAAGAATTTAACTCCTTTACTTTTACTGAACTAGCAAGCAAAAAATACACTGATTAATTGTTTTTAAATCATCATACTTCCAGGTAATATATCCCCTTGGGTAAAAATTCAAGTCTAGAACTTTGTGGCCCATTATATTCATGTTCAAAATCTTATAGCTAAACAAAGAAATGTTGCATTTGTTATCACCTTGAATTCAAGTGTATTGAAACATCCAACCTGTACTCTTCCTGAGTGTCTAACATTTGTGGCTGTTAGCAACTGCAAACTTGTGAAATATGTAATGTCACCTTCAAATTCCAGGTCTTCAAAATGTTACAAGATTATATTGGATAAACATGTTTTGCCTTCAGCTGGTCAAGCTGCTTGGTAAAAGCCCTAAACCCCAAACTCTCCATTTAAACCAGTTTCAGTAACATCATCAGAATCCATTCCAAGATTTCAAACATGGTAAACATCTTCAAACGTATGTCTAGAAGTACTAATATCTTTTTTGTATGAGTTAAAAGACTCTAGAAATTACTCTATTCAAAATAAATACATTTCCCATTGATCCTCATTGGTACCTAAAATTTTACCATTAAATTAAAAAAATTTTTTTGTGCTCAAGATTTACTGCTTACAAAATGATGGGAAAGTAATACACCAAGTCCCTTGTGTGTTTGCAATTTGTTCCCTGAAACAGAAATCTAGCTTAACCTGGTAGGTAGAAAAGCATATTGGGAAGGGAACAACAAGGCAGTCCAGGCTTAAATCTTGTATCCATTTCTTATTGAAATGAAAACTTCTGGACCAGAGTATCCTCACATGTTAAAACCTAATTCAATAATGCATCTTACAAGACTGCCATGAATATGTTACATAATGTAAGAAAAAGACCAAAACAAAACATGATTATTAGTAGCTATTATTGTTTTTATTTTAGGTGACCTGCTAACATTTATTGAGTGTTCTCTATAGACAGTCTATACATACATAGAGATGGAATAGGTTTGTTTTATATGAATTCCAGGACAAATTAAGAATCAAAGAAGAAAACCATAGGGAGAAACAAAATTTACTTCATTCTAAAGAAAAGAAAAAATAAATTATTATTAATCATTTTAGTATTGTTGCTATTACTTATTGACTGACTCCTTTCTATAGTCAAGTTATTGCGTTAATTGCTTTCATGGATTATCCTATTAAATTTTCACCACCCAACATTTATTACTATTTTTTGGAGAATCACACTGAGTAAGTTCACAAAGAGCTTTGCAGCTATGATCTGATCTCAGGTATGTTGAATTACAGGAAGGTGTTGACCGGAAACAAATAGACTGCCAGATATTTCTCCAGCAAAGACAGGTGTATTCATGATCAGCAGAGAATTGCAATTTGGGGTCTGCAACCATGAGACACAGGCAAGTCCTCCACACAAAGGAGAATGTTTTTATAGAGAGGAAGAGGAATTTGGGAAGTCTATCTTAAACAAAGAGCCTATGGCTTTTCATTGGCCGAGTCCCTGCAAAGAAGGAAGAGGAGTCTTTTCTTCCTGTTGGGCTTTGCTATGTTCGCAGGGTGTGAGAGCACCCCCTTCTGGTCTCCCAACCCTATTTAATTGAGGTTTCTTTTTATTAATTTTTTTCCGGAGGATAACAATGGGATCTGTAAGACAGCTAACTTGGAGGTACAAGGTAACTCTCAATTAGACTTTGTATAACCTCACTTAAGTTGCTAAAGATTTATTAAAGTACAGAGTCTAGATTCAATGTCATGGAGGTCTTACTTGACCCCAGGACATTTATTTCACATGGACATTTGGAGAGTTTTGGGGATGTGATGCCAATCACATGGTGGTAAAATTTGGGAGTATTTTGTGATATTGTGATTTATAATAAGAAATGCTTATTTGGTCTTTGTCCCCTCTTCTCGCACAGACCTCCATAAAAATCTTGGAACTTCTTAAGTGATAAGAACAATAAAAGCGTCTTTTGTTATGTTAATGAGGCGGCTTTTGGAAAGAACTTAAGGATGAGAGCCGGTTGCCAGTGGATCCAATCATGTGATTATAGGGTTGGAACTTTCAATCCCATCCCTCTGACCTTTAGGGAGAGAGAAAGGCTAGAGATTGAATCAATTCCTAATGGCCAATGATGTAATTCATCATGCCTATGTAATGAAGGCCTATAAAGACCCCAAAGTATGGGGCTTAGAGAGCTTCGTGGCTGGTGACTGTGGAGATGGGGGAGAGTGATGCACTTAGAGAGAGCATCAAAGCTCCACACCCTTTCCCTCTACCATGTTCTGTGCATCTCCTTCATCTGGCTAATCCCGAGTTATATCATTTCATAATAAACCTATAATCTAGTTAGCAAAATGTCTCTCTGAGTCTTGTAAGCTGCTCTAGCAAATTAATTAAACCCAAGGAGAGGGTTGTGAGAACCTCAAATCTATAACCAGTTGGTCAGAAGTATAAATAACAACCTGGGCTTGGGACTGGTGTCTGAAGTGTGTGGGTGTGGGTGGAGGGGCTACTGAACACATAACCTGTGGAATCTGATGCTGTCTCTGGGTTGGTAGTGTCAGAATTGGATTGAATTCTTGGACACCCTGTTGGTGTCCCAGAATTTCTTATTGGAAGTGTGAGGGAACACTACCACCACCATCATATGGGAAGTGGGTCTTAGAACAACAAAATAATTGAAGACAGTAAGAGGACATAGCTGTGGATCAGAAGATGGCCATACATACCATATGACCATACCATATGATGACCATACCATAAATACATATCTAATGACGTTTAAAGCATACCATGAGAAGATTAGTTTTAAAATGACTTAGAAAGTATAAATAACTTTATAGGAACTACAATAAGTCTCTAATAGAGTAGTTACATTAAGGAGATAAATAGTATATAGATGACAATTTTTAAAGCACGTCATGTGGCATGAGATCTAGAGTTACAAGACTTGAATTAGAAAATTTATTTTGCTATCTATGTTATGCTAGCTATACTATGCTGTATCTATTTTACTCATCTTTGTAAACTTAGACAATCCGTTTCACCTACCATGAATAAGTTTCCTTCCCTGTAAAATGAAAATATTATCTTGACTAAGTTATGTAATTACTGACCAGGGTAAAAAAGAAAACAAGATAGCATATACGAAGATACTTTATAAATAACCCAGTGATCTGCAGATTTATGGAGTGCTGAAGATGTTGATGATCATGGTGGAGGTGATATTGCTGCTGCTAATGGTAGGGATAATGGCCAAGCAATTCAAATCAGCATGACCCTATAAATAAGTTTATTGATCTGCAAATTGTATCATCTATCTCTCTATCTCTCTATCTATCTTATCTGCTTATCATCATCATCTCGGGGGCCAGAAAGGCCCCTATAATTGTCAAAAATTGGGACTGATTCTGTTCAGCAAGTATTCAGTTAAGCTTTAGTCAAACTATAGCCATAGAGGGCAAGAGATCACCCCTGAAAGCCTGGAAAGCTGGCTACAAAAGTTAAACTTGATCGAGATGGCTTGGGTACTTTTCTTGGTGGACCTTGTGAGTTTTTGCACATCTGTGTAGATTGGGCAGCTGCCCAAGGGGTGTGGCTTTAAGTATACCAACATGAACACATGTCATGCAGATAATTTTCTGGTCTTTTGAAATGGTGGTATTGAGACAATATTAATGGAACTTCAATATCAACGGATTTGCTTGATTGTTCTTCTGGTTACAAACATAGAGATTTAATTGTTCCTTTCCAAAAAACAATTTTTAATGAGAGAGGAAAATGAAAATCTTTAGTGGAGAAGAGAATATTGGAAGAAGGAGTTAACACTTTCAGAATGTAAGTGTAGGTTGCAAAGCCGGAATTAAGTGGAAAGAAGATACTTGAATCAGACAGCAATTGATTCAGTTCAAGGATTCACTAGGGTTTAAATTCCTGAATTTTAGCATTGTTTTGGACTAGATAATCCATCAGAATAAAAATGTCCATAGTTTTAAAATAAGTAATCACAGTACATACTTCTCTGAATTGGTGGAGATCAAATGAAATAGTATATGAAAATTACCTTCTACAAAGTATTGTTTATCCTGCCTTACCCAAAATAATTTATTTTCTTCTCAATTCTGCCAAAGTTCCAGAAATTATCTTTGTGGGTCTTACATTCTTTTAACACACAATCTTAATTAGATTATTAATTTTTATATTTATAATAAATATATTTTATTTATATTTTCCTATGCTAATTTTATTTTTATTGCTATAATTTAATTACCAAGCATTTATTGATCCCATTATTAGGAATTGTTGCATTTGTATGTGAGTTTAGGATGTGAGAACAGGACACAAAACAGGAGATGTTTTGGGAAAATGTGTTTTAATTTGATGGTCAGATATTGATAATGACTGAACAGTACTCTTATAGCTTACATCTGATATTTAGTGGAAGAAGAGTCTAACATGTGTTGTTCTTCCAATATGACTTTTTTTTTTTGCATGATCTGTGAAAACTTACAATATCATGAAATTTTAGGTTTTAAACCTGAAAGACACTTAAGGAAAGAGTTTGTGTAACCCCCCAACTTAGAGTTGAAGAAACTAAGGCCTTGTATTTATAGATAGTGTCTATCATCCAGGTTACAAAATAGAATATATAGTATGATATGTACTTATGTATAAATAACCATAGATAAAAACAATCTGGAAGATAATATGCAACACACAGGGAGATCAGCTTCGTGCTTTGTGACCACCTAGAGGGGTGGGATAGGGAGGGTGGGAGGGAGACGCAAGAGGGAGGAGATATGGGGATATATGTATATGTATAGCTGATTCACATCGTTATCCAGCAGAAACTAACACACCATTTTTAAAGCAATTATACTCTGATAAAGATGTTAAGAAAAAAAAAAAGGTAATATGCAACATGATTCTTGACCCCAAGGCTATCATCAGGAACATTCTTCCTCATTCCTCCTTTGCATTCTTTAAGTAAAAACCAATAGAAAAAACCTCTTCTTACTTAAGATTTCTGCTCAGTTGGCCTTCCTCAGAGAGGTCCCTGAACCTTCAATCTACGTTTAATACCCACGCCTTTGCATGGTCTGTGGAATGGAATGCAAATAGGACTTCTCTAATGTCAGGTTTTACACGTTAATTTAAAAAATAATTGTGGAAAGAACACAACTTCACACCGACCTTCTTAGTAAATATTTAAGTGTACAATGTATTATTGTTTACTAGAGGTATAATGTTGAACAGCAGATCTCTAGAGCTTATTTATTTTGCTTGATTGAAACTTTAAGCCCATTGATTATAATTTCACCTTCTCGTGTATTATTCTCTCATTAATATCTGCATCCCCACTAGACTATATACTCCAATAGAGCAAGGGCACTGCCAGATGTTTCTCACCATTGAATTTCCAGTCTTGAACATAAATGTTGGCTCATTGTAGATGCTTGATAAATATTCATGGACTTAACAATACATAACAATCAAAATACAATCAAATGCCATTTTGAAAACATCCTAAAAATTCTAGAATTTCCAGAGCACTTTTTCTGACTACATTTGTCATTCTGGTGGTCTTTAGAATCATGTCAGTCCCCAGTTTATTCCTAATCATAAATATTTCTGAAAGAAATCTGAGATACCTTTTCTGACTGTATTACAGTGCAACTGTGCACACGCGCGTGCGTGTGTGTAAGTGTGTGTGCTGAGAAAGAAAGAGAGAGAAAGGGAGAGAGAAGGAAAAAGGGAGAGAGAGGGAGGGAGAAGAGGAAGAGAAACAAAGCATTAGGAAGCAGGGGTTAACTTTTTGCAAAAAAAAGGGAACAAATTCAGTAAGAGAAAAAAATAAATATCACTTATGGTAAAACACTAATATTAAAGACATTACAACTTAATGTATGGAGAATATGTGGATAATAGTCATTAAATTTAGCCTCACATATATTATATATATATGAACCTATATAATATATGAAAAAGGATGTGATAATACAGGTTTCCCCCACTATCCGAAAGTAGAGAGTTCCTATGAAACCTTTCCTGAACCAAAATGGCATAAAGTGAATAAGCAATTACCTTAGGACACCCCTTGCTAACGAATTCACAAAATAAATTGAGATAAAGCACAAATGCCCACAGACACAGCTTAAAGCTATGGCAGCTCAGTGCTGAGATGCTGAGGGTAGTTCCCCGGGGAAGGAGCTTGGCGGGACCACTCTCACTGCATGGGGTGTGTGCTGCCTCTATAGCAGCTCCCTGCAAAACAAATGCTGAACACTATTTTCACTTTTTGCCTTTTGTTTTTTGTAAAAGTGAAGATGCCCTTTGGATGCCCTTTCTTTCAGTTAGTGAAAATAGGTGCTAATGCAGATACTTCATAAAAGTGAAGTGGTGTAAAGCAAACCTACAAAAAGAGGGGGATACCTGTGAAACAGTAGAGAAGAGAGCAGGGCACAACTTTAAAAGAATGATACAGCCCTAGGCCATGACAAAGACTGGCTAGAACCAGCTGGGTCCCTGATGGCAGAAGATTTGACTTCCAGTAGACCTTGAGCCTCATTATACACTCATTGTAATACATTAGCATGCTAACTGACACACCCACCAGTACCATGACAGTTCAGAGCTAACCACAAAAGGCCGAAAAGTGGGCAGTGGCCCAATTCCTGGAAATCCCTGCCCTCTTCCCCGAAATAATTGGAATAATCCTCCCACTTGCCTATGAATTTACCCAGCCCATAAAAACTAACCACACCATATTTTGAGGCTCTCTAACCTTCTGAGATGGCCCACACTCTGTCTCAGGAGTGTTTCTCTCTAAATAAATCCACTTCTTACTTATCACTTCGTCTCCGAATTCTTTCTCAACGAGGCAAGAACCTTAAATTCACCGAGAACACCTGTAACTGCTTTTCCAAATATAACAGTAACAACTATATTACTTTTTGAAATTTACTCAAAGATGCATGTCCATTTTCTCATTCAAATCTCTATTCTTATTAACCCAATTTCAAAACAATAAACTAAGGGTAATAATAACTTATACAGTGCTTGCTATGTAGTCAGATACTCTTGCTAAAGCATATACATGTATAAACTTATTTAATCTTCATGAAAAATCTTACAATATAGGTATACTTCTTTTCCTTAGCTCAAAATAGGAACTGAATCTTAGCTAAATTTAGTTTAATGTCACAAAACTACATAGTTGCTTACCTTAATACCCTTTCTGCCTCCTTCCCACCTCCTGCGGGAAATGTAGAATGGCAACAGTGGAACCAGCCTCTGTAGAGCAGGGCCAGGGCACAAGTCTGGATCCTTGGATAACCTTGTGAAGTGGAAACATTTACTCACATTGGACCAACCACCTAATTTGGGGCTGTTACATCTAAGGAAAAGAATTTTTATCTTATTTAATCCACTGTAATTATAGGACATTACCTTGTGCTCTAACAAAAAAAAACCACGGCTTCTACCAAGTATTTTGGGGAAGGCTAAAAAGTTCTTAAACCAGATAGAACTGAAGTTTCAGCTAAAAGAAAATCCTCGTAAGCAACGTCATGGTCTTGTCACAACAGCAAAATCCTGGCTTATCATTTCTATAAGGAAAAGGTATATACTCTACTGAATGTACCATGTCTCAGAATCTCAGTATTGCAGTCTCATATATCTACTTTTGTCATCATCACACAAAGAACAGACACATCTGTTGAGATAGATTAAAATGGTCCAAGATCACGAGATTGTTGTATAAAAACAATGTCAATTTTTGAGTTTACAATGAGAAGTCACACAATCAGAGACACTCAAGTTCATGTAACCAATTTATTTTCTTTGCAGAGTAAAGATAAACAGGATGCCAAATTGTAGTCAGACGCTACTGCACAGTTTTATGAGAACTGGATATACTCAAAGTCTATATGATCAGCCCCGTGAGTCCCTGTAGGCAGATGTACACCGGAAGCCAAATCTTAATCAGAAGTTGCTTCGTGAACATGGAATCAGATGTAAGGAGTTTGATGATTCAGGCATCACGTGGTACATCTCACAATGTGATTCTCTTGGCAATAGGAGCAGATAAGCTATGGTCCATCTTTAGCTAAACTCATTGTCACTATGGTAAGCTATCTCCACTTCCAGATTTGGAGTGCCTTAATCATGAGGATAAAAAAAACTCAAAGTGAAAACAAAGGCTAATGATTGCCCTTCACTTCTACACTGTTTCCACTTCATGTTTTTTGCCTCCTTTTCTTTTGATTCCTCTTTTGATCTACTTATTCTATTTTTAGCTCTTACATTACTTTGAACTAATGTCATACTTTTGCTACAGTCAAATGAGTTGATTTACTGCTTAGTTATCAAAGGGCAATCTTGTTCCAATCATTTCTGCATCTGGAGGGCCCATTAATAGAGGGCCCAGGTATTCACAATAAAAGAAAGTTTTTCAGAAGTTATTTTTTTTTTTTACTGGAGTAAAGTTGCTTTACAATGTTGTGTTCTTTTCTGCTGTACAACAAAGTGAATCAGCTGTACATATAAGAGAAATATTTAGGTCAGGTACTATGAATTACCAGAATTTTATCACTCCTTCTTAACCCTATTCTGAGATTTAACTTTGTTTTCTTTTAGCTTTCTTATGGCATTTGACTGTGTATTGCTTTATAATTTGGAAATTTTTATACCTTTATAATTCACACTTCAGTTTACAAGTGGCTTAAGGGGAATGGCCATTGGTGATTTAACACTGCAGTTGCTTCAACACTTAAGACAATGTCTTAAAAAATAGGTTCAACTAACATTTGAATAATTAATTCAGTTAAAAAGTTAATAAAAACAATTGAGATGAAAAGTGTGCTAAGTTCTTTCTGTCCATATCCCATAACTAGAGGAGCCTGGCTAACAGGGTAACAATGTTTCTAAGTCAATACATATCACTGTATACAAATGCTGCAAATTACTCAGAGGATAATAAAAATTCATATGATTGTGCATTACATCATCATATGTTAACATTACCATCATGATAATGGACTAAAATGAGCACCTAAAATATGTATTACCTCAATTATTTTCCCCAAATGTTTTGAGGTGTAGTATTATTATCCCCCTTTTCAAATACAGAATCCAAAACATAGAAGGGGAAAGTCACACAAAATCCTGTAACCTGCTATTTCTTTCTCTTTTTTTAATTGAAGTAGAATTGACCTACAACGGCTATGTTAATTCCAGGTGCACGACATAGTGATTCAATATTTCTATACATTATAAAAGGATCACCATGATAAGTATAGTCACCATCTGTCACTATACAAAGATTTTACAGTATTATTGACTGTCTTCCCTATGCTGTATAGTTCATCCTCATGACTCATTCTTCTTGTAACTAGAAGTTTGTATCTCTTAATCTCCCTCACCTATTTCACTCAGCCCCCTCACCCACCTTTCTTCTGGCAACCATCTGTTTGTTCTGTGTATCTATGTGTCTGTTCCTGTTTTGTTATTTGTTTATTTTTTTGTTTTTAGATTCCACATATAAGTGAAATCCTACAGTATTTGTCTTTCTCTGTCTGACTTATTTCACTTAGCACTATATAATTTGGGTCTATCCAAACTGTTGCAAAAGACAAGATTTATATTTTTTATGGCTGAATAATATTTATATATGTATATGTATTATATGTGTATGTGTAGATGTATATGTGTATATATATATATATATATATATATATATATATATATATATATATCACATCTCCTTTATCCATTCACTTATAGATTGGCACTTAGGTTGCTTTTATATCTAGGGTATTGTTAAAGAAAAAAAAATGCTGCATTGAACACAGGTGTGCATATATCTTTTCTAATCAGTGTTTTTGCTTTCTTTGGAAAAGTACCCAGAAGTGGAATTGGTGGATCCAACGGTAATTTTACTTATAGTTTTTTGAGGAAACTCCATATTGTTTTCCATAGGGGCTGCACCAATTTACATACCAACCAACAGTGCCTGAAGGTTCCTTTTTTCCACATCCTCACCAACACTTGTTATTTATTGTCTTTTTGATAATAGCCATTCTAACAGGTGTGAGGTAATATCTCATTTTGGTTCTGATTTGCATTTTCCTGATACGTGATGTTAAACATCATTTCATGTGTCCGTGGGCCATCTGTATGTCTTCTTTAGAAAAATGTCTTCTCAAGTTCTCTGCCCATTTTTTAACCAGGTTGTTTGAATTTTTGATGTTGAGTTATATGAGTTCTTTGTATATTTTGGATATTAACCCCTTATTGGGTTTATTAACTGCAAATATCTTCTCCCATTCGGTAGGCAGCTTTTTGTGTTGTTGATAATTTCCTTTGCTGTGAAAAACCTTTTTAGTTTGATATAGTCTCATTTGTTTATTTTTACTTTTGTTTTCTCTTGCCTGAGGAGACAAATCAAAAAATAAAATTGCTAAGACTGATGTCAAAGAGCATAGTGCCTATGTTTTCTCCCAGGATTTTTATGGTTTCAGGTTCCACATTTAAGTCCTTCATCCATTTGAGGTTCTTTTTGTACATGTTGTGAGAAAGCGGTACAGTTTTATTCTTTTGCATGTAGCTGTCCAGTTTCCCCAACACCTTTTATTTGAGAGGCTGTCTTTTCCCTGTTGTATATTCTTGCCTTCTTGCCATAGATTAATTGATCATGTAAGTGTAGGTTCATTTCTGGGTTCTCCATTCTGTTGCACTGATCTATGTGTCTGTTTTTGTGCCAGTACCATACTCTTTTGATTACTGTCACTTTGTAGCAGAGTGGGAAATCAGGGAGTGTGATATCCCCAGCTTTGTTCTTCTTTCTCAAGATTGTTTTGGCTATCTGGAGTCTTTTGTGTTTCCATACAAATTTCCAAGTTATTTGTTCTAGTTCTGTGAAAAAATGCCTTTGGTATTTTGATAAGGATTTCATTGAATCTGTAGATTGCCTGGGATAGTAAGGTCATGTAAAAATATATATTTCTGTACATAAATGCAGTCTCTCCACCAGAAAAACACCTCCTTTTCCTGACTTCTTAGCTTTAATGAAAAGCATTCTTTCTGCCATACTAAGTTGATTTCTTGTTTCATTTATTTTTCTTTTGCTAGATTTTAATTTTCATGAGGACAGGATAAGATATTTGTCTTGTCTGTTGTTGTTTCCCAGAGAAAAAAGATCCCACAGTGCCTAAGGCATATTAGTCACCCAATAAACATTTGTTGAATGAGTCAATAAATTTAGAGTTTCAGAAAAGTGTAACAAAGAATATTTTATCCATTTAAAAATTGAGGTGGAAAGAGACATAAAATGATGTAATAGATTTTTATATTAGTGGTTAATATTGCGTTAGATAAAATGCTTCCATAGGGGTTTAGGAATATAAATTTACGTTATGAGTAAGTTTGATTTCTCATAAAATTATCATACTAGATTATTAAATTTAATTGCAGGCAAAGAATCTGAGAATAAATAAACTGCCTTTAATCTTCTAGTCTCTCAAACTCTGACTCTCACAGTGGCTGGAATAAAAAAAAAAAGAATTTCAGACAGTGGTGGATATTATCAGATATATTTTCCCAACAGGATACAGGTAAACACGTTTGGAAACTCCAGCAGGAAACCTCTAGCCAAGATTTGCTGCCTATGAGACCTGGGAAAGAGGATATTGGGCTAATCCTTGTCTGATATTTATGTGGGTGTCCTTAAAAGGGAGGAAGGAAATGGACTTTTTCCACAGCTGAATTCCAGATGTATCCAAAGGAACACATTTTACTCCTACTGATGTCAACTGTCTCCTAACTCCTTTCACTAATTATTACAGATTGGGCATTGTAAACCCATGTCATTTCAGGCAACCACTCTCAATGTTCTTGGTGTATGGTGTCTCTCTGATCTCTGCTTCTTAGCTTAATAATAACAAGAATAGGAAAAATAACTGCCATGTAATGGGCATCTAGTGTTTGGCATGTCTTTGCATACATCACCTACTGTAATCCTCATGGCAAACCTGGTAGTAGTTACTACGATCTATATTTTACAGTTGATGAAATCAGGGGCCAGAGTTAGTGACTCTGTGAACTGTTTAGTTCAGTAGAGTCTCAAGCTGAGGGTTTCTTGTAGCAGTGTTTCCTACAAAACTTAAGAGAGACATCCTTAAAAAATCCTTAAGAAATGAAGGTCAAGATTAAGTGTGAGCATGTTAATTTCAGTTTTTTCTTTCCAGTCCCTGTGTCTATGTAATGTTGAAGCAACAGCTCCATTCAAACCAGCCTTTGGACAACTGAACCATCCAATCAAGTGATCAACCAACTTAAAAATAAATGAATTGTCAGTTTGATATTTAGAGTCAAAACATACAGTTTACAAACAACATATCCTTGGTTTCATTGGTCTTAGCATTGCAGGTGATACATAATTATTACATAAATTAGAACTACCATGACTTTTGTGCCTTCCGTATCTTATTTGGTCTTCTTTACATGACTTCAGAGATTTGATGGTTAAAAAAATATATTTATCTTGTCCAGCCAAAAATGTGTTTTCTCACCTGCTATCTAAGAAAGGTTTCAGACCTAAGAGGCAGGGAGATGGCCAATTCAAGCCTTCTTTCAAATGTTTGGGTTTTGAGACAGCCAGTGCTATTTGCCAGCTGGAATGTAATTGGATTTGGGAAAGGATCATTTTCACCATGAAACTTGAATAAGTCATTACTTTAGCCTTCAAGACCCCTGATAGAGATCTAATCCCAAAACTCCAGAGAAAAAGAAACTCTCCTAAAAGGAGAATGAATTCACTGGGGATCTGATTTCTCAAAGAATGTGATTCTAAAGGATTGATCAGTAAGACACAGATAATGCCTTATGCCATAATGATTCTCTAACCATCGATGGACAATTGTTATTTTCATCCTGCATTACTCACAATATAGATCTCTGCCTGGCTGCCAGTCCTCACTTACCACTGTTTTCCAAATCCAGAACAATTTCAGCCTCACTTGTAGGCCTGACCTGCCTTTAGGGATTTTCCTAACTCAAGATAGAAGAAATATAACTTGGGACTCAGCCTCCAGCTCTGATTGGGTACTCAGTTCTACTCTACTTCTGAGACATGGTCCATATTTGTTCCTCATATTTGGTAACAAGATTCCTCTTTTGTATCTTGTACTTGTTTTTATATTTGGGGACCTATACCTCTAAAACTGGGATCTGAATTTATTCTTTTCAAGCCAGCTTCCAGGAACTAAAGCTCTGGCCCTGTTTCTTGCCCGTATGCCTGAGGCATTTTTACTCAATTGCAGATTTTCTTTGATACCTACCAAGCTACCCAGATTCCTCACAATTATTTGCTCTGGATTCCCATCCCCTCAGTAAGCCCCTCTATTTACTTCCTCCAATCCCTATCTCATAATAACTGCTTCCTGAATACCGTTTTTGTAATTAACTTTTTGCATCCGTGGTTGTTGATGGACTGGACTTACTCAAGGTACATGTGGCTGCTCTCTTTCCTGTGCCCATCTCTCCCAGAGCACTTGTGTTTGCCCTGTTCCATTGCATCACTCAACTTTGGGTAGACATATGACACATAGGGTCCCATAAATCCTAACTGCTGAATATGCATACAAATATCCCATTCTGGTCAGTGTGTGGGATTGCATAATCCCACATGCCATATAGCACTGCTGGCACAGTTCTTGCAGGAACAATTCCTCTTCCTGGAAATAATCACCACCAGAAGCATTAAATTTTGCATCACCCTGGGAAACCACTTGAACTATTCTGTGAGCGTGAGGAAGATATCAAGTATCAGTCCTGGAATCAACTTTTCTTAGAACAAAAAAACTGTGTTTGTGCTATCCTGATCACAGCAATTTTTCCCTGCATATTTTGAAAAAACACATATGCTTATATTATTTTATATATTTAGGTGTATAGTGCCGAAATTTCCCAATTCAAATTATGAGGATATTTGAGCAATGGAGGTGCTTGCTTCTCCAGAGGTCTTTAAAATTAGGATAGGTACTCACTTATTTGCGATTTAGAACAAAGGCAAAAATTCTACCCAAATTTCTGGCTCCATATCAAGCCCTGTATCTGTAGGTTGCATTTTGTGGTGTTCATTTTGGCTCCTGAAGGTCTATTTTACATATAGAATTTATCATTAAAATTACAAAAATTATAAATAAGTTAATATATGTAATATATATAGACGTATTTATACATATATACACATATATGTGTGTGTAGTCACAGAACATTTTACCAGGTGCATTTGCATATAATATTTCATTAAAAGTCTCAAAATTCACTGCAAATTAAATATTATCTCCATTTTATAGATGTAGAAGCAGAAATCTTAAGTGAGTTGATTAAAATCTCTAACAAAACCAGGAGCTGATTTCAGGTACTGTAGTTCCAAATCTCCCATTGTTTCCTCATATTCCACTTACCAAGCTTACTGCCTTAGCATCACCTCTCCCTATTAGGGTCACCAGTACATAGTATGTTACACTTTGAAATACATGCTATAAAAGGAAGACTCAGACCAAACCTTCAACAAAGCATCCAGTCTGGTAAATTGTAATATTTTATATTTCAACTATCCTTGAGAAAAAAATTATTAACTGCCTAGATAACCTAGGATGGAAAATTTTATTTTTTCCCCTTACCTAGAATGGGAGAGGAAAGTAGCAGAATCATCAAACATCTGTTCTTGAAAATGAAGTACTGATATTTCATTTCTTTTTTAACTTAGTTTTTCAGATAATACATTTTGTTTGGGCATTTATTAAGTATTAGGCACAGTGATAGAAACTGAGAATACAAAGATAAGAAAAAGACAGCATCTCTTCTGCGGTTGTTCATAGTTTAGTGATGAATGCTGTAATGCTTTTAATAGAGGGGTCCACAAAATGTTCTGAAAACTTCAAGGGGGAGAATGCCACTCTATTTTTGGAAGTATAAAAAACTGAATTGAGTAAAAAGTCACTTAAGAAAGGAAAAGAAGAAAAAAAATAAATCTGTTGAGTAAGGAATTCAGATTGAAGGAAGTCCACATATTAAGGCTTAAAATAATGCAATTATCAAGAATATTCTGGAACTGGTGTGTTGTGGACAAAGAAGGGTTATACATCAGTCTGTAAGTTAGTTTAGGCCAGGAAGAATCACAAATATCATTCTGAGATTTTTCTAACCATTCCAACAGTTCAAACGTGGAAGCATTGAAGGAGATCCTGAAATCTTCTGGCCAAGTCCCTAAATTTGATTTCCCTCAAAAGCGGAGCCTGAGACAAGGATTTTGTTACAAGTAATTTATTTGGCATGCGATCTCAGGAATCCAGGTGAGGGAATGGAGAGGGGAGGAAAGGAAAGGAAGAAAGCCATTAGTGGATGTCAAAATGAGTTGGTTACCACTGTGACATCTAGGGCCCAATCTGGCTTGGGATTCACTGGGAGATGCAGAATAGACCATAGTGTTGCCCTAGCAAGCGTGAGGAATCTGGAGCATTCATCTACACTCTCTACTCTTCATCCACTGTGGGTAATTCCTAGGGCATCCTTCCCAGAACTTCTGGCTTGACCTAAACTAAGAGCATTCTCATTAGATAAGCCTTTAGGTGGAGAGATAGAGGACACGTTAGCTCATAGGAGAGCCGTGTGTAGGTGATCTCTTAGGTGGGCCTGTAGTTTTATAGGACTACAAAGAGGATCATATTTATTTCTTTACAAAGTGTGAAACTAGCCTATTCTATCTGGGAGGCAACAGTGGAGACCCCCTTGAAGAGGCTGTGAATTTTAAGTCATTAGGGTTTTCTTCCTTGTCATCTCCTTCAATGAGTCTGCCTCCATGGTAAATCTGAAACATGCCCAAACCATATCATCCATGATAGAATCCCACTGCCTGCTGAGAAGGTTAGTTTTTAAAATCTGGGGTATCCTAATTGCAGTCAGCAGGCTTCCTTTGAATGCCTATGGGGCCTGAGAAAGCAAACTGTGTTTGTTATTTGTCCTCCTTGGGATATACAATATCAAGAAACAAGGCCCACCTTCCAAGGCTTCAATCTCTTTTCTTGCTCCAGATTGCAAATGACATCCTTGTGTGGGATGCATTAAAATCCTTTGTGTCCTGGTATCAGCCGGAGGCCTGCTCAGTGTACACCCTGGCAGCTCTCATAATGAGGAATAATAGGCAACATGTTTCCTTAAGATTTGTTATCTTTTCTCACTCAGCCCCAGCCAATGGGTCTGCTGGGCATTTTCTGAGCCCTGCTTTGGTGCAATAATGTGGAAGGCGAGATAGTAGAGCAGCATTTGTTATGGGATTCCAGCTGCAAACCTAACATCTGCTGAGTATTCTGTAACTTTCTTTGAACATAATTAAATACAATCACCAACCTTCCCCTTGGCCTCCCACCATAGACCCCATTAGAAAAGGGGAAGAAACTGACATCAAACGTATGTGGAAAATGCTGAACAATGAAACTAATTCAACCTCAATTTACCCATCCATTTCTGCTAAAGAAGCATTTGAATCATTATTGTCCTGAAAGCCTTTCTGCTTTTCTTCCTTTCTTTTTTCCTTCCTTCCTCCTTCCCTTTCTCTCTCCTCTCTTCTCTCTCTCTTTCTTTCATCATTTTCTTAAACAAATATTTATTAAGTACATTACAGTACCCATGCAAGATAGACATCTGCCCTTATAAGTTTAAAGTTATTTAAAACAAGTTCAGAAACACAGTATCATGATTAGTGGGAAAAGCATTGACTTTGTAATCAGATGTACCTGGGTATAAATGCTTCTCAGCTATTTCCTAATTATTTCACTTCCCTGGGTCTCCTTTCCTCATGTATAAAATGGCAAATGTTATTCTTTTAAATTCACAAGGTTGTTGTGAAGTATAAACTAGTTAACAAACCATAACACATGAAGCAACATATTACAGCTTTTCTGCTTGTCTCAGAACAAGTCCCTTTGTTCTTTGAAAAGAGTTAGACACTCCCTGTTTTCTGAATAAATGAGGAGGGGAATGTTAATCTTTTAACATTTTAAGAATATACGACTGTCTCTGGCCAGAAGAATATATTCCCATATTCATAGAAACAAACAATTTCAGAGTCAGAAGGGACTTTTACTCTATATAGATGAGAAAATAAACAACTTTAACGAATATGCCTCAAGTCATACAATTAATTGAGGGTTGAGAGTTGGCTGAAACTCAAGTCTTATGGCTTCTCTCCCAGTACTCCTTCAACTCGCTGCTCTAGAGAGTCAATTTGAGATATAGGCGACTGGCCGAACGTGAAAATGGAGAGTCTGTTGTAATCTCTCTCTTACATCTGCTACTAGATTCCGTTTTCTTTTAAAAATATGTTTGTAACGTAATTATGACATTTTTGTGGTAGAGAACATTGATTGCTCATAGAGCAGTCATCCCCATCCTCTTCTTTTCTGAAATAGCCTTCATTCCACATAGAAGCTAAAAAGGATAGCTTCTTCCTTTCCCAGTCTCTTCAAAAGCTAAGATATGGGTATGAAATTAACGTCAGCTGATGGTACATGAGGGGATGGCTGATGCTGCATGGGGGGAATGTGTTCTGTTACTTACAACTTACAAGCTGTTTATTAAAAATATATATGCAAAAATAGTAAAACTAATCTATAATGTTAATATTTTGATTTTGTTACATTTGTTTGCATGTCTTTGCATATACGCACATCTATGTGAGCTCAAACATGTACATACGTATATATACATGGTCACTTGTAAGTAGTACTTTGAAACCTTTTTCGTGTGGTATTACCAATTTCCCATACAATTTAAAATTCTTCTACACCATTATTTTGGCTATACAATACTCTAACTTTTGACTAACTGGATGTTTATTTAAGCAGCTCCCTACCATTGATCATTAAGCTTATTTCCAACATTTTATATTATAAACAACATCTTCATGACTATCCACAAAACTAGAGTTGTCTTTCTTTCCCATAGCATACTAGTTTTCTCAAAACTGCATTTATAATGGCATTATTTTACTGAAAAGCCTGGAAAGAGAAAGTTACTTTGGAAAGTTTTATACTTTCTAAAGTGCTTTTATATTCATTGTCTCTTTTGACCCTCACAGTGATCTGTTGAAGGTGATTGGGTAGCTATTATTAACTCTATTTTTTAGGTGTAAAAACTAAGGATTACTGTTTGATTGGCTTTCTTAAGAACTAAGCTAGTATGTGGCATGTCATTAAAGGTTTTTTTGATTCTAAAGTATAGTATCTTCTAACTTTCTTTTCCTTTTATCTTCCTACCTGTCTGCTTTCCTCCGTTTTTATTATTTTTTTGACTAAAGAAAACATTATCTCTGCCCTTGAGTTGCTTATAATTCACTGGGGGAGAAAGGCAAGTAAATTGACATTTACATTATCTTGTGAAAAATGCAACTATGGAAGAATGAAGGAGTAGCTCTTAAATCAAACAGGAAAAGCTTCCTAGGAAAAGTAAAATTTAAGGAGAGCTACTCCATATCAAGCTCATAATTCTCACTGAGGTGTTTAAAAGTCCCTCTAATCAATTATAACCTCACTTTAAAATCTCCACTTCTTTGGAATTACGATATTACATTCAAATAAGGAAGAGTCCCTCCCTGTCTTTGGCCGTCGACACTGCCCTCATCCTATACTCCTTGACTATACCAGCCCTCCTTCATTATGTATACAATCTGTTGTCTTATGAATACTTATTCCACTTAATACAATCTTCCCAAACCACCCCCCTCTCTAAATCCTACTCATCACATAAAACCCAGTTCAAGATTTATGTCTTTCATGAAACCAGAATCAGCACCTATGGCTGTGCCTGAGAAATACAGAATTCTCATATAGTTGGAGAAGACTATAACCTTCATTCTGTAAAATTTTCCATTCTCTGACCACAATTAAAGAAACACTAGATTGCCTACTATTATCAGTTATTGTGCCTTGGACCAGGGCTACAGAGATATTTAGGGTATGGTCACTTCTAAGAGAAGGTCATTGTAATAGTCCAAGGATAGTGAGATGGTAACCTTCTGAGAAATGAGTTCTATATGTGTCCCCTTTTCTTCCCTTCTACAGATTTCTGTCTTTCTAGCTTTTTGATACAGGTGAGTATTAAATGATAGTGGTCTTGCATCTGAGTTTTCATACTCTTCTCAGAAGCTTAGAAGAGCTTCACAACTAGGACAAAATATCAGAAGGCTGAAGAGATGCCACTCAGAGGAGATTGAACAAAGCTGATATTAAAAGAGGCTGCCTGAGAAGGTGCTGACTGACAAAGACGTCCATTCAATGGACTTTGCCTTTGGAAGCCACTTCCCCTGGATTCTCAGAGATCTCTTTTTTTTTTTTTTTTAATTTTATTTTATTATTATTTTTTTATATGGCATTTTCTTATTAGTTATCTATTTTATACATATTAGTGTGTATATGTCAATCTCAATCTCCCAGTTCATCCCACCCCCCCCACCCCCCACTTTCCCCCCTTGGTGTCCATACATTTGTTCTTTACATATCTCAGAGATTTCTGATAATGCTTGGCAACACTGTTTTGGAAATGGTATTTAGATTTATGTTAATAGACTTCACTGTAATTAACATCTATCAAAGCATTCAGGGGAATTTGGAACCTTTACCTTCTTGGCATGAGATCAATGCAATAGAGAAAAGGCATTTTGGTTGACAACTAAGCCAAAGTCCCAGAAATATCACTCAAGAACTCGGGATTTTGGCACTGAAAACAAAAGTACATAAATATATTGCTGAGGGCAATCTCCATAAATTGGATTTGAGTTGCCAAACCATGACGGAGGGCCAAAAGATAGGCAAGTTATGCAGACCATTAGAAGTTAAGTGGGCAAATATAAATTTAAAAAATTGATTACAGAAATACTTTGTTTTCTGAAGAACCTGACCTGTCCACACAGAGAAATGCATTTAATTTTATAATAAATACTTGCATTAGTAATCTATTGTTGCAAAAAAACATTACCACAAATTTAGGGGATTAAAACAACACACTTTTACTATTCCAAAGTTTCTGTGGATCAGGAGTCTGGGCGCAGCTTATCTGGATTTTCTGCAAGGCTGTAATCAAGGTGTCAGCTGGGCTCCATTCTCATCTGGAGGAAAGACTGGGGAAGAATTCACTTCTTCCACTTTGTGAAGAAGTTCACACAGGTTTTTGGTAGAATGTATTTCCTTTTGTAGGATTGATGGCCCTAGCTTCTTGCTGGCTGTCAGCTGGAGGCTGTCCTCAGCTCCTAAAGGCTGTTCATAGTTCCTTGATATGTGGGGTTTTCCAACTGGCCTTTTAATTTATCAAGTTGACAAGGAGAATATCTAGAGCCAGTTGACTAGTAGAGTCATATATTTTAACATAATCATGGGAGTGATGTCAGATTCATCCCTTTTGCCATATTTTATTGATTAGTAGCAAATCACAGGTCCCTCCCAAAATGCAATAGGAGGAGATTGAACAAAGCTGTAACCACCAGGAGGCAGAGATCATGGATATCATCCAGATCTGTCTGCCACTATAAGGAATAAAAGGTTCATGGTTGTGTATGGATACACTGAGTTCTAAACTCAAGCATCATTTTTAAATCTATACCTTTCCTCTCTGGACTACTGCCACAGTTTCCGAATTGGTCTCTTAGCTCCTAATTTTACTCCTAAAAATCATCCTCCAGAGAACAAGGTTTATTTAAAATCCAGTTTTAACATGTCACAGACCTGCTGGTTGCTCTTCCTTCCCTAGTCCCCCACCTGCCTTCAGGTTAAATCCAGAATCTTTAGAATGGAACTATACTGAATGTATACAGCACATCTCTTCAGTTTTACTTCTGGCCTCTTCAGCTCTGCTTCTTATCACACTTCCTATGTTACCCTGCATGTAGTATGCTATTTCTCTTCTTAGCCTTTGCATATGATCACTACTTTCCCTCAAATAACTTCCTTACCTTCCCTGGCACTTCCTTCATCTGGAAAATTCTAACTTGTTCTTTAAGAAAATGCTGGCTTCGTCTCCTGTAAGAAGCCCTCTCTGTTATTTCCGTGCAGTTTCTCAAATTCTTTAACACTCTTTGCATAGCTGAACAGCCTAGTACCAACCCGCTATGTTATGTTGATTATTTTGTTTTTCTGTCTCCTCCAACTTGTCTCTGGACAAATTCAGGGGAGAATTATGTTTTGCTCACTTCAAAGTTCCTGATATTAGCATTGTACAATGTCATTTGAATGAATCGATGAATTAACAAAATAGTCCTTGTCAGTAAATATATAATGTCGATTTTGGCTTCAGGATTTTTTTTCTTGAATGCACATCCTTCGTGAGATATCAGTATGTTGTAATTTTAGTAGTAGTATTTTTCCACGTTATTGGGTGTTTGAATTTCACCTATCGTTTCAGAAAAAAATTTAAAAGCCGTGAACGTTGGATTTTTGAGATACAAGTTGCAAATATTCCCCCTTAATTTATCTATCATTTAATGTTGCCTATTATGTTTGGCAATAGTTTTAAAAACTTTTTATGAAGGTAAATATTTTCTTTTGATTATTTCCATGTTGTTATCTTCTCTGATTGACACAGAAAATTAAACAGTTCATGTGCCAAAGTAGAAGAGGGAAATTTACTCATTCTTTGGTTAACACTGATACCATAATCAGAATAGACACATACAATGTAGTGGTTTAAATAAACATATCTTACAATGCCTTGCACACATCAGGTGTTCAATAAATATTAATTGTGTTCCTCCATTATTTTTAGTCACACATAATACCCATGTATTTGTAGGCAAATACATACAAACATAGAAACACAAACTCACCTATTCATATATTCTTAATTCAGAAATCGATCATGTTTAGGGGTTTTCTCAAAATATCATATTTTGCTTTTCAACATATATGGCTTAAAACAACAAAAACAAATGTCTTACCATTCAGTGGGATGGGTCTGCTGTGTGGTTCCTCTGCTGGGGTCACCTGGGGTCACATATGTGACTTCAGCCATCTAGTTAATTACCAGGAGCTGGATGGTCCAAGAAGGCTTCACTCATATGTCTGGTGATTGGGGCTAAGTGATGTCTGGCTTCTCTCTCCACGTGGTCTCACTGTTCCAAGAACGCAAGTGCAGAAGCTACAAGGACTCTTGATGCCCTTCTCAGAAGCTGTACAAAATCACTTCCACTGTATTCTACTGGTCACAGCATATCACAAGGCCAAGCCAAAGTCAAGGGCTGGGAAAAGAGACTTCTTGTGAGGAGCTGCAAAGAACTTGAGGCCAATTTTGATCCACCAAATTGTATAGTTGGATTTTTAGACCAAGTCCTAAAGGGGCTCTATTCAGTCACTTGAACAAGTATCAGAATATAAGAGGAGCTTAAATACAGCCGTTAGTGAGTCAAGGAAACTCCTTAAAAAGTGAATATTCTCCTGTTCATTAATCATTATAAAATGTTTTGTCGTGTTAGGTGCACCCTACACATATGGGGGACACTTGGAAATCTTAGGTTTTAAACCCCACCAACTGGTTTCCTTTTAAACTCCTAACTTTATGTATAGATATGTAGGTACTCATATACATAGAAATATATAAACATGTATTATTTACATATAAGCATACTGTTATTGACAAACTGTATATAAATGTATTCCCATAGTTAAAAATATTTTAAAGTTTCAATCCAACTCCTTTATTGTGATTACATAGAGGGGAAAGTAATTTATATAAATACAGCCTGAAAGCCTTTCAAAAATCCCCTATAGTATGGATTTTGGCTTCTCCCATCATTTGTTGATATGATGTGTATGATAAAGACCACACAGGATTTATATCTATATATTTTTTTAAATCACATAAAAATATAAAAGGAAAGGTTGGATGCTTTTTGCCAAAGTGCCACATTATGAGATATTTCAGTGTAAGGTATATTAGCAAAAACACGGAGTGCGTCTTTGGGTAAAAAGAACACAGATCAGTATGGAAAGACTTTAAGAGTTATGATTCATTTTTTGGAAACTTCAGCCATGTGCATTGTTAATCCTTTGTAGTTTTAATTGACCCTCGCCCTATATCTATCTTATTTCAACTTCCTGTATCCCTAAGTGTGGCCGCAAAAATATTGGGCTGGCCAAAAAGTTCGTTTGGGTGTTTAATAAGATGTTATGGAGAAATCCGAACGGACTTTTTGGCCAGCCCAATACTTTGATCTGCACATACTTCCTTTCTTAAGGAGCAACTAAGCAATCCTGTTAGGCCAGAGAAAATCATAAGTAACAGTGAGATACAGAATGACGTTAACAGGAGATTAACAAAGAACAGAAACAATTTTTTATGATGCAACCCTTAATTTAAAAAGCATTCATGAAGAAAGAGTTTTAAAGAACAACGAGATGAGCAAATCGACCACTTTTGAATTGTATCTATCACAGACTGTATATGTCAATATATCACAGATTGTTGTGTAGATTCCTCCAGCTTCCAGGGCAGCAGTTGGCAAATTGTGGTCTGTGTTCCAAATACAGCTCACCCTCTGCTTTTGTAAATAAAGTTTTATTGGGACACATTCATTTGCTAATGTTTTCTCTATTGCTATTTTTGATATACAATGCCAAAATTGAATAGCCTTGAAAGAGATCACGTAGCCAGCACCACCTCAACAATTTACTGTCTGCCTCTGCACGCAAAAGTTCACTGATCCCTGCTGTAGGGCCTTGGATTTCTTCTGGCGAGGTGAATGAGAATCAGAAGTTGCAAACAGGGCTTCCCTGGTGGCACAGTGGTTGAGAGTCCGCCTGCCGATGCAGGGGACGCGGATTCGTGCCCCGGTCCGGGAAGATCCCACATGCCGCGGAGCGGCTGGGCCCGTGAGCCATGGCCGCTGAGCCTGCGTGTCCGGAGCCTGTGCTCCGCAGCGGGAGAGGCCACAACAGTGAGAGACCCGCGTACCGCAAAAAAAAAAAAAAAAAAAAGAAAGAAGTTGCAAACAAAAGCAGGAGGCGTTTGTGGTTTACTGGGAAGAATATTTTTATCGATCATTGTCAAAAGGTTTGGGTTTGAATTTTGGTTGGCTATCTGTTGGCTGTGTAACTCTGGATAAGCTATTTAACCTGGGATTCTTCTGTTTCCAAAGTCTCTGCTACTTTATCTCTGACCTTAAAATGGATGTTGATAAGCATCCTGGAACAACTTTCTGAGCTGTAAAAATGCCATATATGTGTGAATTACTATTAATTATAGTAACCATTTAATACTGTTGACCAAAATATTTTTCTTTCATAAGCCTTGTAAAACTGCAGTCCTCTGTCTTCCCAGAATAAGGTATGGTTGCAAAGGTGGTTTTTGCCAATGAAATAGGAATCAAAGTATCACTGTGTCCCTTTGAAGGAGGAGTCATTTGGTAGGATCTTGGAACATATTAACTAAAAAAGAAGAAAATCCAAATTAGGTGTTAACTTTAGTTAGCAATAATGTACGAATATAAGTTCATTAGCTGTGCCAAGTGCATCACACTCATGAGCGATGTTAACAATAGGGAAAATAAGGTGTCGGCTATACGTGAACTCTGTCCTATCTCTGCAACTTTTCTGCAAATACAAACCTATCCTCAAATCAAAAGTTTTTTGAAAAGATTATCTTGACCAGAATTCCTAGGGACTCATACCTTTTCTCAATAATCAGGGCTTTCGGGGTCATGCCAAGATTCAGAATAAAATATTTCCCTTGCCCTTCACATATGTGTTAGCTTTATTAATTCATGCAAATGTATTAATTCATTCAAACTAATGGATACTGTTATATAGCTGCCTTACAACAGACCACATAGCAAACACTGCGCCAGGCACAGGACGGATGGATTACAGAGCTTAATCAAATTTTAATTTTTTACTTGAAAAGAATAATAATCCTTGGGTCATTCTGAATTGTACTTGTTTTTCTTCCACTATCATTACTATAAAATATTTAGAAAGTAAAATCCTCAGTTTTTAAAGGGTATACAACTGGGTCTACCAGTTTTTAAAGGGTATTCTCTGTAACAGGAAGAGTTCTTAGATTTTTTTCCTGCCAAAAGGAATGGATATAAACTTCAACCAGTCATCCTGGCTCAAAAGCAGAACAGAGGGGTCATTGTTAAGAGACGAAGATGTAATGCAGAAAGAGAGAGCAGATCAGTGCGGCAGACACAAGTAAATGCAATTCCCTGGTGATAAGTAATTGGCAGCAGACATGCTGCCGAATGTACTGAGGACAGAGAGAACCTTCTTAAATTCAGTGAATTTTAAACAAAGACCCCAGAGTAGTTAAAGACAGAGAATGAGGACTGAACTTCAAATGATTGCAAACTAGGGGATTAAGTATTCTCTGCAATCCCTGATATGTGCTCTGACACATAAAAACAGCGCTGGAAATGCAAAAACAACTGAGGCATAAGGAAATGCAGCAGGATATGCAAAGTAGAAGAAGATAAAGGGGCTACAATTCTTAGTGCTGAGCAATTCAAAACTGTTAATACTATATATCATTTATATTTTGTTTTGTGAACACACACACACACACACACACACACACACACACACTAGAGTTTATAAAAATCTCAACTCACAGTGTGAAGTTCAATTAATCTAAAGTACCAAAATCTCCCCATGAAACATACTGTGTACATACAGGCTAGTTGGGACTCATCTGACAGTTCCTTTTAAAGCTGTGATTTAAGTTTTGCCAGATGACGTGCTCTGTGGTGTTGTGTGCATTCTCACCACAGCACTAAGAGTTGGGAATTAGGAAACCCCATTTACAAATGAGGAGTCTAGTTCACGTAAGTAGATTAAACTACCAAATATAAGATAGCAAATTAGCATTGGATCCAGATTCAAACCCATCTTCCTAACAGGTACGACCAAAATTCTGATGGTCAGAGTAGGCGAAATTAATTCTGATCCCGTTATCTCCCATATAATCTGCTTTAGCCATAATTGTGCCTGTGTGGTACACTGAATGAATACATATGATTCTCACCAGTGAAACTGATCACGATGAGCTGGTTAGAAACAGTAGAGTGGAAAGTCTGATTATTTGCCATGGTTTCTCGTGAAACACTAATGTTGTTAACCTGGAATGTGTGGACTGGGGCTGAGTGGGATGACGGGATGGCTGGGCCAAAAAAGAACTTTCTTGAGAGATAGCAACTTCCTCGAGAGATATCGCATCCTTGAGAGATAGCACAATTGAGTTAGTGGAGTAATGCTTGCATCATCCAGCAGGATACATAAAAGTCTTATCTTCCCAATCTACTACTTGTGCTGTTCTTTCTCTTCTCCACCTTACTGACTTTGGGGGCATTTTTATATTGAAAGATATCAACAATTAAAAAGCATATGGGACTCATTTGAATGGTTAAATAATAATAATAAAACAAATACTTGTGTAGCCAATACCAAGCCAACAGTTTTGTAGCCATTAAGATACCTTTACCCATCTCTTTTCCTCCCTACAAGAGGTAACCCTAATCCTGAATTTTGTCTCAATCTTTTCCTGGCTTTTCTCTGTAGTTTTACCACTTACTATGTATTTGTATTTAATAAATTATTTAGTTTTGGTTGGTTTTAACCTTTTATGTAAGTAGGATAATCTTACACACTTATTTTAGCCATCGTATGTTTGAGATTCATTCCTGCTACTAATGGATAAATTCCTGTTTCCTGCAATTACTATCTCATTTCACGAACGCTTCAGTTTATTTACTCATTTAGCAGCGCTGGGCAGTTAGGGTTTTCCCAGTATTTACTAATAAATGACACTGTTGCTGTGAATATTCGGATACCTGACTCCTGATCCATGAAAAAAAAAATCTCCCTGCAAGTTTACCCAGGATATGTACCAAAGAGAGGAGCTGCTGTGTATCATGGCATGTACATGTTCAAATTCACTAGGTAATTCCACTTTTTCCCCAGAAGACTTGTAGCAATGTATGCCCCACGAGCAATGGGTAATAGGTCCCCATTGTTCCACAGCCTCATGAACATTTTCTATAATCCACCTGCATAGTTTTACCAAATTGGTCCATGTGAAATACTGGCTTAGCGGTTTAAATTTTCTATTTCTCTGATAATACAATTAAGCAATATTCTGTATGTTTATGGTCATTTGTGTTTCTACTTCTAAGGAATGCCCACTTGTGTCTTTTCTCATTTTATTTTCATTTCTTTCTTTCCCATAAATTCTTTGTATATTCTGGAGAGGAGCTCTCTGTCAACTATATGTATTAAAAGTATCTTCTTCCTGTATGTGGCTTTATCACTCTCTTTGTGGTAACTTTTGATGATTAAGAGTTTGTGTTTTTAAATTTAATGTGGTCAAATTTATCAAGGTTTCCCCTTATGTTTTATATTTTTATGTCCATTATAATTTCTTTCAATATCCCTTTCGGAGGGTTGTTTCTGGTTTGTAAAACTATGTTCCTCTATTGCATAGGTAATGTTTATAGCTACCGAAGCCTACTTAAACTCAGTATTCAAGTTTTCCTTTCAGTTTAATCCTTCTCAAAAATTGTTCTGACCTTCTCTTTCCCACTTTCCTGTCTGAACCTTCTTTGTGAAATATTACCATAACTAATTGAAAATTATTCTAAATACCTCTAGAGTCTAAATTAAGAATTACTTCATATTGGCTTAAATAGCAGCTTCTTTCCGCCAACTATCCCTCACATCCGGTACACTTCCTGAAAGGTCAGGAACTTCAGGGTTCTCCTTTCTTCTGCAATCATAGCAATCAGGCTCCGTGAGTTCCTTCATCTCGTCTGTGGAGGAATATTTTATTTCAAAAAAAGAGAGAGAGAGAAAGAATGAAAGAAGGTTTTCTTTCTAATCCCACACAGAGAAACATTCCTTTTCGTAGCCAGATCCACATCAAGATGCAATCATTTGTTCTGGTTTTTAATCACACTTGACTGAATTGTTTACCTTAAAAATGGTACAATTAAAGATATTTTCAGGTTTCTATTCAGCCATGCAATGTGGCTCTCAGCCCAGGCTTGCTCCTAACCACAAAATCTTCCACCAAACAATAGATGTGCAGAGATGTTTGCAATACTGATAAAAGATACAAATAATCTTCCACATAGTTTTTTCCTTGTTATGAAGTGAAGAAGCAGTACTCTGGAGAAGTCTTTGGGTTGCAATTTAGAAGATATATACATTCGTCCTTCAGTATCCATGGAGGATTAGTTCCAGGACTCCCCTGGATACCCAAATCTGCAGATGTTCAAGCTTCTTATATGTAAACTGGCTCTGGTTTCCATGCGGAGTGGTTAAATCCAGACATGGAACCCACAGATACTAAAGGTCGACTGTATTCTACCCTTAGTTCTCATGTTAGGATCACTCTCTGTGCCTCACTTTCCTCATCTATCAAATAGGAGTGTCGAAGTAACAGTTTTAAAGTCTTTTGTTGATGTTGTTTAAATATGCATTTATTGTTTTAACTCTGTTTCTGGAAGACCCCATATTTTCAAATAGTCAGTCACTATATGTCCTTCTTATTAGGTAAGCAGTTTTATTAATGGACGAGGGGCAGTAAAGCCCTTCAGACCACTAGTATTTGGGAAGAGGGTTGGAGGCATTTCATCAGGTTGACTAAATATAACCAGGCATAGTATCTTACTCCAGAGCCTGACCTCCTTTACTGCCATGGAAGAAAACAAACTTAATTCTGTCCAGCTGTTTTTATTCTAGCCATATTTTCATTGTCAGTGAGCTCAGACACAACTTACAATATTATTTTCAATATAAGCTGGCCTTGACTATATATTGGTACACCAAATTTCAGATTCACTTCCAAGGAAGAAAGCGTTTTGATTAAAACATGTTTGAATTTCGACCTTTTTACTAAATCTTTTTCTTTCCCTTTTTTCTCCTCCACACAAATATATAAAACAAATGTTCAAGTCTAAGACAAAGATAATTCTAAAGTTCTTTTTTCTATGTGGAAAGTATAGTGTGAATTAACATACAAATGCTTACTATGGGATAAGAGCTTAATAAATAGCTTCTCTAGTCATTCATCTAAAAATTTTTATTGAAGATTAATTTATGAAAATTGTGGCAGGCTAACTTTTGTCCCAGCAATCATAAAACTTCTCATGAGAGACAAAGACAATAAACTAGTTTTAGTGGGCATTATTGCTAAGTCTAGAGCTAAGAAATAGAACTTCATTTTCTAGAGCTTAATATTTGTTTCCAAGTCCCATTCTGCTGGAAGAAAATGGCCTCAGGTCTTCCCAGGGTTTTATGTCTCTAGAGTTATGCCACTGATCTTGGATCACTGTGGGGACAGCACTATGGCCCTCAGCCCTGGTCTGGGTAGCCCGAGGATTACCATTGTCTGAAATTTATGGCACTTTGGGGGTTTGTAGTTTTTTTTCTGTTGCTTCTGTACTGTGTTTGGCGCGAAGTGATGTTTTGGTAGAGTTCCCATTTGCCTGGTCATTCTGTACAACCATTTCACTCACTGAGTCTTTATTGTTTCCCCAGCAGAGCTGCCAGGAAGTGGTCCTCTGATACCTCTTCATCTTGCTACTCACTTTCCTCACACAGGACCTGAGAGATAGGTCACGTGGCTGGAATTTCTTTCTACTCTTGGGTGAATTCTTCTCCTTTCCTGTTTCCAACCAAGACACCTGTTCTCTAAAGAGATCACATTTGAAACTAAAGGAAGAAAAGGGTTGAGTCATTCACAAATTGAGAGAAAAACGTTTGAGTAGGTTCAGCACGGTCTGGTTGTGTTTGGAGAATTATTCTAAATATACACTTTCAATTCTTTCTTCTAATATTCCCATGAGATGAACACTTATGATTTTATTGATAAAAATTAAAGCTCACTTTGTTAAGGCATGCCAAAAGCTCTCAGCTAGTATACAAATATAGCCATTTTAATTATAAAAATTCATAAGATTGAAAAGAAAAATAGGTGGGATAGGGTAGAGTGGGGAACCTGACCTTGGAGGAGAGGAAGAGAGTCCCTGAGAAGAGATATATACCAGAGTCTTGAGGAATTGAAGAAGCAGTTGAATGAACAGTTGAGAGAAAAGCTTCAGATTGAGAGGACATTGTGTGTGAAAACCCTTATATGATAAAGAAGTGAAATGTTTGAATTCTAGTCATTAAGAAGACTAGAATTACACCATCAAACATGCAGGTGAGTGGGTCACAAAGTGAGCCAAAAGAATAAGGCAGCAGACATACTGCCTACCCTTGAGAACAGGGATGAGGGTTTGGAACTTCAGATGGCTTTATGGTTACCTTAGTATATGATTCTAACTTCACCATAAAGCTAACACACAAAAAAAAAACCAGGAAGGAGAAAAAGAAGAAAACCTGTATTAATCTCTTATTGCTGTTGTGACGAATTTGCACAAATTTAGTGGCTTAAAAGAGCACAAATGTATCTTCCAGTTTTTGAGGTCAGAAGTCCAAAGTTATGTCTTTATGCGATTAAAGTCAAGATGTCAACAAGACTGAATTCCTTTTGGAGGCTCTAGCTAACAATCCATTCTTTGCCTTTGCCTGTCTCTAGAGGCTGCCTGCATGCCTTGACCCATGGCCCCCTGCCAACAATGACATCACTCTGACATATGATTCCACTGTCTTGTCATCTCTTTCTCTGACTCGGAGCCTCTTGCCTCCCTTTTATGAGAGGACATGTGATTGCATTTGGTTCACTTGGATAATCCAAAATAACCTCTCCATCTCAAAATCTCTTTTACCATGTAAGGTAATAGTCACAGGTCCAGGATTAGCCCACAGGCATCTCTGGGGGACTATTGAAATGCCTACCACAAGGCCTACATAATTATAAAGATTTTAGAAAGAAGACTATTTATAAAATCAAATATATTACGTTGTGTTGGTGTAATGTTAAATGCTAAATAAATGGACTACTGGAACACTATTCAGGGGTAGAAAAAAATGGACTGGAATAGATAATAATGAACCAGGTCTTATTTTACATAATGATTTACTAAAATATAAGGCATATACTGAAGAATGAAAATGGGTTAGGTGACTGAGAATTGATTAAAGACCTTTATTTTTTCTCACATAAAGAAAACTATTTAGAGGAATAGGATAGTATCAAATGAGAAATATTTACTCCTTTATTAAAGAAAGAATCCAGATAAAAGAGTGATAATTGATTTAGCAGATGTGTTGGATGTCTTCTCTTTGCCCTTGCAAATCTACTTTCTACCTCTTCCCACTCTGATCTCTGTTCTAAGACCTGACTTTCATGGACTAAATCAAAGAGTGCCCTTGTCCCCTGACTTCTGGTAGGGCTCATCCAATAGGGAGTCTCAGAAAGAAATTTTTAGGGTTAGGGGATTTATTTTCCCTGGCACTGTCCCTGTGGGGTTGCTACGGACTGACTCATTCCTGCATCAAAGACAACCCTCCCTAAAACCTCTCTCCTATTGGCTTCTCCTCATTACTCTTTTCCTCCATTCCATTGGGTCTCGCCTATCTTTTGTGGTTCCTTACACTGTACCCACAGCTTTGTTAATTTTATTAGATCCTCTTCAAATGATCTAATTTTGTAAAATCCATCTGTTTCTTGCTGGGTCTCTCATAGATGCAGCAGAGCAGAGAGAGCTATGCAATTGGAACTTATGTAGCAAAGAACATGTGTGAAAGGAGAGGTGATGCATGCTAGAGATTACAGGAAGGGCTGCACTTTGAAAGCAACAGATGAAATGGGAAATGGAAGTTAAACATGCGTAGAAACAGAGATAGCAGGTAAAAGTCCATGTACGAGAACACGCAAGCCTACTTTTTTACCTCCTCATATAGGAGTCTAGCAGCCAGGCTACTATTTAGCAGGAGATTTGCATGTAAGAAAATATATGAAAGCAAAATATATATTTAAACATTCAGATATTTAAGATTTATCTTAAGATTTATCTCACACGTACCTATTTTAAGAAAGGTAATCTAGGATGTGTTTCAGCAAATGAGGGAAGAAGAAATAAGAGAAAAACAATAATAAAAGAAGAGGTAAGATCTGTCTAATAGTAAGAAGAGTAAATAAATATTCCATCTGGAAGCATCTGGCTCAGATGGGAGCAAGAGAATGGAAGCCTCCAAGTAATGAAAGATAATGGTTTATTCAGCTTTTAGCCTTACTTAAAAGCTTCATATTAGTTCTTTTTTAAATAAATAAGAATATCTTAAAGTGTTAATTTATCATGATTTTGACAAATAATTTTCCCAGTGTGAAGTGGACAATTAATTTGTTCATTATTATCTTGTTGTAGTGACATTTGAAGTTTACATTTAGTTAAACATATGCATATTTTTATAATTTTTTCTATCACATTTCTACACAGAAATTTTTACTTCCATAAGGTTTAGTCAAATATCTACCTATATTTTGTTTTCCTTTCAAATTGGATTTAACCCTTTAATTTTCTAGGTATTATTGTGACTTGCAGTAGAAAGATAACGGTTTACTTGAGTTTTTGGAAATAACTTCCATTACAACTGGTCAGTGACTCATTCCCTTTCACATTGTTGCTGTTTTTTATAAGATTATATATTAGAATTCAACACATATATAAAAAGCGTGTAAGAAATAAATGTTGAATTTATTTCTAGGTGTGCACTGTGTACACACCTAGAATAAGAACTATACCATGACCAATACCCCAGATGTCCCCGTCATGCTCCTTCCCTGTCACTATCTCCCTAATATCTATCACACAAATATAACTGTTATACTGAATTCTAACACTGTATATTAGTTTTGCCTACTGTTGAACTTTTTATAAATGAGATTATAAAATATCGTAAATTACATCCGGATGAGTTCACTCAACATTCTGTCTATGTATTCTTTGATTTTCAAATATTTGGGGATTTTCTAGTTATCTTTTGATTATGGCTTTCCAGCTTACCTCCTCAAAAATCAGAAAATATCTCCAAGAAAGAGAACACTATACTTATTTAAATTCTTCCTTTCCTATCTGACAAACTGTGCAGTTGGGAGACCAGTCACTCTTCCTTTGGCATGTAGCGTTTGACTAGGTACTGAAGCTGCATTTGGCCTCTGTACCCTGACACCGAATTAAATTTCAGAGACAGAGTTTTGGGTGAAGTAGAAAAGAATAGCTTTATTGCTCTGCCAGGCAAAGGGGGCCCCAGTGGGCTAATGCCCTCAAAACTGTGTCCTGACCTGGGGAGGGTAGTGAGGAGTTTTATAGTAATGATTCAAAGAGAGCATGATTGGCTCGAGGACTTTCTTCTGATGGGTTTGTGGTGAGGTAAGTGGGAGTCAGCATCATCAACCTTCTGGTTCCAGCTGGTCTGGGGTCTGTGTGCTGGTGGGCACCATACCCTTAACTTCTCTCACCTGGTGGGGGTTTCAGTATCTGCAAAACAGCTCAAAGATGTTGTTATATATATCGCTTGTCGGGGAACCAGGACCCTGCCCCAAGCCTGCACTATTGTTTCTTGACGGTTCCTCCCTTGTCTCTGCATCCCCTCCCTTCCCTAATTAGCAAATGTTTGAACCTGCACAGTTGGAACCCAGGGAAGGTCATGGAGGCTGAATGAAGCCTATTTCCTGTAATCAAGAAATGGGGTCACAGAAAGGCTTTTGTGCCCAGGAGTCCCACAGGGTGCTGCTCAGTTTCAGTACTATGACTGCTTTAGGCCTTAGGAGAGGAGAGCATCATCTTTTCCTATTCAATGGCCACTATTGTTCTGAATTTGACCCATGTAATCCACAGTCCCCTAAGCTGTACCTGGAAACAAACTGCAGGGAATGGAAGATGCAGTGGCAGCCTCACGGGAACCTGTGCCTCAATGGGGTACAAATTGCTTCCTTCATCAAGGAACACAGAGGGCACCTTCAACATCAGGAGTCTGTGGATGCTGTGAAAGCAGAAAGTCCTTGAGGTGCCTATATCTACCTTCCAAAGGTAGATAGAAAAATGAAGTGTAACTATAAAGTCAGATTAACTTTGTCCATTTAAAAATGTACCCCTCAATGTATAGTAAGATATTTACTCAAATAATGTGGCCCTCACTCCAGATAAGTTGCGATTCTTTTCATGGAATTGTCTTAGGCTTTGAACAATGTTACATCCAATAGGTTCGTAACAGAGAAACCATCCTTTAAAAGTGAGTGTCAATTTTGGAAATAGATTTGAAGTGTCTCAGTATAAAGATTAGGGAATGACCTGGGTGTCATCCTGTGGGGTCACAAATAAGGTGACATTGCAAAGTAAGGAGACTGGCTTGTGTGGATGATAACTATCTTAATTTAGGCTGGTGTAACAAAAATATCAGAGACTGGGTTTTTCAACCAACAGAAATTTATTTCTTACAGTGCTGAAGGCTGGGAAGTTCAAGATCAAGGCACCAGCCCGTTTGATTCCTGGTGAGGGCTCTCTTCCTAGTTCGCCAAAGGACTCCTTTTTCTGTGTCCTCATGTAGCAAAGAGAGCACTAATCTCATTCATAAGAGCTCCATCCTCATGACTTTATTACCTCCAAATGCCCACCACCAAATACCATCACACTGGGGATTAAGGCTTAAACATATGAATTTGTGTGTGGCATCAACATTTAGTCCATAACAAAAACTGACTGAAAGTCGTTCACAAAAGAAAAGTTCTGCTGTGTTTAGAGAAATGACATGATGCCCTTGCCCAAATCTAGTCTTTTCCTAGTCTTCACTGTGTTAATAAGTAACACACTACTGAAACCATGCAACTCAGATTGGGACGTGAACCCGTGGTCTTTTAACTGAGATCACACACCTGGTCTCTGGACTTAATGGAGCTCAGTTTATTGATGTCTTATCGCAGAAAGAATTCAGTGAGAGACGAAGTGATAGGTAAGAAGTGAATTTATTTAGAAAGAAACACACTCCACGGACAGGCCACCTCAGAAGGCGAGAGCAGCCCCAGGGTATGGGGTTGTCAGTTTTTATAGGGGTGGGTAATTTCCTAGGCTAATAAGTGGGAGGAGTATTCCAGCTATTTTGGGGAAGGGGTGGGGATTTCCAGAAATTGGGCCACCGCTCACTTTTGGCCTTGGAACTGTCATGGTGCCAGTGGGTGTGTCTTTTAGCTTGCTGATGTGTTATAATGAGCATATACTGGGGCTCAAGGTCTAGTAGAAGTTGACTCGTCCACCATCTTAAACCTATTTGGTTATAATCAGTTTATGTTGTGTCCTTGGGCTATGTCATTCTTTTAAAGGTTGTGCCCTGCCCCTTCCCTCCTGTTTCACTATTATTTATTAACAAGTCATAAATAATTTTATTTATTTATTTATGTGTTTGATTACTGGTATATTTTCAATCTAGCCTCTTAATATGTGTCCCCTATGGGGAATGATACCTTATTTCTTATGTTCCCTGATGCTATACAATAGGTATCAAAAACTCTTTGCTGAACAGAAAAGTAAATATGGTATTTTGGTTTCATGAGTGCCCAGTATTTCTCTCTTTTCCAGCTTCGCTGTGGCACCATGGGGGGTCAGAGCAGTCTTGATCGACATAGCAGTCCTGTGCAGATAATGGGCCCTTTTTCAAAAACTTCTCTCAACCCATTGCTATGGCTGTGTCCCTACTTCTAATCATCTCTGTCCAGAGGGACAGAATGGTACCTTTATTAAAGTTTCAGGGAGTTTTCAACTGATATCAGTGTTGAAATGTGAAGAATTGATTGAAATGAAGAGTTTTCAGCTCTTAGACATAGAACTATTCTATTTATCCGTGGCTATGTAACAAACCACCACAGAACTCAGTGCCTTAACACAACAACAACTTAGTATTGTCTTTCATAGTTCTGGAGGTTTGGAGGCTCAGCTGGACATTTCTCATTTGGTATTTCTCATGCAGTTCCAGGGAGGTGGCAGATGGGTTTGGGGTCATATGGAGGCTTCTTCACACACATCCGCTGCCTGAGCAAGGGGCCTGGTGCAGCGTCTTTCTATCCATATTCTCCACATTTCTAGCACGGTGGTCTCAGGGTTCCGAGAAAGAATGTTCCAAGGAAGTGGAAGTTGCCAACATTTAAGGAGTTGGCTGGAAACTGGCCTCGTGCCATGTTTACAATATTCTATTGGTCATAGCAGTCATAGATCTCCCCCAGATTCAGAGTGGGAGGAGTGTCATTACAGTTGGATTCTGATTGGTCCCATCCCAAAAAGGGCAGTCTGCAAATGAATGTTTACTCATTGTGTGGAGCACAAATTGGGGGAAGGGCAGAGGCTGACAATTAGCACCTGCTGAGGTTAAGTATTTGTATTTTAATTTGAAAATATCACCTAGGAAATCAATGAAATCTTGGTAGTTAAATTCTCAAAATATGAAGAAATTATATTTGAGCCTTCAAATTATAAACACAATAGTCATTTAAACAGAAATCTATCCATTGAGACAATTCAAAACCTGACATGTAGAGTCCATTAGGTTTTAATACCTTTAATGTTCAGAAATCCAATCTTAGCTGACGTGTAGTGGAAGAAATAAAATACAGTGCTTGATTTGAACAGGTCAGTTATCAAATTATCCCAAATAAAAAGGTCAATTTGTATTCCTGAGTTATATTCAAACAGCACTCTTCTCTTTTCTCAAGGTAATTTGAGAAGAGTTTTCTGTTGAGAGCTGAGAAAGATCTGCTCTCTGGTACAGTCATAACAGGCAATGTTATTGGTTGTAAAATGTTCATTTAGAATGGCTTGTAAAGAAAATATTTATGTATCTCAATACATAGACTACATTTCCTTGTAAAGTTATCTTTGAATGCTATATAAGGAAACCTAGAGTGACAACCAAACAGATATTTTACATATGGGAAGGCTGAAGAATTGTTAAATGCTGACCCAGGACGGTCAATCTCTCCAGTAGACACAAAAATGTGAGACTATGAAATAAGCTGTGGAAGAAGAGATCATCTGAGTTATTGGCAGGAGTTGAAACAACTTATTCATTGGCAATTACAGCTGGGAAGTTCCAATATCCTTCCTGCCAAGCAGCTCAAATAATCTAAATATTCAGTTTAGCAACTATGAGTTAACACTGTTGCTGAGAAGGAGATAACTTCCAGTGAATCTTGACATTGGACCTGGAAGATCTCTCCAGTGCCAACCCTCTAATTCAAATTTTAATGTGTATCTGAATTATTTGGGCATCTTGGTAAAAATAGACTCTTTCTTAGTAGGTCTGGGCTGAGATTCTGCATTTCTAACAGGCTCCTGGGTGATGTGGGCATGGCCAGTCTGTGTACCACACAGGACTGTAGCAGGACTCCAGTCAACATATCATTTTAATGAACTGTCACAATTGTAGGTAAAGTTGAGACTGAAGTAATATTTTATGACTCCAAAAGTCTTGTGAATCGAGACAGCAGGTCTCATTATGGAGGTTAAATAAATCATAGATAAAGTTCAGAGTTCTAAAGTTCAGAGTTCTAAAGCTGTTAGAGATTCCTTGCAAATTGTTTAATAGATTAACTGAAATGGAGAAAGATGATCCAGCTAATCAGTAACGTCACGCTGTGCAATGTATTTGTGTTCTAGACAGCCACTAGTGATCTAAGATGGCTCAATGCTTTGAGAAGGGATTATCAAATTGTTAAGAAGGACAAAAGGACTGATGACATCCATCAGTTTTCCATTAGAGCTGATCGTAAGTGTAGTGATAAAAATGTAGAATCATTACAGTGATATATTTGGAACCTTATGGCATACTTCACCCTGATTATAAGAGCTCACTGTGTCATTTTTATGATAAAGATCTCATTTAAGAAAAAAGATATCATATACCGTTCTTGTTTTGGCAAGCCACCCATACTGCTATTAGAGGAGAAAACTTAGTGTGAGATAACAAGTCTCCACATAACCATGCACGTCTGTCAGATTCTTTCTCATACACACCCTTTGTGGTGGCTTGAGTATAACATAGCCTCAAGCTATCTATCACTCTGCCCCTTAATTAGACGAGAAAATTGACGTGCACATAAGAGATAGTATAGGATCTCACATTAAGATGTGTTCAGGCACGTGTGTGTGTGTGTGTCTGTATGCATACGTATCTATGTATTCATGTACGTATCTATGTATTCATCTATCTATATCTTCCTATATCTATATCTTCCTATATCTAAGGCTTATATGGATATATAGAAACTTTTTTTAAAGAAGACTCTGTAATCTGAATTAGATCACAATAAATCAAGAGAGGTGACGGAGAGACTTTTCAGGATTGGCTTAGGGAAAAGGAATTTTTCTGAGGAATTTTATGGAAAACTCAGTTATTTGGGTGAGTCTGTTTTCCCAAAGAGAGGCTGGAGAAATAAACCCCTAACTACTCAAGTCTATCCAGAAGGATCCTCAGCTGTGGTTACATGAAAAGGATCTGATCTCAGGACTATAATTTCAAAGTGCAGGAAAAGGAACTTGTTTCCAGATACTTCCTCTTCCTCACGTTAAGAAGCAAATTGTAAACGTCAACGCCCCTGTTGATAATTGACTTTTTTACTTCAAAAATTTGATTTAACTTAGTATTTCTGAATTTATTGAGGAGTACAATGTGTCCATTATTGTTCTAGCTACCGTGGAATAGGAATGACTAATACATGCACTTTGCCTAGGTTCTGTAAAAGTAAAGCTCAGGGCAAGGATAAAAGCACTGATTTGACAGCAGGACGCAAGCTCAGTTGAAAGGTGTTAAAAAATAGAAGTGAAGGGCTTCGCTGGTGGCGCAGTGGTTGAGTCCGCCTGCCGATGCAGGGGACGCGGGTTCGTGCCCCGGTCCGGGAAGATCCCACATGCCGTGGAGCGGCTGGGCCCGTGAGCCATGGCAGCTGAGCCTGCGCGTCCGGAGCCTGTGCTCCTCAACGGGAGAGGCCACAACAGCTAGAGGCCCGCGAACCGCAAAAAAAAAAAAAAAAAAAAAAAAAAAAAAAAAAATAGAAGTGAAGCAAAAAAAGATGAGAATAATCCATTGAGTTAAACTGCGGCCACTTCCTTACTATAAGCCTCAGAGAGAAACCACTGGATGCTATGAGGCTTGCTTTCTAGCACACAGCACTTTCTCTGGAGGGGCTACAAGGAAAACTGCATCTAGGAGTAGTTCATAGAAGGAAGAAGGAGGAGGAATTTAACTGCCTGGATCCCTCCTGTCTCCTGTTTAATGTCGGTTAATGTTTACCCCGTGGAGATGGGATTCCCTCAGACCTCCAGTTCACTTCACCTGAACCCTCAGTGACCACTCAGTAAGGCAGATCCCACGTTCCCTAGTGTCACATTTCATCCAGCTCCAGAGAAGAAGGGTACATGGCGCCAACAGAGCTCAACCTGAGGCTCCAAATTAGACTCCACCCAACTAATTTGGGAAGCTCAGTTAAGGTGCTGGAACAAGCGGCAATGGTTTAAGGGTGAGGTGGGCGGCAGGGGATGCACGGTCAAAATGGAGCAAAGATATCAGAGATGGAGCAAAAGGCTTATGAGGAACACAGTTGTCTCCTTAGGGTACCACATCTCACGCCTTCCAAAACATCCAGCTACTATGCTACAGTATCAGACATCCTTTTCATTTATTCATGTTTTATTTTCTGAGAGGGTGAAGATAACTTTTGCTCCTTCCTCCAAAAGATAATTACATGCCACATCAGATATAGAATGTCCTTCAATATGTTAAGTAGTTGTCATGTCCTGGAAGCCAAAGGTGGAAAAAAACAAACAAATAAACAAACTATACTGCCTGCTACCGAGGTAGTTTTAAGGCTGTCATTGGCGTTTATTAAGTCCCTCCTCCATTACTCATTTTATTTTATTTATTTATTTATTAAATTTATTTATTTTTTGTGGTACGCAGTCCTCTCACTGTTGTGGCTTCTCCTGTTGCGGAGCACAGGGTCCGGATGCACAGGCCCAGCGGCCATGGGTCACGTTCCCAGCCGCTCCTCGGCATGTGGGATCTTCCCGGAGCAGGGCGTGAACCTGTGTCGCCTGCATCGGCAGGCGGACTCTCAACCACTGTGCCACCAGGGAAGCCCACCCATTACCCATTTTAGATTCTCCTCACCCTCAGGCAGTATTTGGTATTTACCATATCCTGAAGGAAAGTGCTCTAAGCCAGCTGGTTGTCCTCCAGCTGTGCCTCAGCTGAACCACCAACAAGCTGTTTTATTATTCCATCAGGCCAGCTGTTTCTGTGTGATTGGGTACAGGGTCTCGGGCCCAGAAGTGAATTTCCTTATCAATAAAAGTGTACCTTGGCCCAGAGCAGCATTATGTATGAGAACATATTGATAAATGAGGCATTTTGTAAGTCTTTCAATGGTGGAGGCATTTCAGGCAAAGAAGTACCTGTACGTGAAGTATAAACTGAATTCTCTAACAACAAATGGCTCCCCACTCTAAAGCCATTCTATTTCGGGTTGCTTCCTTTGAGGAATGTTGTAAGTCTCTGCTGATGTCTGGTTGGGCATTTTATAGTTGCCATAGTGATGAGTGGATTAAGATGGCATGGAAGTCCGCACCATCTGCTTACACATTTATTGATGCCTTTCAAATATCTCAATATATACACTATTATCTCAAATATATTTCCGTGGCATGATGGAGTTGCTGCTGTGCAGACTCAACGTTAGGACTTAGTGGATGCAAGAGCTCTTAGGTCACTTAGTCATTTAAAGGTCCATGGTCAGGTTCTCAGTCTCTACTAGCACATCAGGAGCCATATTTCAAATGGAGAGTTGTTTCCTACTATAGAAAGCATGACTTTGATGTGGAATCCTATAGGTTTGCATTATGATGTTCTTATTGGGCCTTTTAAGGACTTATAGCATCCTTATTCAGCACAGATACCTCTTCTACTATCACACCTGTTAGATCATACTGGTTAAGGGGTAGAGCCAACTTCAAACTAGCAGCTTCAAACTAGCCAGCTTCAAACTAGATGCTTCCCAATGAAGCATCAAATATTCTCCCAGAGTTCAGTTATCTTTTACTTTTAAAATATAAAAAGGTCCATCGATGGTGGAGGAAGTACAAAGTACGACAATTCATATACTTTAGAGAGGATTGCTGACAAGCCCCAGACCAAAGAACTCCTAAATTTTTAATTAGCATAGAATGTATGCCTTACCAGAACATCTAAGGATTCAATTATCCTGATATCTATATATGACCAGCTTGAGATCCTAAAATCTTTTGACCGTAACTTCTCACTGGACAAAGATTTTGAAGGATGTTATTAATAAAATGAGTAAAATCTTGTTTTGTCTATGCTTTGAGATTTTTTTGTTTCCTGTCATTGGCTTGGAGTTATTTTGTTATTGTGTCTAAGCTTTGATGAGCTCTCAAACTGGGCAAGGAATACAGTCTATAGGGATAACCTGATCTAGGAATCAAGACAAGGTTTAAGAGACTGTCTAGAATCCAGTGACAGAAGACTGTGTGCACACCCTGGCTATGGGGTAACTCTGAAGTTCTATGTACCTCACACATTATTCATCAATAAAATGGGACTACATGATCTAATTGACCATGTGGTAGGGTTCATGTTGATCGCAGGAATAAAAGTATTTGCTTAAAACATGATAAACATGCAAGAGATTAAATTGGTTACTAAATAAGCTGTGTTGAATTTCCCAGCTATCTCTTTGTCTAAGAACAAACCATCACTTGTTCTGTGAGGGTATTTCTTGGGATACGTAGGATCAATGTGAGGTTATTCAGAAATGTTCACGTTGTGGAGGCCACATCACTTTGACAAGATAGGTGACTTCCTGAATGAGAAAGTCATTTGTGCCATCAATGCTCTGGATAGAGGTAGTGTTCAAATAGAAAACCTGTTCTAACATACCAATCTATTCATAGGCCACAGCAGGAAAATAGAAAAACACTGAGGTATTTAAATGTTCAGGAAAAAGGTCCCTTGTTCTAGGGAACTATGTCTGCCATGTGGAAGGTGACCAGGACCTATAAAATAGTGATAGATCCAGACGGAAGATGTCGTGCTGAAAAGTAAAGTCAGTGTATTTATGTTCATTGGCTTTTCTTCTCTATAGTTATCTTCGCTTCCAGTGCTGTCCTAAGATAAAGATGTTCAGATACAAAAATTGGTATGCAAAGTCAGAGGATAAGCTGTAGACAAATTAGAGAGATATGCACATCTTCTCTGTTTCTCTACACTAAGAAACAGAGGACAGGCTGATCTCTTAAAGGACAGGCTGATCTCTTAAAGGACAGGCTGTCTCTTAAAGGTCAGGGTGATCTCTTGAAGCTGGGGTAAAGTTTACTAAGGGGGTAAGTCATCCTCAATGTGGAGTCTGGGAGATAGTGAGAATCAGGAGCCCTCTGAAAGTTCTTTTTTTCACCCTTTGAATAGAAAGACATCCCTCATGGCATTAACACTAGCCTTTTACAAGAATTTATCTCAAAACAGGCAGGAAAGATATTTGTCTTGGGCCCTAGCCATTGACTAAAACATAATTACCTCACCTGATAAACCATTGTATATTTGCCAGGAAGTCATATAAAAGATAGCAGTAATGAATGATGAGTTTTATTATTTCCTCTATGTATAGCAGAGTTGGAAAGATATCTATTGATGGAGGTCCAAAGGTTGTGAGGTTCTGGACAAGGCAGTCTTATGTAAAATTGTGAAATCCCGATTCCTCTTCACATGCCCATTATATTTTTGGAATCCACAGAAGAGTGGTGTAATTTCATTCAAAGTTCACCACATCTCTCTGTTACTCCCATTTTTCAGATGAGTGAACCAAGGATCAGGGAGAGCCACTGACTTGCCAAAGTCAACTAACTCTTACATGTAGAACCAATCAAGACCCTAAGCCTTCTGATTCTGGATTTTACGACTTTCCCATATGTACCAGCTATTTCCACAGTAGTAGCTGGGTGGAGAATAAGAGATGAGACCAAAGTCTGTGCTGAAACTTAGTATCAATATAAACATTTCCCTAATATGGCCTTAGAGACTCACAAGTCTCTAAGTCACACGCCGCAAGCAATTTTTCCCAGTTGACTGGAAACTATGTGACATATATGAAAGAAAATAGAGCACAAAGGATCTATAACAGAAATCCAAGCACTGACACTGAATCCAGAACTCCTACTGTACACAGTTGAAAACCATGCCTAAAGTGTATTAGAGACACCATTTCATTCCCCTCCCCTCTGTCTCTTGTCCTCTACATATAAAACAGTCAGTGAGGGAAGCCGGGAAAAGGGGCTGCCTTCAGATTCCCTTTCAAACTGGAATGAACATTGTACAAGTCTGTACTGGAAGAGCTGTGAGGAATCAGGGTGGGGAACTGAGAAAGAGAATTTGTCCTTGTTCTGCCAAAGCAAGATGAGTTGTTGACTGTAGTTTGTTGGGGCTCCACTAAAATCCAGGCTGCGCTGGTGTGTTGGCCTAGTGGATGCCCACGTGCTTTTCCTGACACATGAAGGAGGACACTGGAAATATAGCAGAGGAACAGGAATCTGTGCACAGATTAGGTTTGAGCCAGTGCCTGCCTATGGCAGTCGTTCACAGAAAAGACCTACATGTCATGCAAGAGAAGCTTGAAGGGCCCTTGGCTCTAGGTCAGAGCAGCAAGGGATGCAAATGTTTGGTGACTAGTTGGAGTAAATAAAATCTTTCTTGTAGGAAAAAAAAAAATATTTGGCAGATCCAGTGCCCACAGGATCTCAGAGAAAAAAAAATGTGCAGTTAATCAGACAATTCTGAAGCAGACCCTAACTCTGGCATTGACCCTACAATCAATGCCATCTTGTTTCCCCTCTCAATTCCCTCAACTGCCTCTTGGATGTAAATTCACTGAGTATATGCATCTTGTTGAATCGGGATCAGCTAATTTGTATTTTTATTTTACTTTAGCTCTGAAGAAAACATACTTGGGAACCTAGTAGGAAGATCAGGGTTGAAAGTATAGCCAGCAACTAGCTTTTTTAGATGAGGAATTTGAGGACCATGGGTGTGAAAGACTATTTCCAAGGTCATCTAGATCATTAGTGGCTGAGCTAATAATAAGAGCTACGTGCATAGGGTGTTAATAGGCACCAGGGCCTGCAAAGCACTTCACACAATGTTCTCTTAAAATTACATCACAATTCATTTTCTGCAAATAAAGAATATGAGAATTAGAGAAGGGATTTGCCTAAATGGTAATAGGTCACAGAGATGACTTTCAGCCCCAAGATGTGATATGAGCCAGCCATGCTCAAGCCTGAGTATAAACTGACTTCTAGGTTAGATTTCCAAAGCACTCAGTTTGCTGACTACTTTCCAAGAACAGAACTGGAGAGATATGGTCCCATAAGAGATTGGTTATGGGGTAAAATTAATAGTAAGAAAGAGAGAGGAAGAAAGACTTCCCTTCTCATTTTCGCTTTTCCTTTCTCTCTCTCTCTTTCCCTGTCATGTATCCTCAAGCCAGCTGGCCTGGATAATTATTAAGTTAAAAAACAACAACAAAAAGCATATTCCAGGTGTTGGAATTCTATTTTTCAACCTGTTTAATATTTTCCCTAACTTCATTTCATTTGGAACCCTTCTAACTTTTTATATGATCTAAGATTATTAAGCATCAGAGAGAATCTTACATTTTCAGGACTTCCCTGGTGGTCCAGTGGTTAAGACTTCACCTTCCAATGCAGGGGGTGCGGGTTTTGCTCCCTGGTCAGGGCCCACATGCCTCGTGGACAAAAACCATAAGAAAACAGAAGCAATATTGTAACAAGTTCAATAAAGACTTTAAAAAAAATGGCCCACATCAAAAAAATCTTCAAAAAAAAAAAAAGAATCTTACATTTTAGAGCACTGCATTATCTCAGCTCCAGGATCATTCTTTGAAAGCATAGCCTCTGTTATATAACTCCTCTACTAAATAGACTCTCTCCTTTTCCTTTTGATCTCCAATTTAGTGCACTACTCTTAGCCTAGATTTTAGGACCCTCCATTACATACACTCTTCCTCCTTCCCATCTGGATCTTCTAGTGCCCTGTGACTAGGTGTTTCACATGGGCTCTCTGAAATTTTCAGAGTTACATGTCTCATTATTGATCTCTGAGACCTCAATTATGCTATTTCCTCCTAACATACAGTTGGCTCTCCATGTCCAAAATTTCTATCCGTGGTTAGTTGAATCTGAGGATGGGAAACCCATGGATACCGAGGGCTGACTGTATTCATTGTACTAACCTGTTACATATAAGGGACTTGAGCATCTGCGGAGCCCATGGGGGCTCCTGGAATCAATACACAGAGGATACTGAGGGAAGACTAATAATAAATACTTCTTTCCCTACTTTCCCTTCCACATTCTCTTTCAGTTAGACCCCACATATCCATCACACCACAGCACAAACACCATCTTCCACAATCAGTTTTTCCTGTCTCATCTTCCCAAAGCGGGATTTGCTAACTTCCTTTTGTGAATTCCCATAGAACTTCTTTTCCTGTTTAATTACCACTGGTCAGGTTCCCGGATAAGCAGAGTCTGAGATGGGGATATCCATGAAGGGATTTTTCTGGGGAGTTCTCTAGGGGTCAACAGGCCTAGGGAAGTGAAAGAAGAGCCTTGGGCTGTAATAGCATCTCTGCAAGGGCCACAGCCAATCCCATGGAGAACTTTGGAGCTATGAGGACACTTCAGAATTATTCTGAATTATTGCAAGACGGCCAGGGCCCTAACATCCCCCTGGGGCAAGGATCAAGGGCAGTGGCAGATAGGCAGGTTTAGTGTGAACTGTGAACTCCTCAGGGAATGAAGGCTTCTGCCTGACAAGGAAGGGGGAGGGGTAGAAATGTGAGTGGCACACACACACTATCCACTACATCGGCTTCTGCGGAATCTGGAGTACTCTGCTTTGCAGGCCATGTCTTTGGGTCTTGGAAACTAGAAATTGTGTCCCAAATATCTCTTGAATGCCTTGCAGCTGTTAGTTTAGTACATAAGAGGTGCCGGATAAATAATTTGCTGAGATGAACTTATTTTGTGCTCTTGCACAGAACTTTCACTTTAGAGACATATTAATGAGGTATCTCAGACATGTACCATCTCTGCTTTACACAGGAGAAAATTGAGGCATAGAGTGACCATTGGAGTTGGTCAATGGCACAATTAATTAAAAAGTTTCAGTGAATAAATCTAGGTCTCGGGGCTCTCAGGCTGATTGTCTTTGCAGAAGAAAAAAATAAAAATCAATTAACAAAATATAAATAGTAGCTCAAAAAGGGCTACAATCAGGTCAAGGGTTAATAAACTTGCTCCCTAAACTCCTCAAAAATTTCTGCTCCTGGACCTCCCTGAGGTGCCTCAACTTGATAAGTTATTAGACTTCCTTTTGGCACATGTCCACATGGAAAGAGCCAGAACTTTCAACTGAGATTTAAAACAACTTTGGCCTATTGCCCAGGGCTCGTACTGTGGAGAGAACAAAAAGCATCCTTCAAGACTCTTTAAAACAACCACAACGAGGAAGATGACCCCAAAGCACAATTCGCGAAATCATTTTCAAGAGACTCACTACAGTCATAAAATCAGGTGAAGTCGTAAAGAAGCTTTCCTTAAAACAGCAATATCTCTTTCCCTCTCCCATTTCTGTTCCCTGCCCCACCTGCTATAACTACATTATTACACCCGCCCCACCACCATAAATCATAACTTTAGCAGAGAAAGTCACCTGCAATGTAGCCTATTTCTGTGAAAACACTGGCAAACGCCGCATTGCCGGGCCCCAGCCATGTGCATGAATCTGTTTATGTTGCAAAGATGTGGCCTGTTACTTAGATGACTTTCTCTTTCATTGTCATGCCTGAGAACCCCAGATGACTAGGGCCAAGATCAGATCTGGTTCTACTACCTGCAAAATCAAGTTCTGGGCATTGTCACCTTGGCTGGTTACCTCCTTTTCTCTGCATTATTGATGAATGGACAGAGACATGTACATAGAAATTACATATAAGCACTTGTGCCCTGGCCTTATTTTCTGAGTTGTTAGAACAGTTCTATTCTTCCATTCAATATCAGGCCAAGGGTCCTTAAATGAGGCTTTTTCCATGTCATACCCTTGCTCAAAGGCTGTCAGACACTCCTGACCATAAGCATAATACCAAATCCTTAACCTAGACCTCCTGACTCTCTACAAACTAATTTCAAGCTGCTCTTTAAGTTCCATCGTCTACTTCTCCGTGGTACAAGTTCTACATTCCAGCAAAATCATCCTATGGGTTCAGATATTAGACGCACTTCCCAAGATTGCCAGTTCAGGTCTCCTCAAAATACTCTGGCCAACAGCATGCACTTCATGATTCCCCAAACCCTGAAAGTGCAATTTCAGAAACCAAAGTCTGTATTCTGTCGTTAGAGAAAGTTCAACAGATTTCAAACTCTTGCTTCTCAACTTACTGATATGTTTCAGTGACCATTAATGCACATTCTAGAAGTGGAGATGCCACTCACAATTTTCACATCAACCATATTCGTAATTTATATTTCCATGTACATCACACACACACATATACACACATACCTTACATTTTCACACTTGCATGGCTTTTCGATGCTTTTTTTTTTCCCCTGCAGAGAAACCACTTCTTACCTACACTGGTCGAAATTCTGAGACTTCAAAGTCCAACTCAGATGCCATCTCTTCCTTGAAGACTCCTGGTGGCCCGCTCTGTGGTCCATAGGTGGTTTACAGGACTTTCTGCCTTGTATTATTGTTTGTGCTACATCTCATCCTGTCTCTGTTAAACACTAAACTGGACAAGGGCAGAAGCCTAATGTCAACCATTCTTCTGTTCCAACAATATCTGGCACAATTCACTGGACGAAGTCAATGTTCAATGAAAAGTTGAAAAAGCATTAGTCATATCTTCTAATAGTCACTGAAGTATAAACAAAACAAATTTGGGAAATACTTTGAAATATTTTTACCTATTTATTGAAGTTTTACAAATGTAAAATGTACAACTGTTAAGTATATAGGTTGAAAATTTGCAGAAAGTGGTGAAAGGCTTGTAACCATCTCTGCGATAAAAATACAGAACATTATTTACACTTGAGAAACAGCCACCTCCCCTTGCCCCACAGCAACTTCCAAAACTAATTACTATCCTGATTCCTCTCGCCTTAAAAAATTTTTTATCTGCTCATATGAGTAGAATGGTATGGTGTGCACTCCTCTGTGTGTATTTTTTTGTTTTGTTTGTTTTTAGCACATTATCATGATTACAGATTTTATTCATTTTGTTGCTTTGTATAATCTTAACCTTTTCATTGCTAAATGATCTCCTGTTGTATGAATATGTAATGATTTAATGATGCTGATGGACATTTTGGCTGTTTACAGTTTTGGCAATTACGAATAAAGTTGCTCTGAACATTTGTGTACATGCCTTTCAGTACAACATGTATGCATTCTGTGACATATTTGGCAAGGGCTGAAATTGCCCAGGCACTGTGTATGCACAAACTCAGCTTTACTGGCATTAACTTACAGTTTCCAAAGTGATTTTACCAAACTGAACCACCATCAACATTGTGCGAAAGATCCTGCTGCTTTATTTCTTCACCAACAGGTGACTGTCAGATTTTTTAAACTTTAGTCATTCCGGGGAGTTTATAGGGGTAGGTTAGCATGGTTTTAATTTGCATTTCCCTGGTGATAAATAATGATATGGTATTCTCTATGATCACTTGGATAACTTTATTTGTGAAATGCTTATGTAAGTCCTTTGACCCATGTCTATACGTATTGTACTGTTGCATTTGTTTCATTAATTTATAACATTTGTTTATATATTCTGGATACAATTTCTTTGTCAGAAATATGATTACAAATAGCCTCCTCCACTCTGTGGCTTGCATTATAGCTCTCTTCATGGTGTTTTCTTGATGAATAAAAGTTATTATTTTAATTAAATCTAGTTCATCAATCTTGCACTTTATGATTATTGATTATGCATGTATGCATGAGCATGTGTGTGTGTGTGTGTGTGTGTGTGTGTGTGTGCTCTCATTCAAGAGATCTTTGGGAAATTCAAGATAGTGAAGTTTTTCCTCTATATTGTCTTTTAGAAACTTTCTAATGTTACCTTTCAATTTTAGGTCTAAGGTACAACTGGAATAAATTTTGGTGTATGGTATGAGAAAGGTGTCAAATTAAATTTTTCATAAGATATACAATTAATCTTGAGGCATTTATCTAAAAGACCACTCTTTTTCCATTGCTCTGCCACAGCACTTTATTGTAAATCAATGGATGCTTGGGTCAATTTTGGAGTATTATGTTCCATTTGTATATATGTCTTTCTTTGTGCTAAAATCATAGTTTTAAAGTACTGTCTTATTGTTGTTTTATTTTTAGATCTGTTAGTGCATGTCTTCCAACACTGTTCATCTTTTAGATTTCTTCGATACTTTTAGCCCTTTGGATTTCTATATATATGTTAGGATTTAGTGTGCCAATTTCCACAAAAATAGCCATATGTGATTTATAATTAGAGTTTCATTGATTCTATAAGTCAGTGTAGGGAGAATTGATATCTTTTAAATATTACATCTTCAAATATATGAATCTGATATATACACCCATCTATGTAGATGTTTAAAAATTTTTCACTTAGTAATATTTTACAGTTTTTAGTGTAGAAGTATGGAATGACTTTTGTTAAGTTTAGTCTGAGGCAATTCTGGTGCTACCATAAATGAAATGTTTTCTAAAGTTCAGTTTCTTCTTGTCTGTTATCAATGAATAGAAATGATAATTGAATTTTAATGTCACCTTATATCCAACAACTCTACATCCAGTTATTACATTTGGCTTTCTATCTGTAGAATTCCTTTGCATGTTTAATATACACAATTAAGTTGTACATGAATAATGACAGTTATATTTCTTTTCAATTTTCACACTTTTATACTTGCTTTGCTGAACTTGTAATGATATAAAAATATTGATTTGATGTGATATTACCAGGTATCCTTACCTAGACTTCATGGATATCTTTAATATTTAATAATTAAATAAGATCTAGAGGGTTTTTCTTTTGGTAGCCCTATCTTATTAGATGATTAAGGGAGTTTCTTCTTATTTCTATTTGTATTTTGTCATGGATTTATCATTGGTGATGAAATTTATTAAAGGCTTTTTTACATATCTATTGAGATCTTCATATGGTTTTTATCTTTTTATGTTAATTTATGATTTATTCTCAAATATTAAACCAACATCTCATTCCTGAAATAAACTCAATGTGATCATAATATAATATAATTTTTCTGGATATCTGGATTTAATTTTCTGAGACATTGTTTAGCTTTTCTTGCGTGCATGCTCATGAGATGTTGGCCTATGATTTCTTTCACTTTTTTGCATGGTTTTTGTCAAGTTTTCTGTTAAGGTCATGCTGGGCCCATAAAACAAGTTTGCAAATGTTTCTTATTTTTTTGTCCTCTGGAATAGTTTGTTTAAGACTGGTGGCTTTTTTTTTTCTTAAATGTTTAGGAGAATTCACCAGTGAAGATATTTGACTAGATTTATTTGCAGAAATGTTTTCAATTAAGAATTCAACAATTTTGTTCATATTTTCTATTTCTTCCCATGTTTGCTTGAGCAAATTTTTAATCTAAATTGTCAAATGTATTATAATGAAGGTTTCCCAATAACTATTTTATTTTTTAAACTGTCATATATGTAGTGATGTGTTCTTTTTCATTCTTTAAATAAATAAACTTTATGAGCAGTTTTAGGATTACAACAATATTGAGCAGAGAGTACAGTGAGTTCCCATATATTCCTTGTCCCCACACACATACAACCTCCTCCAGCATCAATGTCCTGTGCCAGAGTGAGACCTTTATTACAGTTCCTGAACTTACGTTGACACATCATTATCACTCAAAGCACGTAGATTACATTAGGGCTAATGCAAAGTGTTGTGCAGTCTATGGCTTATGACAAATATATAATGACGTATATCTGCCACTGTCGTATTATACAGAATGGTTTCACTGTCCTTAAAATACCCTGTGCTCCATTTTACCCCTCCATCCCCTTGAACCCTTGACTATCGCTGATCTTTTTACTGTCTCCGTAGTTTTGTTGTTTTCCAGATTGTCATATACTTGGAATTGTAGAGTACGTAGCCTTTTCAGACTGACATCGTTCGCTTAATAGGCTTCAGGTATTCCTGACAGAGAGAATAGCATCATATTTGCCGTTTATAATATATTTTTCGCTTACTTTACCTTTCTTTACTTTCTTTACTTTGGCTTACTGTCAAAAATATAGCCTCCAAGATAAATCTGGAAGAGATACCATCATTCTCTTTTTTTTTTTTTTTTTTTTTTTTGCGATACGCGGGCCTCTCACTGTTGTGGCCTCTCCCGTTGTGGAGCACAGGCTCCGGACGCGCAGGCTCAGCAGCCATGGCTCATGGGCCTAGCCGCTCCGCGGCATGTGGGATCTTCCCGGACTGGGGCACGAACCCGTGTCCCCTGCATCGCCAGGCAGACTCTCAACCACTGTGCCACCAGGGAAGCCCACATCACTCCCTTTTTGACAGATGAAGAAATAAAGAATTGAGTGTCAGATTCAGTAAGTGACATAACCAAGTTTACATAACCAGTCAATCAACAGATCAGGGACTTGAACTTGTCTGTGCTTAGGACTGTTGCCAGAACCTCCAAGAAGATCTTGCTGGCGCAAGGCAGGGAAAGCAACTTTGTTGATGGTCATGAAAAGCAAAAACAAAGTACCTCAAGGTGTTGAAATGCTGTAAACAAATCTGAAATTAACAGTAATGAATAAATAGAATGATGAGAGTAATAACAGAGGGTGTTTTATGATTTTAGAAGACTTGATTGTCACTAAGTCTGTCATTTCAGGGTTTATGACCTTAGGCAAGATCATTGTATTCCTTAATTATCAGTTTCCTCCTTTGTGGGATGGTGACAAATGACATCAGCACCACCAACAAAAGCAAAAAACACGGATTGCTCTAAGAATAAAGTGAAACTACATATGCAAGAACACTTCAAAATTATAAAAAATGTCACTCAATCCCTAGCTAATTTTATGCCAATTATTGTCCCTCTTAGTCCTGCCAAAATTGTCATACTTTAAAATACAGTTGTTTCTTGTTTCTATAAAACAGATTCCTATATAATAGGAGAAGTTTGGCTTTATGCATCACCTTATATCTCTTTGCTTATTTTTGGTATTGAATTAGTACACATGTCCATGGGCCACAGACTGCTGGAGTAATAAACCTGGTGCTTGAAGAATTATGATTTCAGGTGGGGAGCATGAAGCAACTGTACTGACATAAGTCTGTGTTCCTCCAGATATCCTAAATCATAAATATTGTGGTGCTGAAATTCAGCAGAGACATTACATACACTCTATGCCAAATTACTGTTCAAAATAATTTCCCTCTAGAATTACTGAAAGTTAGCAATAGAATGAGCTATTCTACCGCTATTATCATCTTTTAAATAATAGTTATAATAGCGTTAGTGTAATATAATGAATCTCACATGAACTCATTTTATTAGAATTAGTCTTGTTGACAAAGAACATTAAAACAATATTCAATAAAGACTTCAATAAATGGAAACCTAAATAAAATTTTTCTCCATATTTTCTAATTTAAGTAGTAGAAGAAATAGGAGGGAAATAAAAAGAAAGGAAAGCAAACAAAAACCAGGAAAAGAATGAAGAAAGAAAATGTTGATTTTTTATGGAGGATCCATGATAAGAATCTGAGATTGGATGGGCTCAAAGTTTTGGCACATATGAAAAAAAAATTCTGAAGCAATAATATGAATGGCAAGTGTTTTCCTCTTTATATAGAATTGGGCAATCATTGTTGAATTAAGAACAATAATTTACAGGAGATATTACAGAATCACAGGATTGGACAGGAAGAAGGCGGGTGCCCTGGATGAGAACATATTAAAAATGCTTTCTGTTCACTAGATCCTTTAAACCTTACAATTACTCATTTTGAAAGTTATTATTTAAACCATTGCACAGATGAAGAAATGGGGTCCTAAGAAGTTAAATTATCTGTCCAGGGTGTGATGGAGCCAGGATTCAGATCCACCCAATTCTGCTTGAATGTAAGTTCCTGCTTGTTTGTTGATATCATACTGAACTAACAAAGGTAAATATAAAATTCATAAAATTTAAATGGAAAGGAGTTTGTGTTTTTTCACACTAAATGCAATATGAAGCCATTAAAGGACTTCAAATAAAATTACATAAATTACTAATATCAGTCAAAATGGAACCTAGAATGAATTAGGTATTCTATTTTATAGAAAATAATGTTATTTTATTAATATGTGTAATGTAGCTAAATGACCAGAAAGGAATAGGTAAGAGGCATGATGAAAACAAATAGACATTTCTAAATTAAATTCTGAGATCATCTCAAAATGGATGAATCTGTGAAAAAGAGGGAATTGAAATCATATTATCTTTCTCGACTTAGTGAATTAGATACAATAGAAAAACATAAGTTGAAATAAGTTTGTTACTTCTCTTAAGATAACTAGTAAAGAAAATAAATAAAAATATAAATTTCATGTGATTACATGAAAATAAAATACAGAAAACTTTATCAGTCCAAAGACATGTGAAAAGCAAGACAAAATACTAGAAAAAATGCTAAAATGCTAAAAAGCATGTCAAATAAAAATCGTTAAATAAAATGGCCAGAATAATTTCAACTATGCCAATAAACAAATTAAAGATGAATGGATTATCTGTTTAGTAAAAATAACATCACACTAGTTAAGGAAACAATGTTCAACTGTATCTTATATATTGTATATATAAAAGATAAAACTAAATAAAAAGTTGTAAAAAAAGAAACATAAAGGCTGAAGATAAAGGGATATATATTAGTCAGTCTGGAATGACTTGGTGGCTTAAGCAACAGAAATTTATTTACCAAAGTTCTGGAGGCTGGAAGTCTCAGATCAGGGCGCCAACCAGGTTGAATTCTGGTGAGAAGCCTCTTCCTGGCTTGCAGGCAGACACTTTCTGCCTGTGTTCTTCCATGGGAAAGAGAGAGAGAGAGAGAGAGAGAGAGAGCGAGAAAGAGAGAGGGCACTTTCATGCCTCTTCTTATAAGGGCACTAATTTCATTATGAGGACCCTAACTTCATACTTCATCCAAACCTAATCATCTCCCCAAAGACCCCACCTCCAAATGCCATCACATTGGAGGTTAGGGCTTCAAAATATAAATTTGGAGGGGACACAATTCAGTCCCTAACAGCATGTAAACAAGTTATACTAAGGGTGATATCAGTAATAGTATCAGTCAAAATATAATTCAATATGAGTTAAAATAATCTATGTTAGGGAATATCCTATCGTTATTAAATGATACAGCTCCAAGTTATTAGAAATGAAAAATATTTGTGACATGTTTTTAAGAGAAAAACACAGGTCATACAGTGCAATGTGTAACATGTGGTTTGATACACATGTTACATAGATATGCATTTATTATTATATATAAATATATAAACATAGTTGAAAGGCACACGAAACTGTTGATAATATCTATATGGCTGGGTCCTGGCAGGAACTGATATAAAGTCCCATTAGTTTCTGTATCATCACGAGGTGATGTCAATTCAGTCACATTATCACCTTGAACATAAGCTTTAACATAACTTAATCACGATCCGTACTCTTCGTATATAATAGCTGGAAAAGTGGGACTTTAGAAACAAAATAACATATTAATTCACTGGTTCTCCCTGCCTTCTCCAGCTGGTATGAAGCCTAAATTGATAATTATAACTTCCTTCTCCTACCACTTGTTTTATATCTCCTTTCCCCTCTTACAGCACCTCAACTAGTCAAAGTTTCTTACCTGAGGTTGACCCTAAACTTTACTTCCAAAAGATGCAAATCCTGAGAGGTCCTATTTCTATTGCATTAAGACTGTTTCCACCAGACCATTATTGTCATAGGCACCACAGCTAATCACCTGCATGCCCCACGTGATCATCCATGCCATACAATGTATGATCAACTTACTTCCTCTTGGTAATCAGGATCAATCACCCAGTCCTAGAAAGTTATCATTTCTTAGACTGTTAGTTCAGCAGTATAAAGAGTTCAAAATGCCAGAGACAGTCTTCACTTCTACTTTATTAGAAAAATGGCAGTTAGCCCTGGTGCAATATCCTCCTTGGAAACAAGAACCTCTGAAAGTATCATTTACCAGAGCAAGAAAAGAAAGCAAAAACAGTAGAGTATCAGGTGTAACAATGAAAGTGGCCCCTCCTAATTGTATCCCTTTCATTTTTTAGTGTTATTTTTGAATTCAATGTTTTATATCCTTTTTTAGGCACACAGGGTGAGCATTTTTGGGTGTTTCTAATGTGCTTTTAATATTATTAGAAAGCACAAATTTAGGACTCTCATAACACTTGTGTGGAATTTGAAATGTTTACCCCAATCCCTTCCTGGTGAATTATTAGATCATTTTAAAATAGTTCTATTAAGACTAATGCTCCAGTGAATAGCTTCCTACATAAATCTTTATATCAAATAAGCAGTATTTGGTGTAGAGAAGGTAAGAGACAAGAGTACTAGGAACAAAGCCATGAAGGCAAATGGATACATTTCGGAAAACAATGATTCTCATGTGCCTAAAGTTTGTGCATGAGTGCGGGACTTAGACTTGCAAAGAATTTGCTCTGTGAGGGTGATAAAATGGATTTGTGAGAGTTCATATGTCATGGTGACAGTAATTAGAACAGCTGGATTGAATCTCTGGCCTCACCATTTACCAACTGTGTGAATGTCGGTGCATTCATTTTCCCATATGTAAAAGGTGGGAAATCGTACTGACTTTATTGGGAGTTTATGAGGTTAAATGAGATAACGTAGGAAAAGTGTTAATATCTGCCATATAGAGAGCTATCAACAAATGTTTGCAATGATTATTATCATTTTTATGAACTTCACCATCGTTATCAGTGTCAATTTTACTATTGATGCCCACTTAACAAGTTTCATGTCCAAGATTTCCATTAGGCTATGAAGAAAAAAATAATGATAACATTGTTAAAATAATTTTTGCTTTGATATCTGGTAGATTCAATGTCAAATTACTCACTCTGTGGCGATGGACGTATTATTCAACATCTCTGAAGTTCAGTTTCTTCAACTGTAAGATAAGGATGTAAACATCAACTAACATACGATTGCTCTGAGAAAAAAGTAAGGTCCTTATTAGAGCACCTGATCTAATAGACACTTGATAGATAATAGTTTTGTTATTAAAAATATTATTAGTATTTTTGCAGTTGCTGCCTTTGTGTGTGTTATGTGTGGTTAGAATGTAAGTCTTCCTTCAATACAATGATTTCAGTGTAACCAGGACTCCAGAAATCCCAGGAGGGTCTCCACTAACAATCCATCTAACAATCCATCTTTATTTTACAACGAAAGGCTCAGAGGAGAAAAAGGACCAACACTCCAGAATTAATATCTCTGAAGGATAGTTTCCCTTCAGTCAATTGAGAGTCAGTTGTAATAAAGGAAAAATGATTATTTTCCTGATCAGTTTTGCTAATCATCACAGACAGATGGAACATTAGGAAACCTTGCAGGGAAAAGAGCAATGGTCAGATGGGGAAATGGTGGCTTTCGACACTGGCTGCCAGTGCCACCTTGCCTGAGATTTAGACCTTTGTGTGTTTTCCTGCCCACCAGTCTGAGAGTGTGAGTCAGTGATATTTTGGCCTCCTTCAATCAAACTTTCCTTCCACAAAAATGGGAATGACCTGAAGACCATCTTAACTAGCCCCCCACACTTCCCTGATCAGTCTCTAGATAAAGTATCTTTTCCCGGCTCCCAGTTTCCTTTGTTATCTTCCAAAGAGGCAAAAACATATGCTTCATGAAATCAACAATTCATTCCCACTCTGTGGCTTTTTATTGTGGGATTAGATAAAAAAGGGAGACGAAGTCAAGAAATCAGTCTCAGCTGAACATCGTCCAGCCCTAGGTGGAAATACTTTCTACCTGTGTGTATGAGGCAGGTCTCACTGCTGTGGGCATCAAGAGATCACCAACTCACAGGAGGAACAGCTTCTCTCCTTTTATTACAGCCTCTACAGAGGTACTTGTGACAATGTTCCATTTATAAAGAAATATGGATATTTGCATATTCACTTGTAATAGTAATAATTATAATAACGGGTAACAGTTACAACACTTTCTATGTAGCAGCCTCTGAATTAGTGTTTCCTAAGATATCTGTGATAAAGGATCAGAGTTTTTACCAAATTAAATTAAATTAAATAATATAAAAATGAAACAAAAAGACATTCAAAATGCACGTGCATTTTGAATTATTAGATTTAACATACATAAAATTACCACCAAACTCATTAAAAATTTCTGAATGTTTATTTAAATTTCCACACTTTTCATGGAATGGTCACAGGTTGTGAACCAGCTCTATTTGTGAACCACGCTTTGGTGGTGCTGCTGTAAACAGAGTGTGCATATTATAACGTGATTAATCCTTAAACTACCTTATTATGTAGGTGCTTTTATTTTCTCCATTTTACAACCAAGGAAGATGAAGCATGAGGCATTAAATGACTTATTCAAGGTCATTCATCTTATAAATGTGAGGCAGAATATGAACTCAAGATCCAGAGTTTACACTCCTAACTACTATACTATATTGAAGAAATAAAAGTTTCTGGTATGTTTCTAATACCAAATAATCAAAGACAGAGTTACCGCAGTTCTGTATATTTGTGTCACACCCTGTACTGTCTAAAGTACTTTTACGTATATTTGATCATTTGATACTGACAGCAGTCCTGTGAGTAAAAAAGACAAGAATCATTTTCTCCATTGTCATATGTGGACACTTGGGTCCCTGAGATGTTAACTGACTGGTCTAAGGTAAAAGACATGATTTGAGCTGAATGTCCGGACACCTCATCAGCTGTTTTATAAGAATCATACAGTAAGGAATGTGTGGTTTAGACAAGAGAGACTAAGGCACCAGGAACCTTTACTAAAAGTAGCAAAAATCTGTATGGTGGAAATAACAAAACGTAAGATGCATGACTGTGCTTACAAGAAAAAAAAAAAACAGTTGCTAGAAATCAGAATAAAGATGTTACTTAAAAGTAGAAAGCTAGGCATGTGATGAGGCTCTGGCTGCCTTGGTGCATTTACAGTTGGTTTACTCTAGAACAACTAGAAGTGGGCATAGAAGTGAAGCCTCATAGATAGTTAAAGCATGGGTATAACTTTAAGACCTTTTGTTTTCTAACATGATCTTCAATCTATATAGCTTTTGCATTCATGTCAATTAATTTTTGCAAAAGCAATATTAATTAGAGTGACTATATCCATTTGAGATGAAGATACTGAAAATGACAGGGTTTAAAGAGATCACCAAAGCTAAGAAGTAAAAGGGTTGGAATTGAGTAGTGTTCTTTTGGCTTGAAATCCCAGATTCTTTCCTATTTGTAGCAGTGTCTACATAATCTTCCTGTTTTATAGATACTTCTATGATTTCCTCCGTCATAAACTGCAGGGACAGTGGAGGTAATGTATAGGGTGGGTAGAAATGGATTAGTTAAATTTCAGCTTTGGTCAGGTAACAGTTTAAGGAAAAAGAATCTAAATAATAGAAATGTCCTTTACAAGAATATGAGACCTAGGTTATAGCACAAGTTTTACTATTAACTAATCAAGTAACTATAGGCCAAATTTTAATTTTTTCATTAAAAAAAAACTTGAGAGCTTGTTATACACAAACACTGAGATAGGACAGGAGGATAAGATAAATGGTATATGGCCTTAGTTTTTTCATGGGATTCATGGCCTATTGCAGTGGGCTCATTAGCCTTTATGAATAACATACTCCTTCAAGAATTTATTGAAACCTTTGGATTCTGTCTACAGAAAACTGTAGAGGTGACATAGACATACAATTCTGCTTACAATTTCAAGGGTTTATAGATTGTACCACTTTCTGAAATGAAAGGCATCCACAGGCGCTCTCGGGAGCTCTAAACATCACCCAGGTAAATCACCTCAATTTGAAGGGGTGGAAAAGAAAAAATGCATAAGCCAATTGGTAATATTAAAGGTATGGATTACTAGTCCCAGCGGTGGCCTACAGAGGAATGGTGAGCTCTGCTAACAAGAAGTCAGGAGCGGCTTCCGAAAAGAGGAGATGCTTGGGCTAGATCCTCAAGAATGAGCTCAGAAGTCACGAAGTCTCTTTGGAATTTCAGATTCTTAAGTTGTAAAATATAGGGTTAGAAGATCTCTGAGGTTTTTGCTAGCCATGATATTTTATAATGTTATGGAGTTCAAAAGATGTTCATAAGCTGATGTCCTCCCACCCACTGGCACCTCTTGACCTCAATCTTTAACACCACTATTATGCTATGGTCTTTCTCCCAAAAAGGCATGGTCAGAACTGGTTTAGAAGAAAAAGGAGATACGTTATAAGACTTCCTTACATGTTTGCAAGAAAAAGTCCATGACTCTTGAATAGAGACAGGAAAACCCTCTTTTTCTCCCCGGTTCCTGTCTTGAGGATGTCTCAATTGGCAGATCTTGTGCCAATAGGTAAGGGAAGGCTTCCATCTATGCTGCTGGAATTGTGGACAGGATCACCAGAGTGCCCACGTAGGGCAGGAACACATGAAAACATTTCTCAGAAAACAGCATTTCTCCCTTCTCAGTTAAGACAATGTTTTGTTTTTGTTTAGGAAACATAGAAACTGAGAATGAACAAGCTGGATTGGGTCATCTAATCTTTCCTCCTGGGAGTGGATGAGTTGCTGCAGCATATTCATTCAATTCTTTTCCAATTTCACATGGAGACTCCAGGGGGGGTTTTCACCATACTCTCTGGACGATCACTCTGTGCTCTAAGTCAATATTGCATGAGGATTGTTATGACATTGGAAGGAAAAGTGAAAAGAACCTCCAACAAAAACATTTGTTGAGGGGGTCAATTTAAAAGGAGTTAACTCTGTACATAGATGTTAAAACTGAATAAGCATAAGGGGCACTATATTTCCCTATGCTGAAAAAAGTAGTTTCATAATTTTGATTAACCAAAGATAAAAATGTAATTACGCTTCTGTTTCCTAATTGCAAGTGCACTATCCTGTGTGTGTCCAAGACTGAGAGATTATTGAACTTTGTAAGTTTCTTGATTTTTAAAAAATTGTGGTGTTTTTAAACATATTGAATATGATAATAAATGCTTTGAGCTTACAAGGAATTCATTATCATGTGTATGTTCTAAAAGGTTAAATGTATCTGTATTCTGAGTTTTGTTGAATATTTGCTCTGTGCCAAATTGTTATGTTAAGCATCTTACATGAATTTTCTATGTCAAACCTCATAAAACAGTGTGATGGATTTTATCCCTTTTCCAGGTAAATAACAAAGAAACAATCAACAATTGAGCTTTACAAAAGCTAACCAATGTGCTCAATTTCATAACTACATATGGCTGGGTGGAGTTTTGTGGTCAGTTCTATCTGATTCCAAAGCGCTGAGCCACTGTGTTTTACTTTACATTCCCCATTCTACCTAGCAACACATTAAGTAATTATCAGGTATTTAAAAAATGTTTTTCCATGCACTGTTCTTTTAGATAGAGAAGAGCAGCATTTGCTATTGGATTTTATGTTTATAGGGACCTTGCTTCAGTTTAGAAATATATAGAGTGTATATTGCAGGTTCCTCCCATGACTGACTTGTACACCTACTCCATTTCTTTGACCTCAGGCACGCCACATAACACTTATGTGTCTGCCTCAGTTTCCCATCTCTAAAATGGAAATTGAGTACATCTTTCATGAGGTTGTTGTGAGAATTTAATGATTGGATATGTGAAAGGCAGTTAGAATATGATTTAGAACTAACATAAAATTAAATATTAATTACAATATATTTTATTAGTACATAGTTATGGTTATACTAATATCTTCATTAATGCTTTCATTGTTCAGTATATGTTTACTATTTATATTATATTATATCCATGTACTTTATTTATATTAATTATTACGATCAGTACATATTTCACCCCTGGTCATTCGATCTGAAATCTCTTCATTACCTGTGTATTCCTTTAGATCCTAGAATCTCTTTAGTTTTGTACGGTCTGCTAATTGAATGGAAATACCTCTAAGAGGAATATTAGTTTAGTCTTTATTTGCAATCTAATTGTGCATTAATATATCAAGTTGTGTCCTTTTCTACCCAGAGTCTGGAGAAGGGATTCCAGATGGATGAATTTAGCAGCATACGGTAGACACTTGAAAGAAGATGCAAGGAGGGAAAATGGGCTAAAATTAGAGCAAATAGGCTGCCTAGGAAAAACGAGCCTTCCTTCTTCACAGTTTGGTTCATGTATTCCCTGGATTAACTGATATTTAATATATGGGGTGATTGTCCTTTCACACATGAAAACGCAACTTTCACTCATCCCCTCTGAGTACAAGTTTTTTGGATTTTTTAGCAACTTCAAGGATCAGGCAGTTAAGTTAATAAGCTGACATTAAAGTGTTTTTTTGGCTGGAATTCTATAATTATATATTGTATCTTATAATTATATATTGTATACATTTTCAATGTTATTTGAAAAATAAAATTTATTTTTATTAAAAATAAAGTCATATTCAATATTAGTACTTAAAATTTATGCTCATAATGGAGTATTGGGAAAATGCATTAAGTGGAAACAAAGGAAAATAGTCACTTACAGTGCCAATATTCAAAGACAAGCACACAACACTTTTTTGTATTTTTATTTTATTTTTTTATTTAAGTATGAACGTTTGTCCTGTTCTCTTGCTCTGTTACTTTTTTATGCATATGATAATTTTTTAATTTTTTTCACATATTAAATATTATACACATTTTTCTTATTGTTACATAATGTGTAAAACAATTTTAATGGCTGCATAAATTTGTTCAGTAGATGTGGTTTCCATATTTTATTTAACCATTTTTCTAATTGCTGCACACTTATTTTGTATGTAGTTTATATATTATTTTGATTTATTGTACTTATAAATAATACTATGATGAGCATTTTGTGTATAAACAAATGTATTGAGCCCTGAATATGTGCTAGGTCCAGAGCCTGGCCCTGTGGAATCAGTACTGAATAAGTCATGGTCCAGCCTGTGAGGACCTTATAATACATTGGAAAAGATTGACAAATAAACCAGTAAACACCTTTCTCTGCACAACTTGGTAAGAGCTTTAATCTGATGTTAAAAATTTGCTTTTGAAGCATAAAGGAAGAGCATTTACCTCCAGCAAGGGCTTGAGACAACTACTTGGATGGAGTAATGCCTGAACCAAGATTGAAAGTTGAGTAGAATTTAACTGGAGAAAATAGTGGGACCAGAAGAACTTTTTTCCAAGAGGAAAAGAGATTGTGCAAATGTACATAGCTCTCTGAGCAATACGGACTAGTCCAATATGACAAGAGAAAAAAAGAAAAACAACTAGTAATAAGTTACATATCTTACTTGCTAGGTGCTGTGTTAACCACTTTACAAACATTAGCTTATTTAATCCTTATAACATCCTTCTGTAGTAGATATTATTATTATCTCCATTTTTAGATGAAAAAACTAAGGCTAAATCAAATTTTGTAACTCGCTCAAATACAGTCAATATGCAATGGATCTTGGATTTTACTCCCACAATCTAATTCCAGACACCAGGTTCAACCAGCATTTAATTTAGCGGTTGGAGATAATATTGTGAAGGCCTCAAGCATTAAACTGTGTCCCCAAAGCAAAGAGAACAACTTAAAGATCTTCAGTAATACAGTAGCTGTCAGTAGATCTTTTGATTTAGAAATATTGCTAGGCAATTATAAAATTTATATGGAGCATGTAAAAATAAATGAATGGGTCTGAAATTAAGGAAGAGGTTTTTGAAATATATAGGAGAAAGTTTAAAAAGTAGGATAGAATTTATTGGGCTTAGTTATAGATTGGCCATGGATGTCTAAATTCATTTCTTTACAAGAAATTCCTAAAATACATGTGTTTGTTCATAGGGTACACATATTTTTGAGAATCTTGAGTGTATTTTCAGAGGTTTCGTGTGTGTGTATGCCAGTTATTAAGCTACTTTTTTCTCAGCCAAAATCCCTTTTATAATCTGCTTTGTGATGCTGGGTCTGGTTCTCTATAAGCCATATTCCTCCTTTGCCAGCTGGATTTCTGTAAGATATTTCACCCTGGCAGGAACGTCTTGTTCTAGTATTCAGCATCTGTGGTGTGTTTTAACTCCAAGAACCAGCCTCACTGCACACTCTGGGAAGTAACAGCACCAGGTAGGTTCACCTGTTGTCTTGAGTCTGAAGGTAAGCTCTGTAGGGTGTCTTCTCCAAGTTTCAATGCCCCAACAACTTCTTCAAATTGTCCCCAACTCTAGGAAGAGTAGTACATCTTTCAGTTCCTTATCTCTGTGTTACCACAGTATATTTTTTTGGCATTTACCATTCTCCACCTCTTTACATTAAATATGCTCTGATAAAATAACTGGTGTGAGTTTTATATTCCTGACCAGATCCTGACATACTTTTCAATTAGGTGATGACTATTTCTCTGTTAGCAGCAACATATTTCTGAATTAATTAAAGAAAAGCTTATCACAAGTAAAATATTTGTAGAGGATGCTGTAAAGAGAAAAGTCCTCATAAGAACTCTATCACCTTCCATTTTTTCCATTAATCAATACTTAACAATGAACTAATACTCTTACCAATCTGTTAACTAGAAAACATTTACATAGCCTATAGCTTTGAACCTAATCTGTTGATTTTTATTTTGGTGGGCCCTTAAATTTGCATATATATCATCCAGACTTAAAAATCAATTCACTTCTTTGATTTATTAGTGTTAAAAATATTTCCAAAATCAAAGTTGTTTGGTTTGGAATTTCTAATAGTAAATTTGTCTTTGGTGAAAATACAGAAGATAAAAAGATGTTTAAACCTCTAAATATTATAATGGAATCTGAAATTATGTTAAAGTGAATGATAAATTTAAATGAAGCAGAAAACTAAGAGAGATATTAATAAGTTTCTGTTTGTTTAAGTACTTCAGCTGGGTCCAGAAAAATTTAAGATAGATAGCAGAGAGGCCATGGGTATCACAGAACAGACAAATAGAGCTGCAGAATGTTAAAAAGGGAGTTAAGCTACAAAAAAATACAGAAAACTGTATTTTTCCTCATTTTAATATTTCTAATACTGGTAAGTGAATTATAATTTATATAATTATTTACTATAGAATTTCTTTATTTTCCTCTAGAATATATTATTAGATTGCTGTTGCATTTTAGCATTTGAATGCATCTTAAAGTCAATGACGTGATGAAAATGAATATATATATTTTTGATCATTTATCCATCATTTTGTATATATTTTAAATTTTGACTACCCCCTTACTCTTATTTATATGACTGAGTTATTAATAGTACATATCATGTTATCTTTTTTCTACCTAGGTCTTCTGTAGTAAGAAACTAACCTAACTCAAAAAAAATTTTTTTAAATGTTATGGGAAGGATATAATTTGGGAGGGTATGAATATATGTAATTTTCCATGAAGTCTGATTTTCTATAAATGTATTTCCCCTTCCCAGTTATTAGGAGTTAAGGTCCTTGAATTAATCATGCTAAGCAAATTCCATTTGAAGAACTAAAGAACATCTAGTGAAAAGTATAAAGAATGAGCTAAAATGCGTTTAAGTAGATTTTCTAACATTTTCTTCCTTCGACTTAATTATTTTCAGATTTTCACATATCTCTGGGATGCAGGCACCCCACCTTGGAGACCATTACATTGCAAAGGTCATGAAAAGATTAGTATAATGATTTCCTTTACATTATGACTCTTGCATTAACAAGATTTTGAGTTAGTTATTAATTTTTTTTTTTCCTTAGAACTGATGTGGAGGAAAATTTGGGATAAAGTTCAGTTGAGAAGAATGAAAAAAATGAGTAAAAAATTATCTCTGTTTTCTTGAAGCCTAAAATCTAAAGAAACAAACTGACATGAAAGCACTGGAGTGTAAAAAAGGCTTAATAGAATACACAAGAAAGAAAAGAACAAATAACTTGCTGTATGAATATAAGGGAGGAAGAAAATCATTCTGCCTGGAGGCCCAGAACCGATTTCAAAGAGAAGAGCCACATTTTCCCACAATATTATCAACCCAGTCCAATCCATACACTACTGTCTAAGTTGTCAGCAGTAGATCCTAGGACATTCTTTATCAGAGACCTGACATTTTGATATTCTGGAATAATTAAAAAGAAACCAAGTATGTCAGGATCACAGAATTTTTGTTAATTGTATTGAAAAATGGAAAGAATCAGCCCAAGAGTATTTTTACATAAACTAGAGAAAATCCTTTCTCTCACTGCTATATTTCACGATATCACTTCAATGTCAGCCTATTCTGCAGGACATCATGATGGGAGAGGAAATGTCTGAAACCTAAAGAATAAATCTCAATGCTACAATGTAAGGGCAGTGAGGAAAAGTGAAGAGTTAACTTTGATCAAAGGAGTTTTCTAGTGCCTCTCAGTTCATACCATGCAGTTAACTGTCAAGCTCATCTAAACATTTCAATATAGAAGGAGACAGACATTTCTGTGTATTTAATAAGAAAGTGGGAAATGTCAATTTAATTAAACAAATATTTATAGAATCAAAAATATGCTAAGAACTCTGATCAGAGCTACAATGAAGACCTATTTCCAAGGAACTTAGAATTTACCTGAAGATGCTTCGTACCTAGAAATCATTTGCCTGTCTATATCTATATTCCCAGGAAAAATCAGTATGGATACTTTAACTTCTGTTTTAATTGTATTGGAAAGTATTGCTCATTTAAGTACCAGCTACACTTATAGACCCACTCCAGCCAAGAAGAATACTAAGGGAGTAGGGAAACTGACTCAAAAAAAAAAAAAAAAAGAGCAGCCTAATAAAAGATGTTATTGAGCCCCACGCAAAGTTATAATTCTCCTGAGGTCTAGCTGTTTTGATTTTCAAAAAGTTTTCTTCTTGTTTTTGACCTCCCTGTATATTCTTGCCATAATCCTCAGTTTGTTGTGAACTAGTTCTGGCCAATAAATAGCTTTAGAGTTAAGAAATGACTTGCTCTGGTGTTCACCCTCCCTTTCTTTACTTGTCTTTGTCATGGGATTTTTCCTCTCCTAAGCCCTGTTTGTACTTGATTTTGTGGAAGATCCAGAGCAACTCATTTTCTCTTGCCTGCAGGGGAAGGAAGATTTACAAGGCTTGCATCAGTCAGTCAGAGGAGAGGTGTCAACCGGCCGATTGCTTCTAAGTCACTTTCAAATTGAAATAAGAAATAGCCTTTACAAGTTATTGTGAAAGCTTCTGCTATCCAAGGTTACCACTCTCAGTATTTAAATTTGCCCCTGAGAGCACATCTGTCTGGCTTTTCTCATAAGCCCCATCCCTGTAGCGCTAATGAGAACCTCATGCCTTCCAGTCTGAGAGCAGGATTTGGAATCATTTCTCCCTTGTTAATGTAAAGCATGTCAATCTGGGCCCTATGCAGTATGATTGGCTTTTCTTGCTGCTGAATCTGGCTCGTAGGTGGTTTTGTATCACCTACGAGGTTTCATGTCTTAGTATCATATTGATTCTTAATTCCCTTAATACGAAGATACTAAGCTTCCTCTCATATCCTGGTGAGATCCGTAAGAGATAAAGGTGAGCTTTAAGAAAAAGAAAAAGTCCTTTTCCAAATGCCTATCTTTTCCTTGGTCTTACAAATGATTGTGTTTGGTAAGAGATTAAAGCTGGTATGGACAGCCAGCAAACACAGGAGTAGATTTATAGCCTCTAAAACAATACTTTCAAAGATTTCCTTTCAGAAAGCATAGCCCAGAGGCGTCCCTTTGATTTTTCTGAGTCTCTAAGGAGTTGCTTCAGAAGCAAAGACGTTATGCTTCTTTCCTAAAAGATTTTGATATTTTATGGCTTTATATGAAAATACTGAGCAGGAATAAATAGTCAAGGATCCTTGCAGCCTTTCCTTGTCTGAATTGTAGGCATGCTCGGCTCCAAAAAAAAAAAATTAAAAAGTAGCATCAGCTACTTGTATTCTTGTGACTTTACACAATTCATTATCACAGTTTACTGTGTAAACAGCCATTAGCCTCACACTTTCCTGTTCTCGGGAGAAAAATTAGAATTTTGCATTTGGGAAATTTTTCATGTGGGAAATTACCTATACCCACATTTTGGGAGGTGATAACTTGATAGCAGGGAGAAATGAAACCAGTCGTCTACGCTTCCCCTAATATCAAGAAAGGTAAGTAAAAGAAAGATGTCACTTGAGGAAAGCCTTTAAGTCTTTAATATTTTAGGACTTTGCCTATAATATTTTTACCAACTCTATGTAAAATTGTGAAGAGCTGCTCCGAGAAGAGGTGCAACTTTTGAAGTGTTCTGGATAGCTCAGAAAATTATAATCACTGAAGAAAATTCCTTATGCAACACTGTCTTCCTATAATGTAGACAGTTATCTGCTTCACCCTCTAGAATGTGATCTCTATTAGAACAAGAAGCATTTTAGTTATTTGATATTATGTACAGTGAGTGCCTAACATAGTGTGTGCCAGGTAAATAGCAAGTTTAATAAATTCCGGTTGAATTGAAAAATCCTTGTTCAATTGTTGATTTCTTTTTGCAGTATTGAACAAACACAACTTTGTTTCTCTGTATATGAATAATGAATCTAATTCAATTCTCTGTCCTGGTCACCTATCTAACCAGAGAATGGGGGTGATGGGCTATGCTTTAATGCTATTTTTCTGTGTTTGTTGTCTCCACCTCAAATTGTGGTTTTCTTGAGTGTAAGAACAAAGCCTGTTTCAACTTTGTGTCCCCAGCATTGAAGACGTCCATGTAATACTTGTTAAGTGAAGGAGTGGAATGATCAGATAGGATAAAACCATGGTTCTTACACAGGGATTAAACTCCTGACATACGCATTAGCACAAAAGTCTAAATAATAGGCAGGCACAGTAATAGATATGACAGTTATGGCCCATTAACTGGTATCGCATACAAAATAGATGGTGTCGTGGATCTATATGGTCCTTTTTATAATCCACTGTCCTTGACCTAAACTCATCTGTGAAGTGTTTCGATATTAATATACACCTTGTATAAGTATCAACCAGGCTCAGCAGCGTGAGACGTGCATGGAGCAAGCATGTGCTGTTTACCTCAGCTGTTCTCTGGTGAGAAAGATCCTTCTTTTCATGGTGAGAACAGCTATTATCTGTTGAGTAATTACACTATATCTGATGATATGCTGAGAACTTTACATAAACACCCCTGTGTAATTCTCTTCTTATGCTTACGAGATAAGTACTATTATAACCTCCTTTAAAGAGAAACAAAACAGAAGCTTTGAGTATTCAAGTATCTTATCCATTGCATAACAAAAAGCAGGGTTGGAGCTGCAACACTTTTATTTTTCTGATGTTATAGTGAAAACCCCTGAGTCTTCTATGTTAAATTCTGCTGAGGGGGCGGTAAAGCCTGTGCTGTGTGATCATAACAAGTATAACTAGGGTCAGTGCCTGAAAGTTACAGAGGGGAGAGTTCCACTTCAAAGAAAGAAAGATATTTCCAAAGACTAGAGCTATCCAGACTAGGTTCTCTTTCTAGCATAATGCCTGATGCGTCATAGGTGCTAAATAAAGATTGATCACATGGGGCAGGTCACCTCCAGATGCAGTGAGATGATTCATTGTAACTCTTTAAATTGAAGCTGAACAAATCTTTTAGAAGTGGGGCCTTGCATCACAAGATTAAAATTCAATAATCTCTAAGTGGTTTCCAAATCTGTGATCTAATTAGCTTACAACTACATGACAAACTAGATTTAAAAAAAAAAAAATAAGAGAGGAGGGAGGTTGAAAAAGAGAAGGGGGGAGAGAAAGAAAAAGAGAGTTGCAGGATCTAATATTCAATTATTTCTAGGAACCAGGAGTAAATAGCCTAAATTCTTACAGATTTGCCAAACCTGTTTTGATGGGTCATCCTACCTTGAAGGGAGGTAGCAGGAGATATATCCTCGATTTATACAAGAAGTTGAGGCAGTGATGGAACTAGTCAAGCCTCCCATGGGTCCCCCAAATAATTCATAATTAGGTTCTCCACAAATCCTCCTTTCCCTATTGCCACATGTAATGCAATGAAAGCCAGCACACAGCTTTCTAACCTCCCAGGGTCAGATTGCCCCATCCTCCTGTAAAAGAGTATTCTCCTGGTGGAGTTCTTCAAGAGTTTCAGAGTTTAGAAACCAAGCCAACTGTCAGCAAACTTTCTCAAATAGGTTTGAGGTTATATTCAGCAAGCCAGCCATTTGGACAACTGAGAATCAGTGTTCACTTTGCTGTTTCTTTGCCAGTTTTGTGTAACATACACCTGCTTCTGTGCTGATCAAGGTTGACATTTATTCAGTGCTTTTGGATCTTCTTCCAACAGAAGAGGGTCTAGACTATTTCAATAAAATTAATTAAGCTGGCTAGTGTGACATAGATTATAAAGTACTATATTATTTCTTACTCAGCCAATTCATTGGCTGCTTTTCTTGTTTTGATTTGTTTTGATTAAACTACCTTCACCAGAGAAAAGTCTCTTTGATTTAGATTTTTGAAAAGAGACATCATTCCCTCTAACTAGGACCTAACTCCAAGGAACTTCCAACTTCTTAGCATACAACGCCACTTCCCTTTAACTGTTATCTTTGTTGCCAGCCCACTGTGAATGTCTTGATCATGATTGATTTCTTTGGGACCATGAGTTGATTAAAGTTCCAATTGCTGAATGATACAGGCAGGGAGGCCTTGTCCATTGACTAGCAAGATGTATGATGTGGATATGAATCTTTCCCCAACTCTGGGGAACTTTGCTCCCACGAGAAAATTATAAATGTCCAATGAGCTAAGAGCTAAAGTTCAGAACATAACAAAAATTCCATGTTTGGTTAAGAATATGCACACCAGTACTGAAAAAAATAAAATTTTAGAATAGTGGAAGCTAATACATAAAACAGAAATTTTTACTAGTTACTGAACGGCTATCATTTGCAGGGTGCTGTGGTAAATGCTGTGATGTGACACGCAGATCTCCCTTTACACGAAGTGCCTAGCTGCTGTGAGTATAGACTGCTGATAACTCATAGCTGATTACTTCCCTGGGAATTGCTTTAGTGGAAGGAAGCTTTCTTGCCCAAGTTTGTAGGCTGTCCAGCAGGCCAGACCATACCCAATGAATGGTCCATGCAAGAGTATAATGGGCTGCTCCCTTTGTCTCAAAGTGGGCAACTCTGAAGCTCATTTCTAGAACACCCTGGGTGATGAGCGAGGTCTTCATTGCAATTGTGAGTCATAGCTCAATATTCTTCCTCTGGCCAGCCTTGCTCTCCTACTCCTTTAGAGATCTTGTTGCTAAGACTCTTGCCCAATAATGTCCTGCTTATAAATCTCCATCTGGGAGTCGTTTCCCAAGGAAGCAACTTGATCTAAGAAAAATATTCTTCTTGGTACTAGATGGTAATAGAGTTGGTTTTGCTTACAAAGGTGGATACTGATGTACCTCTGCTTACTTACAATGGTCTGGAATAGACAAAATGATAAGTAACTAACTATTCTATAAAGAAGAAGCCCACTCGTCCCCCTGCAATGCAGAATTCTGCTGTCCCTTTTCTTTGTTTCCGTGGTATTCCATGCAAACTTATACTTCTATTGTATTCTATTCTAATTTCATTTTGTTGTTGTAAGTTGTGAGCATTTTGGAGGCAAGGATTTGTCCGGCATCTGGAATGCTGCCTGCAATATGGCAGGTGCTAAGCAATTTGTGTGGAATGAGGAATGAATCAATGAACAAAAGATAAGTAAGACAATTTGAAAGTTGAATGCAAAAAATATGCATATAGAATGATAAAAATTCAGAGAAGAAGTGGAATTTAGATTTGGCCTTGAAAAAATTTAGCAGTTTGGGGGCATATGGGTATTTCAAACTGAGAAAGCAACATTGACTGTCACACAGAAATAGTGATTAAATTACATATTTGTGTCATAATAATGAGAGCCTATTCAAGCTAATTTAAGGAACAAGGTGTCTAGAGACTAGACCTAGAGATTGTCATACTGAGTGAAGTAAGTCAGACAGAGAAAGAGAAATACCGTATGATATTCCTTACATGCGGAATCTAAAAAGAAATGATACAAATGAACTTATTTACAAAAAAGAAATAGACACAGACTTAGAGTTGAACTTATGGTTACCAGGGGGGAAGGATGGGAGAAGGGATAGCTAGGGAATATGGGATCAACACATACACACTGCTGTATTTAAAATGGTTAACCAACAAGGACCTACTGTAGAGCACAGGGAACTCTGCTCAATGTTATGTGGCAGCCTGGATGGGAGGGGAGTTTGGAGGAGAATGGATGCCTGTACATGTATGTCTGAGTCACTTTGCTGGGCACCTGAAACTATCACAACGTTCTTAATCAGCTATACACCAATATAAAATAAAAAGTTACAAAACAAAACAAAACAAGGAGTCTTTACTGAAATACAACAATGTATTTCTTGGAACCACCAGCCGGTATTTCAATAGCATTCCATGAGGGCTCAGAACCAGGAATTTTAATATCAGAAACATCTGTTGCTTTGATCGTTTCTCTAGAAAACAAGCTCGCATCTCTTTTGCCTGCTCACTCTTTTGTTTCTTTGCAACCCTTTACCTTCAGGCAACTTTGACTCCTCCATTCAAGAACTGAAAAGAGATTATATGAGGCTGTGACTAGGTGAGGAGAGATAATTGCCCCAGCAGTGGCCAGATAACAATTCCTGATTCAGTTTTTGTGGTCAGCAGGGGTGGTGGGAGATGCTTTGGTAATGGAGCATAAGCTAGTGTATGATGGGCAGAGGAGTGGACATGACAGATGAGGAATTCTGAGAGGCATTTGCTAAGGTGCAAAGCTCATCGCGGTTAGAAGAATGTCCATTCTAAATAGGTAATCATTACGAAATTCAACAACAATTTGCTTTGTCAAATTTTATAATCCAGGGTGTGTGTGTGTGTGTGTGTGTGTGTGTGTAAAGCATCTTGGATTAAATATTTAAATTGTGGCAGCAGACTTCTGTTCAAGATTATGTTTAGATCAAACTAACATTACAACCATTCTGAGTTCCTTGAGTGAATTTAAATGCTAGAGAGGAGGGCTTCCCTGGTGGCGCAGTGGTTGAGAGTCCGCCTGCCGATGCAGAGGACACGGGTTCGTGCCCCGGTCCGGGAGGATCCCATGTGCCGCGGAGCGGCTGGGCCCGTGAGCCATGGCCGCTGAGCCTGCGCGTCCGGAGCCTGTGCTCCGCAACGGGAGAGGCCACAACAGTGAGAGACCCGCGTACCGCAAAAAAAAAAAAAAAAATGCTGGAGAGAAGTCGTGTTAAATAGAGGACCTAGCTTTGTAAGATGACCTTGTCTAGGCTAAAGAGTTGCCACATATAATCCTCAAAATGGACAGATTTCAAAACGAGCAGCATCTGTAGAAGCTTTATATGTGCCAAGAACCCAAAATATGAGAGTGAACAAAGCATCACTTTTTATCTTCAAAAACGTATAGACTAGCATGTGTCAGTGACAGAAGCTCTAGGGGAGCAGTGACACGTAAACAAAATATTACAATATGCTAAGTGACGTGACAGAAAGAACAAAGTGCTCTGGGAGCGACTCTCCCTGTAAAGGTCAAAGATGTCTCAACAGAGGAGGTGGCATTGGATCTTAAATAACAAGTAGCATTGGCCAGATGGAGAAGCGGGGGGAAGGAGAATTCAACAGAGGGAACAACATGTGCAAAGCCAGGGCATCATAAAACATCATGAAATGTTTGTACAATGAAAAAAATTTTTTTTGAAAAAATTTAGTAGCAAAAACAAAATAAGTTATTTTGGTGTGTGTGAGCATGGTAAAGAACAGGTAGAACGATGTGACAAGAAGGAGGATGTCGCCAGAAGCCACTGAGAGACTGTAACTTCCAGTTGACCCACAAGCTGGACACCGGCAATTGAAGGCTTCTCATCCCCTGACCTGTCCTTGGAATATCTGCTCTCCCTACCATTTCCACAGTGGGAGGTGTTTCCAAGGATGTGGTCTTTTTTTCTTTTTGGTTGCACCCTGCGGCATGTGGGATCTTAGTTCCCCAGTCAGGGATCTAAGCTGTGCCCCCTGCTTTGGGAGCACGGAGTCTAAAGCACTGGACCACCAGGGAAGTCCCAACAAAGACATAGTCTTGAGAGAGTAAGATGTTGTTGAGACCATCAGGAGAGTATACATGACTGAACTTTATAATCTATGCCAAACTAGTCAGCTTAATTCATTTTATGAAAAACAATCTAGACCTTCTTCTTAGCCTCTATATAAACTTTTAAGATTCTGATGGGCGAATGCAGAGATCTGCTAGTCTTGTGGCTGGCTGACAGAGACAAGAGCCATGTATATAAGTTCCCTTGCTTATTAAAACTACCACCCACCAATCTGGAATGGTTTGCCTCTGTCTTTGGCCTCTCTCTGCCTTTCGTGTACAAGGGCCAGTGTGTGAACCAACAAGAACCTTGAGAAGTTTGGAAGGATAAAAGAATTCCCGTACTTTATCAAAGCACTCTGGATGAAAGTTTTTTAGGCTACTGGATGCCAATAAGAGGGAGGAAGGAGGAGGGAAAAGAAGGAGAGAAGAGAGAAAGAGGCGCAGGGAAAGGTTTCCAGTGTGAAACCATTTAAAAGAGGACTAAAAGTGAAAAATACTTGAAAAGGTCTGCTCATTTCCATAGAGCAATAGGAAACCACTCCTCTGCAGTATGTGAACCTCCTTGCTGCAAATGGCAACTCAGATTCTTGTTTAATGATATAAATCAAAGGACACTTATGCATTGAAAGCTTTATCTATAGGATGCCAAATAGTCTGGTCATATTTTCTCATTGCCTTTTCTTTAAGATCTTCAAAATAAAAACAAAAATTAAAAGTTAGCTCAAATGTCCTGTGTGCATAATTCACCCTGAACACAATTCTTTTCAGAAGGGAACAGGTCCCTGTGTACCACCAAGGGGCAGCCGGGCATTGTGGAGAAGGGCATGTAAGCTGGAGCCCTAAATCCTGGGTTCAGAATCCTATAGTTCTTCTCCTTTATCTTCCCCTTGTTGCTGTTGTTGTTCTTTGTATATTATTATTATTTTTATTGATGTAGAATTGACTCACAATATTATATTTTGTGATTCGATATTTTTATAGATTATGCACACCATACAAAGTTATTACAATATTAGTAACTGTATTCCCTGTGCTGTACATTACAGCCCTGTGACTTTTTTATTTTATAACTGGTAGTTTTACCTCTTAGTCCGCTTCACTCCTTTTTTACAATCACCTGAGCAACATATTAGTCCCTCTGTGCCTCAGCTCCTCATTTATAAAATCAGAATAAGAAAAGTACCTCTTTCCTGGGATTGTTGGGATTAAATGAGTTAATATATGTGAAGGGTTTGGAACAAAGCCTGGCACATACTAAGTGTTAGGTAAGTTTTCCTTATTATTATAAGGTGAATTTTTATTTTATTTTATTTTTTGCGGTACACGGGCCTCTCACTGTTGTGGCCTCTCCCATTGCGGAGCACAGGCTCCGGACGCGCAGGCTCAGTGGCCATGGCTCACGGGCCCAGCCGCTCTGTGGCATGTGGGATCTTCCCGGACCGGGGCATGAACCCGTGTCCCCTGCATCAGCAGGCGGACTCTCAACCGCTGCGCCACCAGGGAAGCCGCATAAGGTGAATTTTAAAAAGCTTTTATTTCCTGCCTTCTTTTCAACATCACTTGGAGTAAGTATAGTTCTTTGTTTCTCCCTTAATGGTTTCTCTGTGTCTTTCAAACAAACCCTATTTTGGGAAGAAATCTTCCAGATAAATGGCTCCTGACTGACTTGAAGATGTCACTTCCTGCTGGGGAGACAGGACAATTCCTAGTGATTGACCCTCAGTGACTCTCCTTCCCTCCTAACAGTTCTCAGGTTGCAGCCAAACCTAGAAGAACAAAAGGTTTAAGGTCAGATGATTGGAAATGCTAATTGTAACCACTAACTTTGGCACCTCCTTGTATATATGGTCTTATACTCTTCATTAGACATTATCCATATGCAGGTCTTGTCTTCCCAAAGAATGTCAAATTTTTCACAGGCAGATTCCTCCCTACTTTTCTATTTGCCATCATACCTGTCAGCCTGTTGGCCGAAAGCAGGTGTCCAGCAATACATGCTAAATAACACTCAATTGTAAAGCTTTGGAATGCAGATTCACTAGTTGACTGATTTATACAGATAGCATATCTATATCTTCTGTTGCACTGCCCGTTTAAACGTTTCAAAGCCCCCCATTTCCTTCAACCACAAACTTAAATTTCTGCAGATTTTCCACAGTCTGCATAATCAATTCTACTGCACCCATAGTTTACTATAACAACAACATAACAGCTAATATTTATTGATTGCTTACTAGGTGGTGAGCATTGTTCTAAGAAATTTATCTTAATTTTGTTATTACTCACAATAAATTTGTGAGCTAGGTAATATTATTACCCTCATCTTATAGATGAGAAAACGGAGGCACAGTGTTTTGAAGAAACATGGCCAGTTCAGTTACGCAGTTTAGCAAGTAGAGCTGGGATTTGAAATCTCCCCAACCCCCAAAGAGTGATTCTGGTTTTCCCCACTAAATTACTATCCCAGTGCATCCACAGGCAAACCAGTCTTTTTCAGAAATGTACCATTATCATTCCCCTCTCCCTACTTTTACTCCTATTATTTCACTGACAATAAAAGGCAGGATATCTCTATGACTCTCTTTTTCTTTTTTTGATTTTTCTTTTTCAGGAAATAACTTTTTACTTTCTATTGGAGTATAGTTGATTCACAATGTTGTGTTAGTTTCAGGTGTATAGCAAAGTGATTCAGTTATACATACTCTCTTTTGCTGTCTACTACTAACAGCCCTCCCAATACTCGGACCATAAAGTGTTTCCTATTATCTTAAATATTCTGAACTATATTGTTTAATTAAATACCCTCATATATTTCTTATATATGTTCTACCAACAGTTTCCTTTGCTAGGCTTGTCTCCCTGGAAATATATCCATCCTTCCTCCACTTTATAGCACTGAGCTCAGTGCTAAACCTGTATTCAACACTCAATACAGACAAAACGTGGTGGATTCTCAGCGTAATTGTAAGCACACTGGATCCTGAATTCCATTATCAAATAGCGACCTGGTGGGGTGTCTCCACCCACGACACACGAAAACTCTGACCCACTGAAACTTCTTTATCCTCTATCTGTGCAGCTCTCCATGGTGGCAACTGCAGGCACAAAAGTGGATTGCCAGGCTGCCGTGAATTGAGGAAAGCACACACTAGTGATGGGCATACTTCCGTGTAATTAAATGACACCTATCATAGAGTGACACATCAACTTCCACAGAAGTGAAAAAAAAAATCACTCGTATTTAGAGAGTCTGTATCTTTTCCAAAATCTATTCTAACCTAGATGATAGGCAGGCTGGAGATGATGTAACAAAGAGCCCAGAGTCACAATGAGCAAGGTATACACACCGTCTCTAGAATCAGTTTTAAAAAGTTATTTAGCAGCCTGTCTTACGTGTTTGCTTTTTCTCTCAGCTCCGGCGGTAAAGGTCTGAATTTCGTAACTGCAATACCCCTGCATCCAGTGTGCCTGTCAGAATTCCCTTTGGTAGCAGTTAGCATTTATTTTACAAGCCTTTATTTGTTGGGAGAAGTTTTGGCTGGAATAAGCTAAAGTAGAGAGTGGGGCAACAATAAATGGATTCAAAGTTGAGCAAAAAAATTAAACTCTATGACATTGTAAAGCAAACTAGTCTATGTTAGAGATGTTTCTCCAGAAGCTTCTATTGCTTTTATATCTGATGTTTTTAATCTAGACTCAAGGCCAAGAGTCCTTGCTACCCCTACTCACTGATTCCTCCTTGCGAAGTAACAAACACACAGAATAAAAATTCGGGAACTGCTTTGTAACAAGGTTGACATGTGGTTAATCAAGTTTCATGTGGACTGTAGAAAAAAGTTCATACAACCTGCTCAAAAATAACAAATGAACATATATCAAGAATCAAACAAAAACCAGAGCTGAAAAAGAGAGAACTTCAGAGATTCTCTTTTTAAGTGCATTTATGATAAAGAGGATTAGGTTAGAAAAAACACTAGTCTGGTGGGCTTTCGACTGAATTGCAGTTTAGCTCAGGGCCAAATCTGTCCCCCTGCCAACTGTATACTGGGCTCTATCAGCGACCTCTGCCACTTGATGGAGTTAAGAGCACACTGGGACATAAGGTTATTGAAAAAAAGTCAAAGGTTGATCTCGGTGGTTAGAAACCGTTAGGGATTAGAGCAGGAGTGTGAATGAGCAGGAAATTTTAAAAATGGCCTGTGGGCCCTGTCACTTTGCATCTTGTCTTGATTTAATCTCTTTCTGTGGGTTATCCACGCCCACGCCCCATTCCCTCAAGCATTATTCTACTCTTTTGTGTCCTTAAACCATCTCTACTCACATCTGTACCACATAATTGAGACCACATAGGAACCAAGTAGGGATGATGTAAAACTCTTATGTTTAAAACAAAAAAAAGTGTATGTGACTTGAGTTAAAAAAAAAAAAATAGTGCTAAGACAGGATTCAACCTTAAAACACACTGAATCAAATTCTCCCAGGGCAGACGTGGCTTCCTGGGGAAAAGGAAACTTACTGTGTTTACTATGGAAAGCCCTGCTAATTCTTTTATGCCATCAGAAGTGGCTTATGCCTAAGAGTATAAATCATCGACTCTTTCAGCTAACACAGTCATTCTCATTCATGCTTCTACATCTTTATTTATGTTTCTTCCCAATGCCCCTCTTGATTATCTTTCCTGGTATTCTGTATTCCATGCCTAAGCAAAACCTCTCATGGTACTGGAGCATTGCTTCCTCTGGAAAGCTACGTCAGCTCCAGTTTCGTCAGTCTCTGACTCCTCTGAACTTCCAAAGCACAAGTTATTTTTGCCTTTTCGTCCTATGGACACTTCACATTCTGATGTAACCTACGAGTCCCTCTTAGAAAGAATGAAAAATGTCTTTTAAATTCATAACACACAGGGGATTATAATAGAAACCAATGTATGGAAATACAGTTATCAAAATATTTTTAAAATTTGTGATATAATATATGATTCTTTATTAAGGAGAAGATCTAGTTGAAAATCTAATTACTGTAATGTCAAAGTATGGTGGCTTAATACTTTAAAGTATCCGCAACACTGAAGTATGATACGACAAACTAGAAATCTAATGACAACTCGCGAGTGCTGCTAAGACCACCGTGTGTGTGTGTGTGTGTGTGTGTGTGTGTGTGTGTGTGTGTGTGGTGTTTTCCTACATTCATAATGGAAGAAAATGCAAGATTTCAGTTACAGCCTAGTGAATATTCCTGAATTCTACCAGGTTGAGAACCCCTGATTTATAACTTAGAGAAATCTCTTATCACCTGTCTTATTATTGCAACTAGTTGGTAAAATCATGACACTGACACTCGTTTTCTCTATAACTTCTTCAGAGAAGAGACTAGTTCTTAGCCCTTTGTAGTAGCTGAACCACAAGTTTTTGAGCATAATGAAATGAAATTAAACACCAACTTATGTGTAGCTAAAAATGTGCCAAGCCAACCACAAGCAGTCCCAGAATTAGTTTTATTTTTCTTTGACGTAATTTCTATTTTGCTTTGTAACATACGTCATTGCTTTCATTCCTGTCTCTTCTGGTAAATGGTGTATTCTTAGGGATGGATTCTGCAACAGGCTCTCTCTGTTCAGGTAATGAGAGCTTAAACTCAAGTGGCCATAATAGGACATCTGTGGAATAGGTTAATATAATATAATGAAAAGGAAGAATTGACATATTTCTCAAGAGAGTAAGGAGAGTCAAAGTTTGATGCAAGATTTTGGACTAGAGATTCTTGGAAAATTAGTAAGAAAGCTAAAGTACAGTGAATGTGGTTGGGGGCTCACAACATAATATTCTTTCATTCCTTTCTCAATTGAAATTACAATGTCTTCCTCCTTTAGAATGCAACACAATCTGTACTCATCTGAAAGGTGAACTATGATAATACAGAAAATTGGCTTTGAAAATTCTAAAACATGAGTCACATTTCCACATAAGTATTCTGAAGAAACCATACTTTTTTCTTTCAATCATAGTGGGTAAAAACAAGATCAACTAAAATCACCGTCTTGTGGTGAGATTTATGCTCATATATTGTACTTTCCATCTTTATTTCTGGAAGGTGGCAGGTAGGGGCTTTTGGTGGGAATTTAAAACATAGAAGAAAGGGATGTTGTGATGCTTTCTTCATCTATTCTATGTAGGATTATCCATGTTGCACAATTAGAATTAAAATATATCTTTCTAGGGAGATAAATTTATGTGTGTTGAATTTGCAGTGTTGAGATCACATGCAGATCACTGGGAAGTTAGAAAAAAAGGACTGGAATTCCAAAGAGAATTAAACAATTGCTTCCTTGTCCAGGAATGTAGATATTTTTTGTTTGCCATACTTTACGTAGTGCAAGGTATATTAATCGGAGTTTCTATAATGTAGTCGTTAAGAACATAGACTCTGGAATTAAACAGACTGAGGTTATATTTCAACTTACTACCTATAATACACTTAGTATGATGTCTGGATCATAAAAGGTACTCAATGAATATAAATATATTGTTACTGAATGGTTGACTGAGGTCATAGGCTGTGATGAGGTTTTGAAAATCTTCCTTTCAGAGGATAGCTGACTTCTATAAGGAAAAAAAAAAAAGTAATGCGTAAATTTGCTGAAGATATTGTGGAAAGAAAATGGAATAAATTATCCTTGTGGAAGAAACCAAGAGTAAGGTAAAAGAAAATCAGAAGAGAAATTGTAGAAGGAGTTACTGGAGAGCAGAAATGGAATTATGATAATGTGGTAACACTTCAGTCTTATAGAGACAAAATTTCAAGAAAAATTAAATCTGAGAAATTTCACTGAATTTAATAATTGGAAGAATATTGATAAAAGTGCTGGCTTACCAGAGTTCTGGAAATATGATTGAGGAACATGAAGGAAGTTGAAGCAGTAAATATAGAACAAACTTTTTGTCAGTGACTGGAAATTAAAAGATTAGAGAGTAGATGGAGGTGTGGCAAAGTCATGAAAACTTTTTGGTTTTGCTTTTGGTTTTGCTTTTGAGACCAAACAAAGGTTAGACAAACCTTTGGAGAAGGGGTGGAGAGGACTAAGGATACGAACAAAAGATGAGATAATTGATAAAGCTATGTCTCAAAAGAAATGGGAAAAGGTGAATGTAGAGTCAAATTGAAGGATGACTTTTAGAAAGGGGGAGAGACACATATCTTTCTGACTCAAGAAAGAATGATTTAAAAATGGGTGGAGTTAGAATTGAAGGTCATAAACTGGTAGATGAAGAAATTCCAACCAGATGACCTGAACATATTCACTAAGGTGTAAGGTGTAAAATACAAAGAGACGTGCACTGCTGTCCTCCTGGTCCAAGAGCCAACCCAGAAGGGTCAAACTTAGTACTCCTTCCCATAGAAATTCCTGAGGCCAAAGAAAACAGGGTAGTGTGTAGCTTTCCCGCTAAGTATGAAGAATGGCATGAATGAAGAATAGTGACTGAAAGTAAAAGGGACAATGTACAAGGAAGTACTTCAAAAACAAGAGAAATTTCTAAGCAAATGGTGCATGGATATGGGTCAGTTAAATCAGGTTTGCCTACTTCACAGTTAAATATAAATTCTAAGAGTTAATGGATATAAGTGTAAAGTTAATTTCATTAGACCAGATGGAGGGATAGGGTGACGGAAAAGAGTTACTTTACTTTTACATGTTGGCATTCCAAGAAGCCACGATTTACAAATGCCCCATATGAAATACAGCTTTTAAAATACTGAGACCCATTGGACTTCAATAGAATTCTGACACGTACGTGTAGAACAATTCTAATTCCTTCTGGTTTCCCATTCTTCTCTTGCATTATGCAGTGCTGACAGAGCAGCCACATTTCCCAAGAGCTCCCTTTTCCTCAGCCCAGATGTTGCTCCAGTTGTGACTTTTAAAAACTGAATATTTCAGATTTACCCATTGCTTTCTTTTCACGATGTGACTAATTCAAACTATGGCCGAAGGTTGACCAGGTCTCTAAGACAAAGAGTCAAGCAACTGCCTTGCTCTTCCATCCATGAAGAACTTCTCAGGGAGTCAGGGGTTGTCCCTCAATTACTAGATACTTTTCTGTAACAAGTCAAGTACCAGTTGAGACACATTTTTACTTACAAGTTAATTTTATTTTTTTATTATTCCTGACATGTGCACCATTCTTTTACCTTAGAGGAAAATGCATTATATTAGATAAGTGCATATTGTAAATTTTATTTTACAGGACATCTTTCTTCTCAGAGTGAAAGAATAATCCTAATGTATTTGTGCTGAACACTCTTTACATGTAGATAGAGGTGTTTTATTTCTGACACCTCCCTGGGTCAATCAGGTGTGTCTTTGATCTCCTTGCAGACTACAGGCTTGAGGTTTGAATGTAAAATGCTAAGAGATATTTACATCCATTCAGATTACTATTTTTAGAAAAGCGTGGATGGTACAATGGGTAAGGGAGTGGAGGAGAGTAAAAAATTCTAAGGAAAACAAATGCAGACCAGATGTTAGTTGGCAAGTTTCCACTCTGCAGACACTGGGCTGCCAGATGAGGTTAAAGAGCATGGATACCAACTTAATTTAATAAAGAATTAGATGCTCTTCAGTGGTAAGGCCAGTGCTAATTGAGACAAATAATGATGATATGAAATTGCATTTTCTTTTCTTCTTTATCCTTGTCCCTCATTTTTATTTGGGAAAAAATAAATATTCTTAGACATGATCAGGATTCACAATGACCCCCAACTTGCCTGCGCTTTAAACATCCAAAGACTGTTGTAAAGAAGGCTTAATGTCCCTATGATTTCACTTCTCTGGGGTTCCTTCTAAGGATGGGGGCATGGCTCAAGAGCCCCATAGGAAGGAAGAAAATGACATAAAAGGGAATACTATGCATAATTAACACACGAACTTGGGTTCATCAATATTCTTTTGAACACATGCTATGTGTCCAGCATGTGTTTCACTCAGGTTCAGAGAAGCTCCATATTGCAGTTATATTTGTTCAGGTTCTAGATGGGAAAACTTGAGTACACATATACTGTGCGATCTGATGAAGTTCACAGTTCTGAGTGGCAGATGAAAATTTTAATCACAAGTCCCTTTACTACTAGCCCAATGTATTATTACTCTTCCCCATACTTGCCATATAGCTGGTATCAGCATTGTATTCGTTTCATGTAGCTGCTGAAAGTTACCGTAAAGCTAGTAGCTTAAAATAACACATATCTATTGTTTTACTGTCCTCTTCATTAAAAGTCTGATACAGGTCTCACTGGGCTAAAATTAAGGTGCCAGCAGTGCCATGTTTCTTTATGGAGACTCTAAGGGGTAATTCATTTCCTTGGTTGCTTTTTTATTTTATCTATCATCTATCTATCTATCTATCATCTATCTATCTATTATCTATCTATTATCTATCAATCTATCTATTATCTATATATCTATTATCATCTATTATCTATCTACCTATTATCTATCTATCTATTATCTATCTATTTATTATCTATCTATCTATCTATCTATCTATCTATCTATCTATCTATTTCAGCTTCTGTGGACCAAGAGCATTCCTTGGATTATAGCCACCTTTCTCCATCTTCATAGCCAGAAATGTTGCATCTCTCCTTTATTTTTTCATCACATTTCCACCTGACTCTACTAACCTACCTTCCTCTTCCACTTTTAAGAAAAATTGTAATTATTTTAGGCTCATCTGAATCATCCAGGATACTCTCCCTATCTCAAGGTCCCTAACTGAATCACATCTGCAAAATCCCTTTTACCATGGAAGGTAATATAGTCACAGGTTCCAATGATTAGCACTTAGACATCCTAGGACATTATTCTGCCTACCACAAACATATAACCTCTCAACTCCTTTAATGAACCTTCCCCACTACCCCATCCAACACTGTTCCCAGGATTCATCTTGCTATTCTGTTTGTGCCTTTTCTTCTTTACTCAGTTCTGCCTACTAAATGCCACTCTTGATTCTTATGTTCTAGAATAGATCCATGGTGAAGGTGTAATCTTCTTGATTCTCTTTATGGCTTGTGCAAGTGAGTGTGATACTTCTTAAGGAGAGAAGGATACAGAATAAGGTCTTTTCTGTGGATAGTTCATAACACAGACAAAATACGTGGGCAACATTGTTGTTACAGGCTGACTTCTGGGAAAGCAGGCTCTGAGATGGAGTTTAACATTCAAGTTATTCATTAAAAAGTTAGAACCAACATCTGAGGAAGGGATAAAAAGGAAACAGAAGTGAGCAGGGAGAGAAGTTGAGCTGTGAAGCAGGACTCAAAACATCCTTGAATAACCCAGTGGGGCTGGAGAAGCAGGTTTTTACTTCTGCAGTGACTGCTTTTCGAAAGCATTGACTCTCTCAGTTGCTGAGGCTCGTCCTTTCTTTAAGGAGGATCTGGGTGGTACATCACAGTGTCCACCAATTTTCTTCTTTTCTTATGTTCTCCTCTTTTCTCTTCTTGGCTTTGTTTTCTTCTCCCTTTTTATTTTTACTTTGTTGTTTTCCTTCAACTCGCATTTCCTTACCTCCAGTAGTTTTGTGTCTATAGAGTTTTCTGTGCATAAATATTAAATGTGCTCATTTGGGTTATGCAGAAGACACGGGGCAGGTTTCATGGCTTACATGGTATGCCCCTTACTCAAGATATTATACAATAGCATATAATCACATCATAGAAGGTAACTAGGGCCAAGAGTATATTTAGTGTGGTTTATAGCCCTCCAACAAGTTGAAATCTTTTTTTTTTTTTTTTGCGGTTCATGGGCCTCTTGCTGTTGTGGCCTTTCCCGTTACAGAGCACAGGCTCCGAACGAGCAGGCTCAGCAGCCATGGCTCACAAGCCCAGCCGCTCCGCGGCATGTGGGATCCTCCCAGACCGGGGCACGAACTCGTGTTCCCTGCATCGGTAGGCAGACTCTCAACCACTGCGCCACCAGGGAAGCCCCAAGTTGAAATCTTTTTGTGTTTAATCTCACAGATTTTCCTTTGAGATCTGATCAAAATATGCAATTTTCTCCATATTTTATTCCTTTACTTGTTTCCTTTTATCATGTTATCCTTCTGCATTTCACCATCCACCCAAAGGCAACTATTTTAGTGTATGTAATGGGTATAGTTTTGTGTGCTTTTTGTGTTGTTTCAAAGACAGTATGGTACTGGCACAAAAACAGAAATATAGATCAATGGAACAGGATAGAAAGCCCAGAGATAAACCCACGCACATATGGTCACCTTATTTTTGATAAAGAAGGCAAGAATATACAATGGAGAAAAGACAGCCTCTTCAATAAATGGTGCTACACGTAAAAGAATGAAATTAGAAGACTTCCTAACACCATACACAAAAATAAACTCAGAACGGATTAAAGACCTAAATGTAAGGCCAGACACTATAAAACTCTTAGAGGAAAACATAGGAAAAACACTCTTTGACATAAATCACAGCAAGATCCTTTTTGACCCACCTCCTAGAGAAACGGAAATAAAAACAAAAATAAACAAATGGGACCTAATGAAACTTAAAAGCTTTTGCACAGCAAAGGAAACCATAAACAAGACCAAAAGACAACCTTCAGAATAGGAGAAAATATTTGCAAACAAAGCAACTGACAAAGGATTAATCTCCAAAATATACAAGCAACTCATGCAGCTCAATATCAAAAAAAAACAAACAACCCAATCCAAAAATGGGTGGAAGACCTAAATAGACATTTCTCCAAAGAAGATATACAGATGGCCAACAAATGCATGAAAGGATGCTCAACATCACTAATCATTAGAGAAATGCAAATCAAAACCACAATGAGGTATCACCTCACACTGGTCAGAATGGCCATCATTAAAAAATCTACAAACAATAAATGCTGGAGAGGGTGTGAAGAAAAAGGAACCCTCTTGCACTGTTGGTGGGAATGTAAATTGATACAGCCACTATGGAGAACAGTATGGAAGTTCCTTAAAAAACTAAAAATAGAACTACCATATGACCCAGCACTCCCACTACTGGGCATATACTCAGAGAAAACCATAATTCAAAAAGAGTCATGTACCACAATGTTCATTGCAGCTCTATTTACAATAGCCAGGACATGGAAGCAACCTAATTGTCCATCGACAGATGAATGGATAAAGAAGATGTGGCACATATATACAATGGAATATTACTCAGCCATAAAAAGAAATGAAATTGAGTTATTTGTAGTGAGGTGGATGGACCTAGAGACTGTCATACAGAGTGAAGTAAGTCAGAAAGAGAAAAACAAATACCGTATGCTAACACATATATATGGAATCTAAAAGAAAAAAAAAATTGTTCTGATGAACCTAGGGGCAGGACAGGAATAAAGATGCAGACATAGAGAATGGACTCGAGGACACAGGGAGGGGGAAGGGTAAGCTGGGACGAAGTGAGAGAGTGACATGGACATATAGACACTACCAAATGTAAAATAGATAGCTAGTGGGAAGCAGCCGCATAGCACAGGGAGATCAGCTCAGTGCTTTGTGACCACCTAGAGGGGTGGGATAGGAGGGTGGGAGGGAGACATAAGAGGGAGGGGATATGGGAATATATGTATACATATAACTGATTCACTTTGTTACACAGCAGAAACGAACACACCATTGTAAAGCAATTATACTCCAATGAAGTTGTTAAAAATTTAAAAAAAAAGTGTATTGTTATTTTGTGCACTACATTGACTACTTCTCTCAGATAGCTGAGTAAAACGATTCTTCCACTAATGTTGCCATGCTTTATCCAACCCCAGCAACCAGAACTTAATTACATAAAATCAGAAGTCAAATATTATAACTCTATGCCTTTAATGTTTCTTGCCTTCAACAGTTTTTTATACCCTCTTGCTAGCTTCCTAGTTCAACCTGTGATTCTCTAACTTTTCAACTGCAGCAACCTCTTTCTACTTCCAATTTCTGCCTACAGTTTACTCCCAATCATTTCCATTCTATAAGTTTCCAAAAGGACAATCATCCTGTTCCACAGGTCTAAATATGCTTGGAAATCTTTAATATGCCTTTGTTGCTTATTTTATTTTCACAAAATATCCTGTTTCTATCAAATATTCACCAAATACGAGACCTTGTAAAATATACAAGTTTATACTACCCAACTGTATCTTTGGTTTTCTTGTTACCATGTCTGTGTCTTTGTGAGCCTCTTTGCTTGTCATGTTCTCCCTGAATATGACGTGTGAATCTTTCTTATACTTCAGAGATTTTCTCCACAATCCCTGCTCTCTAAATCCTCCCTTTATTTCTCTCCCAGATATCTTCTCTCCCCCCCTTCTGTCTCTCTCTCTCTTTCTCTCTCCCTCTCTCTCATATTTATAAGTGCTTGCTTTTATACTCAGGTAGTCCAGAACACGTTCTGTTTCGTATCATATGAGCCAATCCAATCAGAATATAAACCCCATGAGGACAAGGACACAATCTCTTATACAGTACACTCTGCACATCTTATACAGGGCTCTGAAAACATTAAATGTTGTATAAATTACTGTTGAGTTGCATTGAAAATGTAAATACTCTTGCTGATTGAACTGAGCTTAGCCTAAAAGGAGTTGGAAATTGTGAAATAAAGAGTCATTAAGTATTTAGAAAATCACCAGAGAAGAAACTACAGCCAGAGTGTTCATCCTCAGAGGTCATATTTGGTAACTATTTGGTTCTTTTCTAAGACACACTCATTATTTTTACAGCTGGAGAAGCCTGAGAAAATGTTCTGGTTTGAGAGATCACCTTTTTCACAGGCTGATGCCAAGCTAAAATAAATTTCATGAAAAAAGAAATATTCCAAAGCAAACCAGGAAATAACAAACAGAAAATGCCCTTTTTTTTTATACTTGTGAGTTTATTTTCTTAGCATTGACCTTTTTCCTTTCCTCTAGTTTGCTGTGTCTTATTATTAGGAAAAATTGGCACTAATTATTGGTTTATTCTCTACAGATGCCCATTTTTCATATGTTGCAGATTCTGTAGTGTGATTATTTATCAGAAGCACTTTGTTACAGGAAATCTTTTCTCTCTCTATTCCTATTTGGATCCAGATTGGATATATTTCCCCCCTGCTCCCAAGCTCCTTTCTCACACAGCAGTATATCTGGGTGTCTCATGGTATCAGTGACCATATTTTCTCACAAACAGAGTAGAATTTGGTGACATAAATAAAATTTAGAGTGACAAAGAGTTAAAAAAAAAAAGAAAGAAACTCTGGACATTAGTATAGCATGTGTAAACTATAAAAGAGCTTTTGCAAAACTCTATTGTAGAAAACATGTATCCTGACTCCACCATCTACTGGTAAATATGATATATATCCTCCTTGGAGATTAAACATGCTTGTTCGTATTTAAGGTTCTGAGAAGTCCTACATAAAGGAAACCTGTTAAAATATTTTTTTCATAACCAGGGCTTTATTTTTGCCTTATATTAATTTCCACTTTTTAAAAAATGGACAGTTTATTAGCATTTATAAAATACCTGAGAACTGAAAATTTATACCAAATTAGATTTAGCTTCAGATAAAAATGACAAGAATATTATAGTGTTTGTAAAAGATGGCAGTTTATTTCTCTTTTATGGGTAAATAAGTTCAAAAGTAGACATTACATAGCTAATATGGTGGCTCCATAGTGTTACTGGGGACACAAGGTCCTATTTTTCCAGCCTATCATTATAACATGTTTTTCTTTTCATGGTCATTTCATAGTAAACAATGGTTGATGATGTTCTGATGCTTAAATTGGTGCTGGATCCCAGAAGAAGGAGGAATAACAAGATGACAAAACTGGGATGAAATCCTTTTTAAGGGAACTTTCTAGAATTACCACTGGCCATTACTACATATAGTACTTTGAATGGCACTTGGTCACATGGTTACATGTAGTTCCAAAGGTGGAAGAAAATGCAGTCCTTAATCCTGGGTGGGAGAAAGGACAGTTTGGATGTAGTGGAAAACTATCAATCTCTTCGAAAATTACTATAAACCTAAAGTGTTGAATTAAGTTACCATTGTGCTGATTAGCCTAATTTTCCAGCCTTCCTTTATTTATAACTTCTGGTAGTTTCTTTTTGCATGTGGAAGATAGAATGAAAAGATGATGCAATATTGGAGGCAGGGAGACCAATAGGAAGCTTCTATGCTGTTCTAGGTAAGAAATATAAATGTCTTTGATTGCAGGAGTGTCAATAATGTTAAGTGATCAGATTCAGGGTATGTTATGAAGGTACATCCTCCTGGATTTTCTGATTTATTAGATGTACAATATGAAGGAAATAGATGAATCCAAGATAACTTCTAGATTTTAAGACAGAACAACTGAGTGAAAAAAAAGTGCCAGTTACTTTGATTAATGAAAGCTTGTGGGAAGAGTCAATCGGGGCATGTGGAGAAAAATAGCTCTTGCCAAAATACTTTTGAAATGCTTACTGGACTCCCAAAAGCAAGCATAAAATAAGCATATGCACTTATGACTATAGGGAAGAAATGGTGTCAGGGAACAGAGCCCTGGAACACCCTAAAATTTATTGAAGAGGTAAAAGAGAGATAGAAAAAGATCATGAGAAGGAGCATTCAGTAAGGTTGAAAAAGTTTGGGTCACACAAACCAAGACAGGAAAATGTTTTTAGAACAAAGGAATAAGGCCATCAACTCAAATGAGTATGTGAGTTTTGGTAAGATAAGGACAGAATATTACCCGTGGGTTCTGACAATAACGGGTTCACTGGTGGCCTGGGTGAGGGAGATTTTAGTGAGACGTTGGGATTAAAAGTCCCATCAGAGTGTTCTGGAAAGGGATTGAATGGCAAGGAAGAGGAGTCAGGAAGAGTAGGTGATATTAAAGAGCTTCGTGTTGAAACGTATCAGGGGCTTAGGATCCTAGCTAGAGGAATCAGGAGGTCAAGATTTCGTTGCATGTGCGTTTTGTTTGTTTGTTTTAACAGGTCTGCTCTTAAAACATGCTTTTTTATGCCCATAGGAAAGACTGATTAGGAAGAGAGTAATCTGTGACACAATAGAGTAAAAGAAAATGGGTGTACTGGTAAATGTCAATGGTACCAAGATAAACACAGAATTATAATCAATTTTTCCAGACCAGAAATACTCCACATAATAAAATAAAATGATAACATAGGTTGGATTTCAGGATGTGGTACAACGGTTAAGACTGACTTAGCCCATCATGCTCCACAATTAATGATGTGCAGTTGATAAAGATGAAGAATTTGCCCTAAAAGAAGTTGAGAAGAGTCCAGAAAAAAAAAAAGTGTTATGTTTTAGCTACTTCTTCAGAAGAAAACTGACACAATTCCTAGGGAAAAAAAACAGAAGAGGGAGGTCATGCAGTGCCCTCCATTTCTAAAACCACTCTAGGGGACACAAAAATGAAAAGGAGCCTATGGTTTGAGATGATCTTAATCATTTATAAAAGATAAGGGGTCAACAACTATAGACATGTGGGTAAAGATTCAAGACTGCAGATGAGGCTCTTCTTGAAATCTATAGTATGAAACTCACTATGAGGATACAAGGGAGGTCAACCCCAGTGAATCTCATAAAAGTGAAATTAAAAATATGTGAAATATGTGTGAAAGCAAAGATTAAAGCATATCTCCAGTGAAAGTGATACAAATAGTCTGAAAGGAGTTATAATAAAATCAATGACTTTAGAAGGTGAGTTTTTTGGTGTTGGTCCAGCCCTTTCCCCAATTTTGAACAGTTAATAGACAAAATTCCCTATGCACAGTTATCATGTTGCAGAAGGACACTGTGTGACTTGGGGGTATATCTGTGACACCAAGTCAACAAACCATGTCACAGATTCTAATCAAGATGCTTGCTATGATGGCTTCGCTGTAGTTTCTAGTTCAAGGCACCTAAATGGCTTCAGCATACAAATCGATGGGTTACTAAAAAATATTTGGAAATAATGTGAAAACTAATTCACAAATTTCTGTTCAGATCATTTTGGTTGATAATTTTATATTCTCAAGTACACAAAAAAATATTCCTTGGGAGTCATTTCTGTTCAGTGTTTGAATTTCATAACACTTATTAGACTTATGCAATCTTTCTAATTCCTCCTGCCCCCCCACACCCTGCCCCAGAGTATTTTCACCTTTCACATGTGGATTTGCTTTGGTCTCAGGACATCTCAGGGAGGTGGATTGGATGGCCATATTCATCTGCATTTTATAAACCAGAAGCTTCTTCAGAATGGGAAGTACTTGAACTCCTATAGCCAAAGAAACCTCCATGAATGGCCTGTGGAAGACCTGTCATTCCAGTTGGAACTACCTATATCTGGTCATATCTGAACTCTTTAAAGACATGTTCTTTAGCAAAATTGCTTCAAATATTAGAGATCTGGCATTTCAGCCATGCACGCTTATACATGCAAATACATTGACCTGGAAGTCATGTTACAGAAAGGGAGCAAAATATAAATTCATACAGCAACTACATAATTTATGTGTAAGATTATGTATTTCTTTATAAGACATAGAGAAAGTATAGATACTTTAAAATATCCTCAAAGATCTCACTTTATCAAAACTAACTGGACTTTAAATTCACAAATAGTTTTCTCTCATACAACAATTAAAAGCTGCTGTTACTTCTCAGAAAAAGAAAGAAAAGAAACAAGAAAATAAATTTGAAAGAGATTTTTCCTTCTTTTAGTTATACTTTTGGTATACTTTTCATTCTGAGCTTTTATTGTGGTAGTCGTAAAATAATCATTTTCTGATTATTTTTCTCCACAATCTTAATTTTCTTCTCTTTATCTACTTAATTATTAGTTATAATTTTCATTGTCTTTTACATAAATAAGAGGGAGTAATTTTGAGATACTAAAATACGACTCCAAAGAAACTTCTATGGAATGTCTTTTCTTGTAAATTAATGTTTAAGCAAATTGATCCACAGACATACAGTTTGAAAAATCTCAAGACGGTTTTGAAAATTTTACTGCATACTTTAGGCCCTAAAAATGAAGCACCAGATGCAGAAAGCTAAATCGCACATTTTGAATCTAAAAATCTTTACCTCAGAAAAAATACTTGATTCCTTGTCCTCTTTTACCACATAGTTGGTTTATGTGTGTGTGTGTTTTAATATAGAGCCCAGTTATGACATAATATTTGTTTTCTTTTGTATTCTCCCAACTGGCTGAAAATTACCCAGATGAATAATCTGGCACTAGTTTTCTGTTCCTGTCTCTGTAGCCTGGCATTAGCAGTTGAACTGCTCACTTAACTCTCTCCTCCACTCCAGCTTCAAGGGCTCCATGCAGAACTGTACCTTAGCACCAAGTACTATTTAGTTGCCTATAAGAAAAACTCTTTTGCTCAGAAAAACTCCATTTGTCAATGAATGCACCTAAATACCATCATTTGTGATCCAAGTGTCAAATGGAATATTTTGGGAACTGTGTGTAAATTTTCTGGCACCCTCTGCTTCTAGGCGAATATTCTGTGATATTGCATTCTGAATGTAGATTTCCACAGAACACAGAAGAATGCCAAAGTCCTAAGTACCATGTGGTCTGGCCAATCCATGAAATAAAGCCTTTTCAAATTGTATAGAAATATATGTTAATTGAAAGCACTTTCACAGTTGTCATATTTTTTTCACAATAACTGTAGGATAACGGTAAAGCAGACAATAATTATATCCATTTTATAGATGGAGAGACTCATGTGATGATTCCCATCTCAATTTTCTTTTTTCTTTTAATATCACCAGTGTTCTCTCAAAGAACCTTGATGTTTCCTTGGAAGTTCATCTATTCATTACTTTTCAATAGAATCCATCGAGATGTTACTAGGATTCATCTTTACCCTTCCATTTCTGGAGTTAACATTCTAGATTACAGGGCTTCCCTTGTGGCACAGTGGTTAAGAATCTGCCTGCCAGTGCAGGGGACACAGGTTTGAGCCCTGGTCCAGGAAGATTTTACATGCCATGGAGCAACTAAGCCCGTGCACCAAAACTACTGAGCCTGTGCTCTAGAGCCCACAAGCCACAACTACTGAGTCTGTGTGCGACAACTACTGAAGCTTGTGCTCCTAGAGCCCATGCTCTGAAACAAGGGAAGCCACCGCAGTGAGAAGCCTGTGCACCGCAACGAAGAGTAGCCCCTGCTCACAGCAACTAGAGAAAGCCCATGCACAGCCATGAAGACCCTACACAGCCAAAAATAACATAAATAAAATAAGTTTATTTTAAAAAATTCTAGAACACAGATTTTTGCCACGTGCCTAGATTACTTCCATAACTTTCCAGATGTTCTCCCTAGCTATGTTCTCTTCTCCTTTTAGGTGGTGTCCAGAAGTTAGACAGTTATAGGAGAGTGGTTAAATAAAAAATTAAAAAGTTCCAGAGAAAGGGAATGCTAGCTTGGCATATTCTTGAGAAACTATAAGACATTTACTATCACTGGAGACTGGAGTACAAAATCAGGACTTGTGTGAGATGGGGCTGGAGAAGAAAATGGGAGTAAGTCATATAGACATTTACAATCCATGTCAAGGAACGTTTATCCTGAAAGCAAGGAGGTTTTAAGAGTTTTATATGTGAAAATGACATAATCAAATATGGATGCTTGCAAGTTCAATCAACACCCAAATTATAAAATGAGATAATATATTAGTGCATAAGGAGAACAGTACACTACAAAGGATGAAAGATAATTGGAAGACTGTGTCAGTAAACTAGTCAAGTGATTATGGTATTCTGTATTAAATTACTGGCAATGGAGTGAATAAAATGGATTGCTTTAAAAATACACAGGAAATAGATTTAAAATACATGGTTAATGATTGGAAGTAGAAGTAACTATTGAAAAAGTCAAGAATAATTCATAAAGTCTCACTTTAGAACTAGTTTATGATGATGATTTCCCCTGAATAGATAATGCAGTATTTAAATTCCAATATGGAAATGATGAGTTTGAGATGATGGCATGCATCCAAATGGAGATGTCTTATGGACAGCTTAATGCACAGGACTGAGGTCCAGGAAAGATACAAACTTAGGTGTCATCTGTATAAATGGAGCAGCTGTTGAATGAATACACACATGGCTATAGTAGGACCTCGTATGTGCAGGATGCTAAGAAGCATACTGTTTATACTTCATTGGTCTTGTCTACTTTGGACACCAGTTTGAGGTCAAATATATAAAATAATTCTTTGTCCATAAGGGGTAACATAAATTTTATCAAAACAATAAAAAGTGTAGTACAAAGCATTAAAATTAATATATATGGTCATGTACTTACTATGAACAAGGCATTATTTTATTTTATTTTCCAGAAAAGATATTTTATTTTATTCATTTATTTTTATTTTGTTGAAGTATAGTCACTTTATACTGTTATGTCATTTTCTGCTATACAGTAAAGTGAATATGTATACATATATCCTCTCTTTTCTGGATTTCCTTCCCATTTAGGTTACCACAAAGCACCAAGTAGAGTTCCCTGTGCTATACAGTAGGCTCGTACCTGGTACGATTTCAATTTTCTTAAATTTACCAAGGCTTGATTTGTGACCCAAGGTATGATCTATCCTGGAGAATCTTCCAAGAGCACTTGAGAAGAAAATGTATTCTGTTGTTTTTGGATGGACTGTCCTATAAATATCAATTAAGTCCATCTTGTTTAATGTATCATTTAAAGCTTGTGTTTCCTTTTTATTTTCATTTTGGATGATCTGTCCATTGGTGAAAGTGGGGTGTTAAAGTCCCCTACTATGATTGTGTTACTGTCTATTTCCCCTTTTATGGCTGTTAGCATTTGCCTTATGTATTGAGGTGCTCCTATATTGGTTGCATAAATATTTACAATTGTTATATCTTCTTCTTGGATTGATCCTTTGATCATTATGTAGTGTCCTTCTTTGTCTCTTATAATAGCCTTTATTTTAAAGTCTATTTTGTCTCATATGAGAATTGCTACTCCACTTCTCCTTTGATTTACATTTGCATGGAATATCTTTTTCCATCCCCTCACTTTCAGTCAGTATGTGTCCCTAGGTCTGAAGTGGGTCTCCTGTAGACAGCATATATATGGGTCCTGTTTTTATATCCATTCAGTCAGCCTATGTCTCTTGGTTGGAGCATTTAATACATTTACATTTAAGGTAATTATCAATATGTGTGTTCCTGTTATCATTTTCTTAATTGTTTGGGGTTTGTTTTTGTTGGTCTTTTCCTTCCCTTGTGTTTCCTACCTAGAGAAGTTCCTTTAGCATTTGTTGTAAAGCTGCTTTGCTGGTGTTGAATTCTCTTAGCTTTTGCTTGTCTGTAAAGCTTTTAATTTCTCCATCGAATCTGAATGAGATCCTTGCTGGGTAGAGTAATCTTGGGTGTAGGTTTTTCCCTTTCATCACTTTAACTATTTCCTGCCACTCCCTTCTGGCTTGCAGAATTTCTGCTGGAAGGTCAGCTGTTAACCTTATGGGGATTCCCTTGTGTGTTATTTGTTGTTTTTCCCATGCTGCTTTTAATATTTTTTCTTTGTATTTAATTTTTGATAGGTTAATATGTGTCTGGGTGTGTTTCTCCTTGGATTTATCCTGTATGGGACTCTCTGCACTTCCTGGACTTGATTATTTCCTTTCCTATATTAGGGACATTTTCAACTATAATCTCTTCAAGTATTTTCTTAGTCCCATTCATATTCTCTTCTTCCTCTAGGACCCCTATAATTGAAATGTTGGTGCATTTAGTGTTTTCCCAGTGGTCTCTGAGACTGTCCTCAATTCTTTTCATTCTTTTTTCTTTATTCTGCTCTGTGGTAGTTACTTCCACTATTTTATATTCCAGGTCACTTATCCGTTCTTCTGCCTCAGTTATTCTGCTATTGATTCCTTCTAGAGAATTTTTAATTTCATTTATTGTGTTGTTTATCGTTGTTCGTTTTTTCTTTAGTTCTTCTAGGTTCTTGTTAAACGTTTCTTGTATTTTCTCCATTCTATTTCCATGATTTTGGATGAACTTTACTATCATTACTCTGAATTCTTTTTCAGGTAGACTGCCTATTTCTTCTTCATTTGTTCAGTCTGGTGGATTTTTACCTTGTTCCTTCATCTGCTGTGTGTTTCTCTGTCTTCTCATTTTGCTGAACTTACTGTGTTTGGAGTCTCCTTTTCACAGGCTGCAGGTTCATAGTCCCCTCTGGTTTTGGTGTCTGACCCCAGTGGCTACGTTTCTAAGGTTAGTTCAGTGGGTTGTGTAGGCTTCCTGGTGGAGGGGACTTCTGCCTGTGTTCTGGTGGATGAGGCTAGATCTTGTCTTTGTGGTGGGCAGGACCACATCTTGTGGTGTATTTTGAGGTGTCTGTGACCTTATTATGATTTTAGGCAGCCTCTCTGCTAATGGGTGGTGTTGGGTTCCTGCCTTGCTAGTTGTTTGGCCTAGGGTGTCCAGCACTGTAGCTTGCTGGTCGTTGAGTGGAGCTGGTTCTTAGCATTGAGAAGAAGATCTCTGGGAGAGATTTCGCTGTATGATATGATGTGGGGCCGGGAGGTCTCTGGTGGACTAATGTCCTGAACTCGGCTCTCCCACCTCAGAGGCTCAGGCCTGACACCTGGCTGGAGCACCAAGACCCTGTCAGCCACACAGCTTTACCATTTAGGAGTCCAGCTGCTGATGATCAGAGTGCCATCCGTGAAACAGCTCCCACTCCTCAGAGCAGAGCAAGAAATGCCTGCTCGTAGGTGGTAGCAACTTCGTTCTACAATTTCTTTTTCCTTGTTAAGTCACCTTTTCCCGTAAAGGAAACACTTTACAACCTCTCTTTGGTATATCCAAATTACCAGAATCACTATTCCAACCTTTGGGCCCTGTTATTAATTAAATAATGGTCGCTTGAGTACAAGCACAGTGATACTGCAATGGCCAATCTGATAACCAAGATGGCTGCTAAGTCTGAATTCATTTTTTAGTTCTACCCTTTCTTGATGGAGTCTTCAGCATTTTCTATATCGAGTATAGTCATTTGCAAATAGTGAATTTTACTTCTACCTTTCCAATTTGGATGACTCATTTCTTTTTGTTGCCTAATTGCTCTGGCTAGGAGTTCCAATACTATGTTGAGTAGAAGTGGTGAGAGTAGATGTCTTTTTTCTGATCTTAGAGGAAATGCTTTCAGTTTATCGCCATGGAGAATGAGGTTCACTGTGGCCTTGTCCTGTATGGTTTTTATTATATTGAGGTACATTCCCTCCACACACTTTGTTAAGGGTTTTCTTTTATTTTTTGATCATAAATTGATGTTGAATTTTCTCAAATATTTTTCTGCATCTATTGAGGGGATCATATAATTTTTATTCTCTATTTTGTTAATGTGGTGTTATCACATCACCTGGTCTGCAGATGTTGAAACATCCGTGCATCCCTGAAATAAATCCTACTTGATCATGGTGTATGAACCATTTAATCTATTGCTGAATTCAGTTTACTAATATTTTCTTGAGGATTTTTATATCTATATTTATCAGGAATATTGGTCTTTAATCTGCCCGCCCCCCCCCCAAATATCTATCTCTCTCTTCCTATCTTCTCTCTCTCTTGGCATTCTTTCCTAGTTTTGGTATCAGCATAATGGCCTTATAAAATGTATTTGGAAGAGTTCCCCTTTCTTTTAATTTTTGGAAGAGTTTGAGAAAAATTGATAATTAGTTCTCTTTGAACATTAGGTAGAATCCACCAGTGAAGCCATCTGGTCCTGGACTAGTTTTTTGGGAGGTTTTTGATGACTGATTCAATCTCCTTATCAGTAATGTGTCTGTTCATTTTTCTATTTCATCATGATTCAGTCCTGATAGGTTGTATGTTTCTAGGATCTTATCCATTTCTTGTAGATTGCTCATTTTTTTTGTGTATCATTGTTCACAGCAGTCCCTTATGATTCTTTTTACTCCTGTGGTATCAGCTGTGATACTCCTCTTTCATCTTTGATTTTATTTATTTGAATCTTCTCTCTTTTTTTTCTTTTCTTGCTGAGTCTAGTCAAAAGTTCATCAATTTTGTTTATATTTTCAAGGAACCATTTCTTAGTTCCAGGAAGCCCAGAAAGTTCCAAATAAGATGAACCCAAAGAGATGCACACCAACGCATGTTATAACTAAATGTCAGAAGTTAAAGATAGGGAGAGAATATTAAACTTAGCAAGAGAAAAACAATCTGTCATATACATGGGAACCCCCATAAAACTGTCAGAAGATTTTTCAACACAAACTTTGCAGGCCTAGAAGGGAGTGGCATGATATATTCAAAGTGCTGGGAAAAAAAAATAATCTACCCAGCATAGTTGTGGCTCAGAATTTAAGGAGATATAAAGAGTCTTCCAAATAAAAAACTAAAGTAGATCATCACCACTAAACCAGTATTATAAGAAGGGGTAAAGGGACTTATTTAAGATGAAGAGAAAGAGGGGCTAATTAGTAACAAAACACATATGAAAGAATAAATCTCAATGGAAAACTAAATATATTGTAAAGGTAGTGGATTAATTACTTATAAAGCTATTATGAAGGTTAAAAGACAAAAGTAGTAAAAGTAACTATGATTACAATAATTAGTTAAGTAATATACAAGATAAAAAGACATAAAATGGGACATTAAATACATAAAGCAAAGGGGGAGAAAGTAAACATGTTGAGCTTTAGAATGAGATCAAAGTTAATTTGTTATCAACTTAAAATAGACTGTTACAGATATAAGGTGTTATATGTAAGTCTCATGGTAACCACAAAGCAAAAACCTATAGTAAATATACAAAAGATAAAGAGAAATGAATATAAGCACACTACCAAAGGAAGTGAACAAGAGAGTAAAGATACAGATAGGAACTACAAAAATAGCTAGAAAACAATTAACAAAATGGCAATAAGTACATATCTATCAATAATTATTTTAAATGTAAATTGACTAAATTCTCCAATCAAAAGACATAGAGTGGCTGAATGGATAAAAAGAAACAAAATAATACTCATCTATATGCTGACTATAAGAGACACACTTTAGATGTAAGGACACACACAGACTGAAAGTAAAGGGCTGAAAAGAGATATTCTATGCAAATGGAAACCAAAAGAAACCTGGAGAGGATATTCTTATATCAGAGAAGTTGAACTTTAAAATAAAGACTGTAGTAAGAGTCAAAGAAATGCATGACATAACAATAAAGAATTCAATCGAACAAATATTATTTTCATCCATGATAGGAGCAACTAAATATATAAAGCAAACATTAACAGACCTCAAGTGAGTAATAGATAGCAATACAATAATAGTAGAGGACTTTAGTAACCCACTTATATCAATGGATATATCATCCATAAAGAGAATTAGTAAGAAAACATCAGCCTTAAACAACATGTTAGAAAAGGTTGACTTAGATATTTACAGGACATTTCATCCAAAAGCAACAGAACACACATTCTTCTCAAGTTCACATGGAACATTTTCCAAGATAGATCACATGGTAGGCCATAAAACAAGTCTTAATAAATTTAACAGGGTTGAAATCATATCAAGCACTTTTTTCCAACCACAGTGGTATGATACTGGAAATTATGTGTAAATAACTGGAAAATTCACAAATATGTGGAGGTTAAACAACATGCTACTGAATAACCAATGGGTCAAAGAAGAAATCAAATGAGAAATAAAAAATATCTTGAGACAAACAAAAGTGGAAAAGTAATATACAAAAATTTATAGGATGCAGTAAAGAAAGTTCTAAGTGGGAAGTTCATAGTGATCAATGAAGAAAGAAGAAAAGTCTCAAATAAACAACATAACTTTGAACCTTAAGAAACAAAAAAAGAACAAGCAAAGCCCAAAGTTAGTAGAAGGAAAGAAATAACAAAACTTAGAGTGGAAATAAATGACAATAAATTTTTTAATAGACAAGATAAATGAAACTAAGAGCTGGTTCAATGTGCCTTTATAAACTGAACAGAAAATTTTTAGAAGTTGATTCTCACCTGCTCTGATTCTTTCAGAATCTAACTATAAATTTTATTGGTGGAGGAATGGAGAATACTATACTAATCCCTAGAAAGTATTATGAGGATCCCACTTTTATATATCCCACAACAATATATTTATGTCATTAATAGATGGCTTATGATCTAATATCTATCCTTGAAGCATAGGTAAGATTCCAGTACATTCAACAGCTATACATCTTTTTTATATACCTTATTATGAGAATTTGAAAGCAGATATGGTATCCTATTCATTTTTGTGTTTTAAAGCTTCAAACCCCACCACACTGTACCAATGTTACCCTGTCCCTCAGAGCATAAAATAATGTCAGGAATATAGTTGATATTTAATAAATGTTTACTGAATGAATTAATAATTTAATAACATAGTAAATTCGTGCAATTGCCCTGAAAAGGAAGGGAATGAAACAGCCATCAGTACTTCCAGGAAACAACTGAGAAACATACTTTGGCACTCACCATTTAATCGTTGTAGCCTCAGTCGTAAGAAATAAAATTTAGGGCCCAGTAAGCATAGCTCAAGCCAACTACATTTTCACTCCCTAGGTCACTGATTACCTCACTAAATCTCTCACTTTGATGAATATGTGCAAGCAATTATTATCATAGGATGCAAGAAAGTGAAACTTTTTGGAAAGTTGTTTTTTGTTTGTTTGTCTTTATTTTTTTGGCTACATTGGGTCTTAGTTGTGGCATGCGGGATCTTCGTTGAGGCATGAGGAATCTTTTCTTGAGGCGTGTGGGCTCTTCATTGTGGTGCATGGGCTTCTCTCTAGTTGTGGCACAGAGGTTCCAGGGCCCACGGGCTCTGTAGTTTGTGGCATGCAGGCTCTAGTTGAGGCACGCAAGCTCAGTAGTTGTGGCACTCATGCTTAGTTGCCCCGTGACATGTGAGATCTTAGTACCATGACCAGGGATCGAACCCACATCCCCTGCATTGCAAGGCAGATTCTTTACCACTGGACCACCAGGAAAGTCCCAGAAAGTTGTTTTGATTATTAATAAAATATTATAATGTCAACCCATGAATTACCACCATAAAACCCTACATTTTAGCATTATTTGAATTCAGTAGAATATAGACAGAACTAGATTTGACAAATTATACCTGTAATTGTGTCCCCCATTCCTCTCCATTTTGTTTTTTTGTTTGTTTGTTTGTTTTTTACAGTACGCGGGCCTCTCACTTCCGTGGCCTCTCCCGTTGCGGAGAACAGGCTCCAGATGCGCAGGCTCAGGGGCCATGGCTCACGGGCCTAGCCGCTCCGCGGCATGTGGGATCCTCCCGGACCAGGGCACGAACCCGTGTCCCCTGCATTGGCAGGCAGACTCTCAACCACTGCACCACCAGGGAAGACCTCCATTTTGAACTATTTCTTCAGCTGAACCAACTTAATGTTCTCAATAGCTTCTTTTTTACAATAGAACAAGACTGTCGGGTCCTAAAAAAATATTTGAGTTCTAGGTGCCCACAGACCCTGACTGAATCTCTCCAGATCTAGTCTCGTATTCACCTTTGTAAACTTCACAGCCATTTTATTTCCCTGATTGCTGTCCAGTTTCTTGTCCCCTGATTCTGATCAGAGTCTAAAGACCAGAACACTTTGATGTTTTGTTCATACTATCAGTTCTTGACTATGTGCCAAACTTGGATACTGCTTTGAAGATTTTCTTTGTGATTTGATTTCCAGCTTGAGAGTCAGGTTAATTTTACTTTTAGTGTTGTGCCCATCTCTGGCCCTTAGAACCTCAAACCTCATTGAACAAAGAACCAGGGCCCCTTTACTTCCCCAGGAGGAAAGTTCAAACAAACATATGAATCATCTCATTCTTCTGTAAACAGTGATCTGTGTGCTTTTCCTCACACTCATTCCCCACTGGAAAGCTCTCTCATTTTTCACACAAGGGAGTCTTTGTGGATTATTTCATTCCCTAGATTTCTTTCCTCCTCTGAAATCTTTTTGCACTAACTAATATGTATCACTTTTTTTATTAATCAGGTTTTTGAAAGGTAATTTATCTATAGTAAAATTCTCCTTTTTGAGTGTGCCACTGGTGAACTTTGTTAAAGATAGACTGTCATTCAACCAACACTACCATCAAGATATAGAACATTTCCATTACCAAAAAAAGTTCCCTCATGACTATTTGTAGTCAGTTCTATAATCTTCCACCCTCAATGCCTGGTGACCACCAACCTACTATTTTCTGTCTCTATACTTTTGCCTTTTTCAGAATTTCATTTAAGTGGAATCATACAGTATGTGTTTTCTGGTATAATGCCTTTGAGATCCATCCATACTGTTTCATGTATCAGCAGTTCATTCATTTTAATGGCTAGGTAGCATTCCATTATATGGCTATACCACAATTTGTTTATATGTTTACTATGTGATTGATCTTTGGCTTGATTCCAATATTGACTATTATGAATAAGTTTATACAAATATTCACATACAAATCTTTGTGTGGAAAATGCTTCTGTTTTGGGGGGGTCATAATACTGAGTGGGACTACTGAATTATAAGATATAGATATTTAACACTATGTAGAAATGCCAACGATTTTTAAAATACCTGTACCATTTTGCATTATGATAAACAATGTATGAGGGTTTCAGTGGCATCACATACTAATCAAACTTAGTATTGTCAGTGTTGTTTTTTTTTAACTTTAGATATCTAGTAGATAGGCAATGATGTCATTGTGGTATTTTTCTAAATTAATTTATTTAATTTATTTATTTTACTTTTGGCTGCATCGGGTCTCCATTGCTGCACACAGGCTTTCTCTAGTTGTAGCAAGCAGGGGCTGCTCTTCGTTCCAGTGTGCAGGCTTGTCACTGTGGAGGCCTCTCCCACTGCGGAGCACAGGCTCTAGGCACAAGGGCTTCAGTAGTTGTGGCTCACGGGCTCCAGAACGCAGGCTCAGTTGTTGTGGTGCACAGGTTTAGTTGCTCCGCAGCATGTGGGATCTTCCTGGATCAGGGCTCGAACACGTGTCCCCTGCATTAGCAGGCAGATTCTTAACTACTGAGCCACCAGGAAAGTCCCTGTCATTATGGTTTTAATTTGCGTTTTTCTAATAACTAATGATGTCAAGCATTGCCATCCACATATCTTCTTGATGGAGTATCTGTTCAAATCTTTGCCCGTTTTAAAAATTGGGCTATCTTATTATTATTAATTTTAAGAGTGTTTATATATTATCTAAATATGCCTTTACTACACAGGGGTTTGGGTCATGTTTTCTCCAAGTCTGTAGCTTGTCGTTTCATTCTCTAACAGTGTCTTTGTGAAGTAGAAGGTTTAAATTTTGATGACGTTCAATTTATTTTGCTTTTTCTTTTCTGAGTTATACTGTTTGTGTCCTGTTTAAGAAATCTTTGCCTAATCAAAAGTCACAAAGTTTCCTCCTGTCATTTCTTCTAGAAATTTTATAGTTTTAGCTTTTACATGTTTAAGTCTATGATACATTTAAGGTTGTTTCTTGTATAAGGTGTGAGGTAAGGGCTGAGATTTATATTTTGCATGTGGATATGTGATTGTTTTAGCACAATTTGCTGAAAAGACTATATTTTTTTCCTTTGAATTACCTTGGTTACTTGTCTGTGAATCAGTAGAATATATATACATAGGTATTTACTTTTCATTATGGATTTGTGGAAAGATCATCATGATTTTGGAGTCATACTAAGATTTAAGGCCTGTCTCTATCACTTTCTAACTGTGTTTTCTAAGGCCATTTATTATGCATCAGTTTCATGATCTAGAAAAAAAGTGATTACAAAATGTAATTTTATGGTTTCTTTAAGAATTCTGTCAAAGAAACAAGATATATTAAAATTCTAGTGGTATCTTTAGTTTATTTGTTTTTAACAATTTTTTAATCTTCCCTTCTTAGTTAGATTGGTAGCTCCTTAAAGTGAAGGACTATTTTTTTTTTCTACTTCGACAATAAGAACCACACAATCGGGCTTCCCTGGTGGCGCAGTGGTTGAGAGTCCGCCTGCCGATGCAGGGGACACGGGTTTGTACCCTGGCCTGGGAAGATCCCACATGCTGCAGTGCGGCTGGGCCCATGAGCCATGGCCGCTGAGCCTGTGCATCCGGAGCCTGTGCTCCGCAACGGGAGAGGCGACAACAGTGAGAGGCCTGCGTACCGCCAAAAAAAAAAAAAAGAAACACAAAATCTCCAGCACAGAAGTTGTGTTCTATGATGGACGAGACAATGAGGGAGGTTTGAATCCTCAGAGAAGGTAGTGAAGAGCATGATCACTGGCTGTGTAAGCAAATTTTTGAAAAAATACAGGTCACGTGGAGATCAAGAGTGTTGAAATATGGCTGCATCCCTTAATCATATACATACTGCATAGCTTTATCCTCGCTTTTTCTTTATTCAATAAGAAATCAAACATGAATTTAGTGATTTAGAGCAGGGATCAATAGCATTTTATTTTCCATAAGTCACTTCATTATTTTGCAGGATTCTTATCTCCATTCCCATACACTGAAATTAAACGTTTATTTAAAATTGCCAAAAGTTCAATCCATAAGTTAAGCAAAATTGTTGATTGCTTTAGGGAGGGTCTTATGAAAGTAAAAGGAAGCAGAAGTGCATTGCTTTCAAGGAATTTGTCAATTCAAATGGATGTAGCTATGTTTGGATGATAGATTGTTGAACAAGGAGTCAAAATAATTTGGTTAAAATTCCACTTTTGCTTTTGAATAGAAAGCAAATGGTTGAACTGTGGTAACTGTCAACTTTATTATTCATAAACTGTAGCTAATTCACCTCAAAAGGACTTTGCATGCACGAATGAGATAATAAATGTGAAAACACTTTGTAATCACTAACATCCTATACAAATATAAGGCATTGTTATTACTAGGACTCAAAGCCAACTTTAGAAAAGAATATGTTATTTGTTGATCAATGAATATAACCCTGGAGACCTCCTTCCCTAAATCAACCCACACTCTACTAAGATGTAATACCACCTGTCATTTTACCATGTGTAATGCATTGCTTTATGTTAAGTAAGGCTTCTCAGGTTTCCATTTAAAATGGAAATGACTCCTAAAGCATAACAATAGGTCTCAAGGATGTTATGTTGAATACCTGGCACCTAGGCAACATGTGTCTTTCTCTCCACTCTTTCTGACTAGGACAGGATAATATAAAAACATGTGTCCTAGGAGACTTAAAAGAGCAGGAAAAAAAAAAAAAACATGTTAATCTAAAACAATGAAACAGCCAGTTATTTTACTAGCAAATGGGTTTATTTGGGGAGGGAACTAAGATACCACATGCCATGCCGTGAGGCCAAAAAAAAAAAAAAATTGCAATTTGGGACATGCAACTATAGCAAAACTCACACAAGTTTGCGTAAAACAAAAGAGAGAAAACTTTTGTACAGAGAAGGGGAAGTGGGAGGGGCTAGTACAAACAAGAAGTCTGTTGGAGGAAACTGGGAGTTCAAAATATAGTGGCTTTTCATTGGCTGAGTTGTTACAGTCTCTCATTAGCTGACCCACTGTCAGTCAGACAGAACTCTCTCGTCCTTCTGCTGAGAGTGGCAAATTAGTCACTTCCTGCCAGAGATGCAGTTTGTCTCTTCCAGTGAAATCTGTATTGAGTTTGAGTGGTAAGTGCATGAGGGCTCCCTGTTCTGGCCTCCCTACTCCATTTTAGTGAGGATTCTCTATATTACTTTTCACACCCAGAAACTGGAGGAGAATATGTTGGAGAGAAGTGAAAAAAACAGTCTATTTTTCCAATTGTTTAGTGTGGGTCCTGTAAATAGCAGTAATAAGGAATATATTAATTAATGATTATAATCACAGTCTGTATTTTTAACACCTATATTGTGCTATAATTGACATAAAGAAATGTATTATTTAAGAGCACAGTTTGATGGATTATGACATGTAGACTTCCATGAAATCATCACTATAATCAAGAAAATGAGGGGAGACATTCAAGATGGTGGAGGAGTAAGACGTGGAGATCAACTTCCTCCCCACAAATACATCAGAAATACATCTACATGTGGAACAACTCCTACAAAACACCTACTGAACGCTGGCAGGAGACCTCAGACTTCCCAAAAGGCAAGAAACTCCCCACGTACCTAAGTAGGGCAAAAGAAAAAACAGACAAAAGAGTAGGGATGGGACCTGCACCTCTGGGAGGTAGCTGTGAAGGAGGAAAGGTTTCCACACACTAGGAAGTCCCTTCACTGGTGGAGACGGGGGTGGCATGGGGGAAGCTTTGGAGCCATGGAGGAGAGCGTAGCAACAGGGATGCAGAGGGCAAAGCGGAGAGATTCCTGCACAGAGGATCAGTGCCGACCGGCACTCACCAGCCCGAGAGGCTTCTCTGCTCATCGGCCAGGGTGGGTGGGAGCTGGGAGCTGAGGCTCGGGCTTTGGAGGTCAGATCCCAGGGAGAGGACTGGTGTTGGCTGCGTGAACACAGCCTGAAGGGGTTAGTGCACCACAGCTAGCCAGGAGGGAGTCCGGGAAAATATCTGCACCTGCCCAAGAGGCAAGAGAAAATTGTTTCGGAGTGCGCAAGAAGAGGGGATTCAGAACACCACCTAAACGAGCTCCAGAGAGGGGCGCGAGCTGCGGCCATCAGTGTGGACCCCAGAGACGGGCATGAAGTGCTGAGGCTGCTGCTGCCACCACCAAGAAGTCTGTGTGCAAGCACAGGTCACCATCCACACCTCCCCTCCCGGGAGCCTGTGTAGCCCGCCACTGCCAGGGTCCCATGATCCAGGGACAATTTCCCCAGGAGAACACATGGTGGACCTCAGGCTGTTGCAACGTCAGGCAGGACTCTACCACCACAGGTTCACCCCGCATTCCGTACCCCTCCCACGCCCCAGCCTGAGTGAACCAGAGCCCCCGAATCACCCGCTCCTTTTCCCTGTTGTGTCTGAGGTAAGAACAGACGGCCTCAGGTGACCTACATGCAGAGGTGGGGCCAAATCCAAAGCTGAACCCCAGGAGCTGTGGGAGCAAAGAAGAGAAAGGGAAATCTCTCCCAGCAACCTCAGGAGCAGCAGATTAAATCCCCACAATCAACTTGATGTACCCTGCATCTCTGGAACACCTGATTAGACAACGAATCATACCAAAATTGAGGCAGCGGACTTTGTGTAATTTGGACTGTGTAGCTGTGCTTTACCATTTGTCCTAGGGTTCTGTCTGATGGGTTTTTTTTTGAATATAGTTTTCTAGAGCTTGTTGTCATTGGTGGATACGTTTTTTGGTTGCTCTCTTCTGTCTTTTATTTCATTACTTTCTAATTTTTTCTTTATTTTTAATAATTTAAAATTATTTTATTTTAATTATTTCATTTTAATTTTCTCTTCTTTTTTTCTCCATTTTCTTCTGAGCCATGTGGTGGACAGGGTCTTGGTGCTCCAGCTGGGTGGGAGAGCCGAGTTCAGGACATTGGTCCACCACAGACCTCCCAGCTCCACATAATATCAAACAGCAAAAGCTCTCCCAGAGATCTCCACCTCAACATTAAGACCCAGCTCCCCTCAATGACCAGCAAGCTACAGTGCTGGACACCCTATGACAAACAACTAGCAAGACAGGAACACAACCTCACCCATTAGCAGAGAGGCTGCATAAGATCATAACAAGGTCACAGACACCCCAAAACACAACACTGGATGTGGTCCTGCCCACCAGAAAAACAAGATCCAGCCTCATCCACCAGAACACAGGCACCAGTCCCCTCCACTAGGAAGCCTACACAACCCACTGAACCAACCTTAGCCACTGGGGACAGACACCAAAAACAATGGGAACTATGAACCTGCAGCCTGTGAAAAGGAGATCAAAAACACAGCAAGTTAAGCAAAAAGAGAAGACAGAAAACACACAGCAGATGAAGGAGCAAGGTAAAAACCCACCAGACCAAACAAATGAAGAGAAATAGGCAGTCTACCTGAAAAAGAATTCAGAGTAATGATAGTAAAGATGATCCAAAATCTTGGAAATAGAATGGAGAAAATACAAGAAATGCTTAAAAATGACCTAGAAGAACTAAAGACAAAATGAACAATGATAAACAACACAATAAATGAAATTAAAAATTCTCTAGAAGGAATCAATAGCAGAATAACTGAGGCAGAAGAACGGATAAGTGACCTGGAATATAAAATAGTGGAAATAACTACCACAGAGCAGAATAAAGAAAAAAGAATGAAAAGAATTGAGGACAGTCTCAGAGACCTCTGGGACAACATTAAACACACAAACATTTCAATTATAGGGGTCCTAGAAGAAGAAGAGAATACGAATGGGACTGAGAAAATATTTGAAGAGATTATAGTTGAAAATGTCCCTAATGTGGGAAAGGAAATAATCAAGTCTAAGAAGTGCAGAGAGTCCCACACAGGATAAATCCAAGAAGAAACATGCCAAGACACATATTAATCAAACTTTCAAAAATTAAATACAAAGAAAACATATTAAAAGCAGCAAGGGAAAAACAACAAATAACACACAAGGGAATCCCCATAAGGTTAACAACTAATCTTTCAGCAGAAACTCTGCAAGCCAGAAGGGAGTGGCAGGACATAGTTAAAGTGATGAAAAGGAAAAACCTACAACCAAGATTACTCTACTCAGCAAGGATCTCATTCAGATTTGATGGAGAAATTTAAAGCTTTACAGACAAGCAAAAGCTAAGAGAATTCAGCACCAGTAAAGCAGCTTTACAACAAATGCTAAAGGAACTTCTCTAGGTAAGAAACACAAGAGAAGGAAAAGACCTACGAAAACAGATCCAAATCAATTAAGAAAATGGTAATAGGAACACACATAGCAATAACTACCTTGAATATAAATGGATTAAATGCTCCAACCAGAAGCTATAGACTGGCTGAATGGATACAGAAACAAGACGTGTATATATGCTTTCTACAAGAGACCCACTTCAGACCAAGTGACCAATACAGACTGAAAGTGAGGGGATGGGAAAAGATATTCCATGCAAATGGAAATCAAAAAGAAGCTGGAGTAGCAATTCTCATATCAGACAAAATAGACTTTAAAATAAAGACTATTACAAGACAAAGAAGGACATGACATAATGATCAAGAGATCAATCCAAGAATATATAACAATTGTAAATATTTATGCACCCAACATAGAAGCACCTCAGTACATAAGGCAAATGCTAACAGCCATAAAAGGGGAAATCAACAGTAACACAATCATAGTAGAGGACGTTAACACCCCACTTTCACCAATGGACCGATCATCCAAAATGAAAATAAATAAGGAAACATAAGCTTTAAATGATACATTAAACAAGATGGATTTAATTGATATTTATAGGACATTCCATCCAAAAACAACAGAATACACTTTCTGCTCAAGTGCTCATGTAACATTCTCCAGGATAGATCATATCTTGGGTCACAAACCAAGCCTTGGTAAATTTAAGAAAATTGAAATTGTATCAAGTATCTTTTCCAACCACAACACTATGAGGCTAGATATCAATTACAGGAAAAAATCTGTAAAAACTACAAGCACATGGAGGCTAAACAATACACTACTATATAACCAAGAGATCACTCAAGAAATCAATGGGGAAATCTAAAAAATACCTAGAAACAAATGACAATGAGAAAACGATGACCCAAAACCTATGGGAGACAGCAAAGCAGTTCTAAGAGGGACATTTATAGCAATACAATCCTACCTCAAGAAACAAGAAACATTTCATATAAACAACCTAACCTTATACCTAAAGCAATCAGAGATAGAAGGACAATAAAACCCCAAAGTTAGCAGAAGGAAAGAAATCATAAAGGTTCGATCAGAAATAAATGAAAAAGAAGTGAAGGAAACAGTAGGAAAGATCAATAAAACTAAAAGTTGGATCCTGTGAAGATGAACAAAATTGATAAACCATCAGTCAGACTCATCAAGAATAAAAGGAAGAAGACTCAAATCAATAGAATTAGAAATGAAAAAAGAAGTAACAACTGACACTGCAGAAATACAAAGGATCACGGACAAATTCTTAGAAAAGCACAACCCTCTGAGACTGAACCAGGAAGAAATAGAAAACATAAACAGACAAAGCACAAGCATTGAAATTGAAACTGTGATTAAAAATCTTCCAACAAACAAAAGCCCAGGACCGGATGGATCCACAGGCGAATTCTATCAAACATTTAGAGAAGAGCTAACACCTATCCTTCTCAAACTCTTCCAAAATATAGCAGAGGGAGGAGAACTACAAAACTCATTCTACAAGACCACCATCACCCTGTTACCAAAACCAGACAAAGATGTCACAAAGAAAGAAAACTACAGGCCAATATCACTGATGAACACTGATGAACACTGGTGCAAAAATCCTCAACAAAATACTAGCAAACAGAATCCAACAGCACATTAAAAGGATCATACACCATGATCATCTGGGGTTTATCCCAGGAATGCAAGGATTCTTCAATATACACAAAGCAACCAGTGTGATAAACCATATTAACAAATTGCAGGAGAAGAACCATATGATCTTCTCAATAGATGCAGAAAACGCTTTCAACAAAATTCAATACCCATTTATGACAAAAACCATCAAGAAAGTAGGCATAGAGGGAACTTACCTCAACATAATAAAGGCCATATATGACAAACCCACAGCCAACATCGTTCTCAATGGTGAAAAACTGAAAGCATTTCCACTAAGATCAGGAACAAGACAAGTTTGCCCACTCTCACCATTATTATTCAAAATAGTTTTGGAACTTTTAGCCACAGCAATCAGAGAAGAAAAAAATAAATAAATGGAATTCAAATCAGAAAAGAAGAAGTAAAGATGTCACTGTTTGCAGATGACCTGATACTATACATAAAGAGTCCTAAAGACGCTACCAGGAAACTACTAGAGCTAATCAATGAACTTGGTAAAGTAGCAGGATACAAAATTAATGCACAGAAATCTCTTGCATTCCTATACACTAATGAAAAATCTGAAAGAGGAATTAAGGAAACACTCCCATATACCACTGCAACAAAAAGAATAAAATACTTAGGAGTAAACCTACCTAAGGAGACAAAAGACCTGTGTGCAGAAAACTATAGACACTGGTGAAAGTAATTAAAGATGATACAAACAAATGGACAGATATACCATGTTCTTGGACTGGAAGAATCAAAATTTTGAAAATGACTATACAACCCAAAGCAATCGACAGATTCAGTGCCATCCTTATCAAACTACCAATGGCATTTTTCACAGAACTAGAACAAAAAATTTCACAATTTGTATGGAAACACAAAAGACCCCGAATAACCAAAGCAATCTTGAGGAAGAAAAATGGAGCTGGAGGAATCAGGCTCCCGGACTTCAGACTATCCTACAAAGCTACAAGAATCAAGACAGTATGGTACTGGTACAAAAACAGAAATATAGATCAACAGAACAGGATAGAAAGCCCAGAGATAAACCCATGCACATATGGTCACCTTATTTTTGATAAAGGAGGCAAGAGTATACAATGGAGAAAAGACAGTCTCTTTAATAAGTGGTGCTGGGAAAACTGGACAGCTACATGTAAAAGAATGAAATTAGAACACTCCCTAACACCATACACAAAAATAAACTCAAAATGGGTTAAAGACCTAAATGTAAGGCCAGACACTATCAAACTCTTAGAGGAAAACATAGGGAGAACACTCCATGACATAAATCACAGCAAGATCCTTTTTGACCCACCTCCTAGAGAAATGGAAATAAAAACAAAAATAAACAAATAGGACCTAATGAAAGTTAAAAGCTTTTCCACAGCAAAGGAAACCATAAACAAGACCAAAAGACAACCCTCAGAATGGAGAAAGTATTTGCAAATGAAGCAACTGACAAGGGATTAATCTCTAAAATTTATAAGCAGCTCATGCAGCTCAGTATCAAGAAAATAAACACCCCAGTCCAAAACTGGGTGGAAGACCGAAATAGATATTTCTCCAATGAAGATATACACATTGCCAACAAACACATGAAAGGATGCTCAACATCACTAATCATTAGAGAAATGCAAATCAAAAGTATAATGAGGTATCACCTCACACGAGTCAGCATGGCCATCATCCAAGAATCTACAAACAATAAATGCTGGCGAGGATGTGGAGAAAAGAGAACCCTCTTGCACTGTTGGTGGGAATGTAAATTGATACAGCCACTATGGAGAACAGTATGGAGGTTCCTTAAAAAACTGAAAATAGAACCACCATTTGACCCAGCATTCCCACTACTGTGTATATACCCTGAGAGAACCATAATTCAAAAAGAGTCACATACCACCATGTTCATTGCAGCTCTATTTACAATAGCCAGGATACGGAAGCAACCTGTGTCCATCAACAGATGAATGGATAAAGAAGATGTGGCAAAAATATACAATGGAATATTACTCAGCCATAAAGAGAAACGAAATTGAGTTATTTGTAATGAGGTGGATGGACCTAGAATCTGTCATACAGAGTGAAGTACATCAGAAATAGAAAAAGAAATACCATATACTAACACATATATGTGGAATCTAAAAAAAAAGAAAAACAGTTGATTCTGAAGAATCTAGGGCCAGGACAGGAATAAAGATGCAGACGTAGAGAATGGACTTAGGACACGGGGAGGGCGAAGGGTAAGCTAGGACGAAGTGAGAGAGTGGCGTGGACATATATACCCTACCAAATGTAAAATAGATAGCTAGTGGGAAGCAACCACATAGCACAGGGATATTAGCTCAGTGCTTTGTGACTACCTAGAAGGGTGGGATAGGGAGGGTGGGAGGGAGACAAAAGAGGGAGGACATATGGTGATATATGTATATGTATAGCTGATTCTCTTTGTTATAAAGCAGAAACTAACACACCATTGTAAAGCAATTATACTCCAATAAAAATGTTAAAAAAAAGGAAATGACAAAATCCATTACCTCTTGCTGATAGATATAATCCCTCTTGCTGTTCCCTCTCCCCTCTTCCCAAGCAACAATTGATCTACTTTCTGTCATTCTATATTACTTTAAATTTCCTAGAATTTTGTGTAAATGGAATAATACAGTCCCATCCCCCCACCCCCACCAACCTTCTGGGAGCGGAGAGGGCCTGGAGGTTGAATCAATCATCAATGCCCAAGGATTTAATCAATTGTACCTCTGTAATGAAGTCTCCATAACAGCCCAAAAGGACAGGGTTCAGAAGGCTTCCAGGTTGGTGAATTTGTGGAGGTGCAGGAGAGTAGTGCACCTGGGGAGGGCATGGAAGCTCTGTGCCCTATCCCCATACCTTACCATATGCATCTCTTCCATCTGGCTGTTTCTGAGTTATATCCTTTTTAATAAACTGGTAATCTAGTAGGTAAAATGTTTTTCTGAGTTATGTGAACCTCTCTAGCAAATTAGTCAAACCCGGGAGAAGGTTTTGGGAACCTGTGATTTATAGCCAGTTGGTCAGAGGAAGCACAGGTAACAGCCTGGGTTTGCAACTGGAATCTGAAATTGCAGGAGGGGTGTGTAGGAAGTCTTGTAGGGCTGAGCCCTCAACCTGTGAAATCTGATGATAGCCCTGGGTTGATAGTGCCAGAATTGAGTTGAATTCTCAGACACCCTGCTGGTGTCCAAAAACTGCTTGGTGATGTGTGGGAGTCCCCCCATTCACTGCCTCCAAAACAGACATTGGAATTGGGTCCGGGAACCTAAAAGAATCTGAATAATTCTTTTGAAGTTGGTCCAGTTTATACCATGTATCAGGAATTAATTCCTTTTAACTGCTGAATAGTATTCTATTGTATGAATACCACAGTTTGTTCTTTCACATTTGGATGGATGTTTGGATGACTCCAATGTTTAACAACTATGAATAAAGCTGCTATGACATAAAAGTATTTAAGTCTCTGTATGGACGCCTCTTTTTCTTTATCACGTGACTATCTAAGAGCCCAGTGTCTGAATCATATGCCCAGTACACATTTAATTTTGTAAAAAACTGACAACTGTTTTCCAAAGTTGTTGCACCATTTTGCTTTCCCACTTGCAGTTCATTTGAGTTCCAGTTCCTCCATATCATCTCCAACACTTGGTATCATCAGTGTTTTTAATTTTAATTATTTTAATATGCATGTAGAAATATCATTGTGGTTTTGACTTACATTTTGTTAATGACTAATGATATTAAGCATCATTTCATGGGCTTACTTGCCAACTACGTAAATCTTCTTTGGTGAAATATGTGCTTAAATTTTTGCCTTTTTGTTGTTTTGTTTGATTTCTTATCAATGGATTTTGAAAGTTCTTTATATAGGCTGGATACAAGTCCAATATCATTACATCCTTCTTAAATATTTTGGCCCAGTCTGTGGCTTGTTTTCTCCTTCTCTTTATATGACTCTTGGTTCTATTTCTGAACTCTATTCTGTTCACTGATCTGTCTATCTTTACATCAAGGTCACATTTTACATAGTCCTTTAATTTTTCAAACACTAAAATTTTATAAAAACCTTCACGTACATTATTTTGTGCTTCCAATTTTGTTTGAAATATAAGTCATTAATGTCTTCAATCCCCAATGAACAATTGTAGGAAATGAGGCTCTGAGACTAAGAGACTTCCTTAAACTCGCTTAGCGAGTGAGTGGCTTCATCTAGAATAAAAGCAATGCCTTCTAATCTCAATTCAGGCTTTGTTCCATCATGTCATGCTATTCTCACTAGATTCTTGGGAGTTCAACCAGATTTAATTATTTATACCCAAACCAATCTCCTCCCACCTGAAAAATATTTGAGATGGGCTTGCATAAAAGTTATAAGAAAATTAAAGCCATACAATTCCTCATGATTTGTTTATACTTGCTCTTGACTGATTCAGGCAGGAGGGAAGTAACTGAATAAAGTGTATATTCTAATCTTAGGTATTCTAAACCATTCTTTAAGTTCTTAAAATGCTGGAACCATATTATCTTATTTTTGCCTATTTTCTTAGCACTTAGCACAATGCTTGGGACAAAACAGACAATTTTTTGTTGTTGTTTTAATAGTTATTATTACGACTGAGATTTGGTGAGTGGAAAAAGCAAAAGGCAGAGAGAATTAGCATTTGTTCCTGGAGTTAAATGGGAAAAATTACATTTTTTCCTTTAGCACACTTTGAGCAAATAATTCCTAATCACTTTATGTCCAAGTTTCTAATCCAAACATATAGGTTGGATATAGGCATTGAAAATCATTGAACTTAAGACAGCTATTAAATCAATTAGGAATCTATGCTCCTGTACATGTGCTAAGATGATAGCTGAATGAGAGACTGTTTTTGCACTTGTTCAGAAGCTCTTTCGAGGGGCTCTCAGTCACTTGGAACACAGGCCATTTGAGTACTCAACTTTCCTCTACCCTGGCTGACTTCTTCTCCAATGTAATAACATAGTTCCCACTCTATGCGAGAGAAATAGAACTCAATAACAATCATGTAACCAAAGGAACATCATGGTGCCCATCCAAGTTCCCAAGTGAGAGTGAGATGTACCAGCATGTCACCGTGCAAGGATTAAGGGACAGTTGCACAATGTATTTCATAACAACCAACAGACTGATCAACTGCCAAGATAATTTAATTGTTAAAGCTTTGAAAACTCATCAGCTTGAACTTTTTACAGCCTAAATAATGTGTTCTCTTCCAACATCCCATGTGGCAAAAAGACAATGCCCTAAGTTATTATGTTATACAGAAGCTAAGGTTTTGTAAAACAAAATTCTTTAATTTGTCCCATTAATCTTCTGATTCTCTACAGCCTTATGTGCTATTCCTAAGTGTATGACTCCATTAAGTAATTAACACTTTACCTTTCTTTTTTTATACAGTTTGGAATGATTTTTTAAGTTATTTTTATTCATGCCTCTGACTGTATAGGAAAATGGGGCTCAGGAATGATAAATTTGGCTTCTGGCCACGATGGAATAACAAGCAATGTATTTACTCTGTTACCTGAAACAAGCAAATGTTCTAAACAGATATAAGAAACAAAAATATTGAAGATGTTTGAAATCAACAAACAAAGGATGGTGATCCCTGAGAGATAAGAACCAAATAAGATGTGCACAATGATTGCCCCATGTTACTGCCTTGAGAGACTCTCCAAGCTTCAGTGCAGGGACCAAGAACCCAGTCAGAGCCCAGAGCACTTCCTGAGTTGGGGAGACGGTGCTAAGTCCAGGAAGAACAAAGTGCTAGAATATGTAGAGCAGAGTACCAGAGGGGTGACAGCTGAATAGAGAACTCGAGATTCTGTGGCATAACCAAACTAATGAAACAGAAAAGGGAGTATAGAAATAGGCTTGAACATTTGAACAGCTGATTCTGAAAAAAAGTTCAAAGACTTCATTAAGAAATAAGATAGTCTTTTCAACAAATGTTGCTGAATGACTAGTTAACTATGCAAAAACAGTAACTTATTTATACCTTGCAACATATACAACAATTAACTCAAAATAAACTACAGTACTAATTTTAAAGCTCAAAATTACAAAATATCTAGAAGGAAACAGGAGAAATTCGTTATGACCTTAGGTTAAGTAAAGACTTTATAGATATAACCTCAAAAATATGGTCCATAAAAAAAACACAGATAAATTGGGAATTCATTAAAATTAAAAGTGTCTGCTCTTCAAAAGACACAGTTAAAAGAATGAAGAAACTAACCACAGACAAGAAGAAAATCTCCACAAATGGGCACAAATCAAATATATGATAAATATCTTGGATCAAGATATTGAGTACATAAATCTTAAATATAAGAGAGAGGTCCTGGGGGGAAATATACATTTGGAAGCTATCAGTAAATAGATAATTACTTGAAGACATACAATTTGATGAGATCATCAAGAAGGTGGATGAAGAGAGAGAATGTAAGTAGTGTAAGGAAATGTCTTGGAGCACGCAGCTGTTAAACATTTTAACAGAAGGGAAAAGCACAAGAGACTGAGAAGGAGGGGCTAATGCTGTAGGAAGAAAACAAGGATACTGCAATGTCTTAGACACCATGAAAGGAGTATTTCAGGGAGGAGGAAGTAGTCAACTGTGTTCAATGATTTTGGTAGGTCAAATACATTGAGGAGTGAGAATTGACCATTAAGTTTAGCAGTGTGGAAGCCATTGGTGACACTGACAAGGGTCATATTTTGTGATGAGGTAATAAAGGCAAAATTCTGTTTGGAGTGGTAGATTTAGGAGAAAATAGGAGGTGAGGAACTGGAGACAGCCAGTCCAGAAAATTCTTTCAAGGAACTTTGCTTTAAGGAGATCAGAAAGTTGGCATGATAACAGGAGAGGGGAAGGTGAAATCAAAAGAAGTTCCTCTGTACCAAAATGAGAGAAATAACAGTGTGTGTGCTGATAGGATTAATTCAGGAGATGGAAACATTGATGATATAAAGAAGAGAGGGCAATTAATAGAGTGGCATTGTTGAGTAAATAAAAGGGAATAAGATCTCGCACTGAGAGGAAGGGGTTAGCCTTAACTAGGGGTACGGACAGCTTACTAACTATAAAACGGGAGAAAGCAGAGTATGCAGACATTAATACTGCAAAGTGGAAAGATATGACAGTAGGAGTTTATAAAAGTTCTATTCTGAATGATTCTATGGGAGGCAGTGGTATTTTATGGCTGCTTTTGCCCTACAAAGGCAAAGTTAAAGTCTGTGACACAGACCATATGTCCCACAAAGCCTAAAATATAATATTTACTATATGGCCTTTTCCAGAAAAAAGTTTGCCAAAGAGATTGACGCTTCTGAGTTCCAGCTTAGTCATGTATTCAAAGAAATTTTAACAAGTGTCTACTATATACCATGTTCTTTGCAAGGTAGTGGGATAGAAAGAGCTACTGAAATTGACATGATCTCTCATTCCTTCCCTTGTTCATGTCTGATTATTTTCCTCGACACACAGTAGAAGCAGCTTCTGCAAGTTATCATAACTTAAATGGCACATACACTAGACAGCCTCTGTCTTACATGTTCCCTTGGCCAATTTTGAGCTTATTAACACATATCCCATGTTCTCAAGAGCCTAGAATCATCCTTTCATCCTCTTTATGTGAAAAGTTTCAGTGCATCTTCCAAAAAACCAGGCACAATGACAGACAACTTATAAATTTCTGTCTTAGGAGTTTGGAAGGCATTTACCAAGATGAAATAGAGGAGGAGGTGTTGGGTCGATAAGAAGAAGTTAAAAATAGTGACTTGGGCTAGAGACAAATGCAATTTTAAGAATCATTAGCATATAGATGATAGTTGAACCTATGGGAGTAGAAAAAAAATGAGAAGCTTGTGGGTTATTCAAGGAAGTTAAAAGTAACCAGAAGACAACAGTATAGTACGAGTCAATTCAATTCAACTAACTGATAGTTCCCCCAGTGCTCACTATTTGCCAGGATATATAGAGAATTTGAGCAAAGTAATATAATAAAAAATTAAAGAGGAACAAGGTGGAAAACCAACTGGAACCTTCTAGATTACTTAGGAAAAAAATGTGTAAGATGGTACTTCGTTTAATGAATTTACAAAATACAGCACTTAACCATATTTTGAACACATTTTTATGACTAGAAATTATTTAATGTCTTGTCATTACGTTTACACAGCCAAGCCACCCAAGAAGTATTTTTATTTAGATTTTCACACAATGTTTTTTTTTCAATTTGTGCACAATTTATTCAGAATATCACATTCCTTATCTGAATCCATTTTTATTGGAGTTTTTCTCAAAAGTGGCATCTTTGTTTCCTTCAGGCCACTTTTCATATTTTACATCTAACTCAATAAGTGTCAAAAGTGGCTATATTTCTGGAATAATGGCCTGAAATTTTTTTTGCTGTTTACAACTTTCCCACTTATTTTTTAGCCTTAAAATATTGTTTCCCATGATAGCAGAGTCAAAACAATGTTGTAAGGAGATAACTTTCCATTGTCTTGTTTCAACCCATAATAAACAATAGAACTGTCAACTTCTTAATTCTTCCTCTGCCCACCTCTCTCTTTATGACCCTGAAGTTCATTTATAATGGGGGAAGCTGTTAGGGGCACTGTTGGTGGGCTGGGTTCTCAGAAGTATACAGTTTCACAGAGAATGCAAACTTTGGGGGTTTCTCTTTTTCTTTAATTTTAAAAAATTTCTCCTTTTAAATAAAGGCAAGAGAAGCAGCTAAACATGTGGTTGATCTGATTAGAAAATTAGAAATCATGTGGAACTGATTTTAAAAATTGTGTAAAATAATTTTTAACTAAGAAAAATTTATTTTCACTAAATGTATTTTTAAGCAAGTCCTTTTCTAGTATATTTTATAATCCATTATTTTGGCCTTAGTTTCTCAGTTGCAGTATGGGAGGACAAACAGCTGTTTTACAAAATGGCATCCCTTTCTAAAATGATATTAATGTAGATCAGGGTTTCTCAGTCTTGGCACCATTGACATTTTGGCTGAGAAACTTTTGTTTGTGAGAGGCTATCCTGTGTAAAATAGGACATTTAGCAGTACCCCTGGCCACTACCCACTAGATGCTAGTAGCATCCCTCGAATTGGGACAATCAAAAATGTTTCCAGACATTGTCAGATGTCCCCGGGGGTGAGGGTGGTGAGGAAGGAGGATGAGAATAACTGAGGCAAATTTAACAAAATCAATATTATTTAATGATAATTATTGAAGAAAAATTTAATGAGGAGGTTTTGGAGTTTTGGTTTATCTCCCTCCCTCCCTTCCTCCCTTCCTTCCATCTCTCCTTTTTTTCCTTGTTCCCTCCCTTCCTTTTTTCCTTCTTTGCTTTCACGCATAAATCCTTATTCAACAAAATTTCACATGGAAGTCCAATGTGCAAAATTTTACATAAAATTCCAATGTGTGAAAGTCTAACATATAGGCTGAACTCCTTGACATGTGTGGTCCTGAGATTTACTGCATTTATCATGATTTTTATTTTCTGTATTTTACGATGTTATAAAAAGCTTGCTGGCCAGGGAAAGACTGCTGCTCCCAGAGCAAGCCCTTTTTTAGCAATGGGCTCAACTGAGAACACTTCTCTCATATGCAAACCAACCAATCCTGAGTCTACAGCCCCGCCCCCTTCCCCCCACCCCTCCCCTCCAGCTCCTTATCTAGCTCTCACACATCAAGCCAGTATCACTTTGCCTTCTGTCCCAGGTATCAGGCAACCAGAGATCAATCACCCCTTTAGTCCAAAGCCTGCTGGAGTTATTCAAACTAGCTAATCCTAAAATATATCCCTTACCTTTCCTTTCCTTTCCTGTGAAATCCCCAATAAAGGCTCTAGTCTAGACTTTGCCCCTTGCTCCTCTCTCCTGCCACCTAACCAAACCCTGGCACTTCCCCAGTGGCCCTGCAGGGCGTGAAGTGACCCCCTCTTTGGGGCCTGTGAGTATAATGAATTACCTCGAAGCTTCATGCTCATTTCTCCCTGTGTCCACATCGACTTTACATAGACATAAACATCCATTTACTTTTACACATGAGACCAATATGTACAATTTTACATGGACAGCTAATACGTGAAATTCTTGCAGATGGGCTGCTCTCCTTGAAATGGTGTGGCCCTGAGACTTACTGTAATAATCATGTTTTTATTTCTGTATTTTATGATATTTGTGAGGTATGAGCAAAATTTACACTCTTAAAACATTGACCCTCTTGACTCTGCTGTATCTTCCAACTCTCCAGCCCAATGACTACTGAAAAGGTGCTGTCGATACTTTGACTTCTTTAATCCTCATAAATGAATTGATGTAGGTATTATCACCTCAGACTGACAGAAGCTTAGCTATTCAGTGGTTGCCCAAATTTAATTGTAATTTTTTTCCATAGCAAAATACTTTCTTAAATTGAATCTTTTTTTTTTTTTTTTTTTTTTTTTGCGGTACGCGGGCCTCTCACTGTTGTGGCCTCTCCCGTTGCGGAGCACAGGCTCCGGACGTGCAGGCTCAGACGCCATGGCTCACGGGCCTAGCCGCTCCGCGGCATGTGGGATCCTCCTGGACTGGGGCACAAACCCGTGTCCCCTGCATCGGCAGACGGACTCTCAACCACTGCGCCACCAGGGAAGCCCTAAATTGAATTTTAATTAAGGGTGAGCCACTATTAGACTTGTGCTCTATGTGGTATGTACACTAATATTAAGGATTGAATGTTGTCATTATTTATTTTATGGATTAGCTTCAACCTCATCCACTGAAGTTTTCCTTGCCACTAGTTTGCTCCTCTACAATTGACTGCATTCAAATTAAAATGCAAATTGAAATGTGCCGCTTTTTCTCAGAACCCCATGATGATTTCTCGTCATTTGCCACATATGAGTTAAACTCCTTAAGGTAGCATATGGAGTTCTCCAAGATATAGCCTCTGCCTACCTCTCCATGTTTATAACTCACTTGAATATCATTCTACTGCTCATAAAGTTCCCTGTGTCTACTCCCACCTTCACATCTATGTGAGTGTTTCTGACATGGATGCTTATGCATCTCTGCTTGGAAGAGACCCTTCCTTTCAGCTAACTCCTTTTCATTTATTACAGCTCAACTCATGGATTATCAATGTTAGTAAAACCTTTCTTAGTAACTCTATTCATTTTTTTTTTTTGCCCACGCTGCAGGGCATGTGGGATCTTAGTTCCCTGACCAGGGTTCAAACCCATGCCTCCTGCAGTGGAAGCATGGGATCTTAACCACTGGACCACCAGGGAAGTCCCAGGAATGCTGTTCTTAACTCTGGGTTATATACGTTTGTTTCTATTCTTAATACCTTTATAATAATCTGATATCTCTCTATCACTACTCTTAGAACACAGCAATATAATTATCTGTTTTTGTTTATTTGTTTTTTGGGTTTTTTGTTGTTGTTGTTGCTGTTGTTGATTTTTTTTGGCTTGCAGGATCTTAGTTCCCTGGTCAGGGATCAAAACTGGGTCCCAGATGTGAAAGCGTCGAGTCCTAACCCCTGGACTGCCAGGGAATTCCCTACAATTATCTGTTTTGATGCTTATCTCCTATACTATCTGACAATTTTTTGAGAACAAGGTTGTAGAATTAATTTAAAAATCAATACCTTGAATAGACTGTGAATATGGGAATTGTATAAATCTTTGTTGGCTACATGGATCAATTTCATCTTAGTATCCTCAAATTAACAACTAGGTTACATTTTTATAATGGTGCTAAAAAAATTATCTTTTAAAAATAGGACAGTCTCCTTAGCTTGCCTAGAATGTTCTACTGAGTGCAAATCTCAGGATGAGAAAGTGTGAAGAGACCTACAGAAATTCATTACCATTTTTTGAAAAACAATTACATGACACATTTTTTTCTTATTGATTGCCACAGGCAGACTCATCTTTGAGGACAGAGGATGACGTATATATTTTGAGATATTTTAACAATAACAGAAGTAGAACATGACTCATTGAGCCTTTAAGTGGAAGGAAAAATAATTTCAGGTTGCAGCTTTCAATTTAGATAAATATACAAACCACCTGGGAGTCATATACGTTTTAAACTCTGAAATTAAAGTAAATAAGTGGGGGGAGGGGAGTCAGGAGTGAGAGAGTCAATGTTTTATAGAAACTATAGATTTAGGCAATCTTGTCGAAGTAAATTGTATTCTTATAAAACCTAACATGATTAAAGACACTATATAAAAGATTAGGTAATCCTAACTGAAGTCAGTGATTAGAAAAAAAAAAAAAAAAGGTTTGCAATCATGTAGGCAAAGGTTTCAATGTGGTGTTTGTTAACTTATGATTGTCCTTGCCCAGCTTCTTTGTCCTTTGTGAATCCTCAGTGATTTTTCCCACTCACGTTCTCTTTCCCTGGAACTGTTGTTATTCTGTCTTTCCTTCCCAATACGGTCAGAAAACTGCACTGGAAGCTCAAAGGGAAATTATGCCTTACCTTAACCAGATAAACTTCTTTATTAGACCCTGGAAATGAATTCTAACCTCTCACTTGATTATACCTGTAAGTTAAGGGTGACATATCGTTCATCAGGGATAAATGCTAAATGATCTATTCTCAGAAAGCAGTTTAAGGCTAAGATCACTAAAGCCCTGTGTACATAGTATCCAACAGCGATGTAACGCGTGAACAATTATAAAATGAGTCACCGTGGTTCTCCACCTTTGCAAAAGCATTTCTTTTTGAAAACTGTGTTTTGCAAAATGATCTTTCCTTCCTCTGCTCAGTATCCCAGGGCTCAGCGTTCTACTGCCAATATTCTTTGAGATACAAGAAAATGCCTGAACTTTCCCAGATGGTCATGTTGGAACTTAATTGAAGACACACCTCTACTACAATTAGCTGGGAAAGTTGGAACTAGTGTTTCTTAAAAGCCTATCAAAATGTTAGTCATTGCATCATTATTATAATACTATGAGGCAGAATTATTATACCCATTTTATAGATGATAGGAGCATTAGTAGAGTACTGCAATTGCCTTCACCTACTTCTTAGAATAGCCTACACAACAAGCTAAAGGAAAGAAACATTTCAAGGTCAGAGTACAGTTCGGCCCTGCAATTTGGGATGCTCAGCAAGGACTGGCAGGGATGTCCAGTGCCCTTGGAAGACTCTCAACTGACTCATAGAATTTATTCACTCACCCAGGGTCATATAGGTGGTAAAGTCTTTCTGCTTCATCATATTGAATTCATTTCAGACTCTCCAAGTACACTCATACTTGCTGCTTTTGAGCCTCACTACAGAGATTTACGGTCCACTACTTACACTCTGTCTTTCTAAATCTGGCTCAACATTTTTCCATTTTCCTGTGATCCTTATTACATTTTACATGCTGACTACCATTATACACAAAGTCTTGCGCCTGGTCTTGTCTTTTGCTTTTTATAATTTTTTTGTTCCTTTAAACTCTGTGCTCTTACACTTCGAGGCAGAATAGGACAGTGATTAGAAGCACACATCTGTATGTCAGATGGCGCGATTTCCAATTAGATCATCGGTTCTTTATAGTTGTGTGGTATTGCGCCCTGAATATAAAATCTTTTTTTTCCTTTGATATTTATAAGAAAAATATTTTATTTTTCAAATTTTTATTGGAGTCTAGTTGATTTACAATGTTGTGTTAGCTTCTGCTGTACAGCAAAGTGAATCAGTTATGCATCTACATATATCCACTCTTTTTTACATTATTTTCTCATATAGGTGCATATGTATATATATAAAATCTTGATGCTTCAGTTTGTGCCTCTGTAAACAGGGGTATAATACACATTCCTCAAAGAGTAATTGTGGGATTAATTGAATTAAAATAGATGATCAATTAGAAGAGTGCTTGTCACACAAGAAGCACTCAATAAGTGTTAATATTATCATCACCACCACCACCATAATCATTATATTCATCCTCACCATTCTACCAAAGCTGTTTCCTCAATAACATTTAGGTAACTCTTAATTTTTAAAAACAATGGATATTTTTCAATCTTTGTTATTTTTGATTCACGTTTGCAAAACATGGTCCTGTTGACCGTTGTGTCCGTCAGAGTCCAGCACAGAAACAAGCCACTCTACATATTTCAAGCAGTATGGTACGAATACTGGGAATTAGTTGCTTACAAAATCATTTGATTGGAGGACTGGAAGCCAATCAAATGATTGGAGGACTGGAAGCCAATCAGAAAGGGCGCCACTATACTACTGAGTCCAAGAGCACATCATCACTGATAGGACTCAGAGGTCAGGATGCTGTTTTGCGCCACTACTTACACTATTACGAATGCCATTCGTACTCTTGAAGCTAGGCTCAAGCTACCAGAAAATTGAATCTGAAGAGTCAACTGTTTCTAAACAGCCACATTTCATACTATTCCTTGTTAACAGAAATTGTAGCAGGAAGGAGATCTGTATCTCACATCATCCTTGGCAAAGGAGTTTGGGACATGTAGTTTTTAGCTTCTCTTTTTCTTTTTCTTTTGTCCTGAAAGTTCTGTCCTGATAACTTCAACTGTCATCTCCCTTTAGCTAACTACCAAATCCTTACTCACAGCTCTGACCTTCTTCTTTAATTTCAAATACGTTGTTCCAAGAAATATTGGAAATTTTCACATGTCTATCATACCATAGCCTCAAGCTCAATATATTTATAGTGTAACTAAACAAACGCAAAATTCAACCAAAATGTCTCTCTGTAGGTACGATTTTAATTAGTGACGCATTTTCTCCAAAGTGTTCAGGTGAAAATTTTTGTTTATCACAACCTAAAAATTCTCCTACTCTTGTTTGATGCATAGTTAAATGGTGGAAATTCTGAAAGAGTAAATAGACTGCATGGTCTTCAGATGATCTTCCATAAACCTCAAATCTTTTATTTTGGCTTTTCCTTTTTTTAATTAATTTTTATTGGAGTATAGTTGCTTTACAATGTGTTAGCTTCTACTGCACAGCAAAATGAATCAGCCATGCGTACACATATATCAGGTCCCTTTTGTATTTCCCTCCCATTTAGGACACCACAGTGCATTAAGTAGAGTTCCCTGTGCTATACAGTATGTTCCCCTCAGTTGTCTATTTTATACACAGTATCAATAGTGTATATGTGTCAATCCCAGTCTCCCAATTCCTCCCACCCCACCACTTTCCTCCTTGGTATCCATACATTTGTTCTCTATGTCTGTGTCTCTATTTCTGCTTTGCAAACAAGGTCAGTAACAGCTGGAATTCATATTCCCTATCACAGCATGATATTACAGTAATGTTTTTAGCTCTGAATTACAGTGGATTTTTACATTTAACCAAATATATCTGGGAATGCTGACATCCTACTATGGAAATTTAGGAGTCTAACAAAGAGAATCATTGGATGAAGAAGTTGTTACAACATGTGATATAAAATTACTGGCAAGAAGTTACATAAAATCAGATAGATTCAAATTTTATCTTTGACACTGTGTGTTTCCTTGGGAAAGTTACGTAAAATCTCTAACCCCAGGCTTACTTAAGTGTAAAATAGAGGTAAAAATGGTACCTACATTATAAGGAGGTCATTATGAAGAATAAATATGATAATGATGTAATAAAGTACTTAATGCAATGCCAGCCAAAAACAAACAATAAATTTTGGTTAATATTATCATCACTGATATTTATGCCATCCCTCCTTTCTTTTAAATATGTTTTAAGGTAATGCTGCAGTTGGTATAATTTGATAGTCATTATTATACTTTGTAGATTCACAGATATAAAACTGCTTAGAAGAACTTAGGGACCTGTGGTGTGGATTCTGTGTAGAATCCTAGGGTTCATGTAGGTAACAGATGTACTATGTTGAGTAGATTAGAAGATGATAAGAAGTAGGTCTGGCTTTAGTTCCCACAATCAGTTTACAAATACTGGTATTTAATGCAATTCAACTTATAAATATTTAAACAATCAATTTATAAATACTGGTATTTAATATAATTCAGTTGATAAATATTGGTATTTAACATGATTTGGTATTTAGCGTCCTTTGTGTGTTGTGTGTGTGTGTTGGGGGGGTGGAATATTTAGGCAGCAAACAGAATTTGAAAACCATTGCCCTGAGTTATCAGTAAAAATTTTTCTCTTCTGCTAAACATAACAGTGGACTATGTTGATATTTAATAGTAAAATGTGAATTTTTTTTAGTTCAGCCACACACTACAAATATGTTAAACTGAACAACATAAGGATAGTCTTACAATACTAGAGAGAATGTTAAACTCTCACTTACACCTTTATTTCTCAGTTTTGATAGTGACTTTGTGTGTTGAAATGGGACTGAAAGAGCCCTTTAGAATAATTGATTATAAGTCACCAGGGATTATGCAACCTTGCACTTTGGGTCAGGGATTGTCTTACAAAAATATTGCAACTGTTAAGATAAGGAGTTCCCTCTAACTCTATACATGGAGTTGGCGCAATAAAAATTCCTTAAATAAATGAATGAAGGAATTAATTTATTAGTTAATGACTTAATTAACTTGAACTTAATTTGTCATGACACTTTTCTTCAATTTCAATTCTGAAAAAAACCCTTTATTTTTTTACATTAAATTTCAAAATAGTGAATTTTGTCAAATGTGGACAAGTTTCTTCCTTGTCTAAATCAGCAGCTTTTAGAAACATTTTTTTTCTATCAGCAGCTCCTAGATGTACCCACTGTGTATAACTGCCAAGCAGACTTGGGAGGCCACAGCAGAACAGGGTTGGAGAAATGAGAACATCACGGGGAGGAGGAAGTCATTACCAAGGCGTGAGCGCATGCTGTTCCCCACCACACTGAGTGAACCAGTCCACAGAGCACACCCTGGGACCTCCCACCATAGATATATTTCTGGCTTCATCTGGGAGAAGCAACAAGTTGACAGTCTATGCTTCCTCATGGCAGCCAGAGACTTGCTGAAAACTGATATCATTTGGGCCTGTCTCCCTGCAAGACAAAAAGCATAACAGCCCAAAGAGTGAAACATGTTCTCCCCACTATGTTAGGGGGAGAGTGGGGAGAGCTCTGCCTGCTTGGAACAGCCAACTCTTTAACGGGAAGGCAGCAGAGTTTTGCAAGGCAAGGGAGCTGGGGGAATGCTCTGAAAACCACACCTCCGCCTTCTGGCACTGGACAGCCACTGAAAATCATTCTTTGGGGACTGGTTTTTGGAAAACTTTTATGCTCATGGTGAAAGCATACATTCTAACAGAAGGTCTGTCGCAGGACTAGAGCTTAGAAAGTAAATGGCAAGAGGACATTCTTAATGAAAAGCCAGTGTTCTCAGGAGACAGCAGCCAACTTGGATGGCTACGTTAGGAATATTGACACTGCCATGATGGAGTTTGCAGTAGAGTAGGGTGGTAAAATGCACAGAAATATAACCTTGGTAGAAATTAGTACATGCTAAAAGAAAGGTACAGATAAATTGCTCATGGGATCAAGGAATGAAAGAGCGATTACTTCCGTTGAAAAAAATTACCAAAAGCTTTATAGAAGAGATACGACCTATAAACAGTACTCAGTAAAGCATAAAGATGATGTGCTTAAAAAAAACCTAGAAGAATAAGTTTGAAGCGTTCCCATCTCAGGGAAACAATTGTGTGTCGTGTTATTTTACCTTTATTGAATTAAAAGTAATTAGAATCCCTTCAGCTAAAGCATCCTATTGGAATTTTAAATGGGATTATATTACATTTATAAATTAAGTTGGAGAGAATGGATATCTTAAAAATATTTGGTCTTAGTCTACAGGCTTATCTCACTGAATTAACCCCATTTTCTCTAATTTGCCTGAGAGGAGAGTATTGAACTTTCACTTTCTTGTATAATATCCATTTTCCATTGTTCCATCATGAAGTTTGTTTTGTCTTGGTAAGTGTTTGGATTTCTTGTCATTAAAATATTATTGGGATCTGAGTATGGGATAAGGTCGTAGAATGGCCCTGTCCAAAAATAATGCCTGCCTCTGTGCTAAGTGTAATAAAGACAATATTACTTCAAGACAGAAAATGTATTTTCCAGTGAGATTCACTCTTGTTGTGTGTTTTCCTAACCTTTGCCACATTCATCTTTCTATACACACTATGCCTTCTAAAGTCTGAAAACAGAAAGCTAAGACTCCCTGATTTAGAGTGGATTAAAGGGATAAATTTGGGGTGAGAAATGTATTTCTCTACCCACCTCACAGGGGCACAACCTTTGAGGCTGGCCATTTCTGTGGGAAATGGTGATTACAGTCAGTTTTTGAATTTCAACTGAAATATACTTAAGAGAAAATTGTTTTTCTCTGAACAAATAAACTATGACTAAATTTAGAAACCAACACCAAAGCATTATGGTTTCATGAAAAAAGAGTAAATGGGTCATCTCCATATTGCTGAAGTATTGAATTAACATAAAATATTTTTTATAGGAGATTATTAATTGTTTGTAAACACTTTAAGAAAAAATGCACAGATATGTATGGTTTTGGATTCCATTTGAGGGGTTTTACTGAGACCTTGATGTCTATTCTTGAACCAAGGGTTGGAGGATGCCAAGTCAGGAAACCATGATCTATATTGTTTAAGATGACCTTTCAAAGTGTAAGAGGCAGGTACAAATGGTGGAATTAAGCCCAACCTGGTATGAGATGATCATAGCATCTGAAGAAAATTGGAGAGGGTCTGGAGATGAACAGGATCCATGACAAAGGACTCAGAGATAATGATGTCCCAAACTTCCCCTCATAAAGAAAGAAAAAACTAAAAGTATTTAAACAAGTTATTTAAGCCATATTTATATGCTTTGAAAATGTACACTTATAAAACAGTGAGAAATTTTGTCAGACTATTTATATCATGTGTTGAAAACCTGGATAATCAAATACCAATGCTAATTTTAACTGAAAATAATTTTAAAAATTATTTTACAAATTCAACAGTATTCTTCATTATATTCATCATCACATTTTGCTCAATAGCAGGAAGCGGGCCCCAATGTATAGCGCTGCTTTAAAAGAATTTGATGTGCATTATTATTAATTTTGGTAACATAGAAAAATTCATTTGCTTTATTTAAAGATTTCAAATCAGCTTTCATCATTGCTGTTAGAGTCAATGCTGCACCTTTAAGTGACAATGGCTACATGCCTTATTGATAAATGACAGGGGAAATTGTTGGGCCAGAAAATAAAGCTTCCAAGAGCAAACAAGGTTGGAAGAGAGATTTGGCTGAAAGCTATAGTTTCTTATATGGAGTAAGACAAATGCTCAGAGAAACACTTTCAAGTCCTGCTCTCACACTCCTAGGGTCAGAGGAAACTTATTGGAAGCATTTTCTTGGTGTGCAGGCCAATTTTCTTCACGTTCTGTCAACCTGCTCCAGCACAGTTACGTGATTAGAAAAGTTTTAGGCTGAAAACCTAGTAACCTTGATAATGCGGAGCCCTGGTATTTCTGTCCTGAAAAAATAATGGAGGTCCTAGAGGAACAGCCATCTAAATCCAATGAAAGAAGCTAAGCTTTTACCCAAAACTTTGATCAGAAAAATCAATGGAGTAAAATTAATGCTGGCTCTCACTTAGAGCCAATGCCTAATTTGCACAAGCATAGGGCCAATATGAAAAAATCCAAAGCAATGACTAGCACCGGAGTCAGATCTAGGTTTTGGGGGGCCTGAAACTTACATAAATTGTGAGCCCCCCTTTTAGAAAACTAATTTTAAAAAACACAATTTGCAAAATTTACAGGCACAACCAAGTATGCAGTGCTATGTTTCCTACAAGAATCTTCGAAAGAGCCCATGTAAGTTACAGGCCCAAAGCTTAAGCTTCTTTGCCTTCACAGATAGCTACCTCTGAGATACTTACATAATGGAGAAAGAAATACTTGATTTGAATATCTATTTCCTGCAACTGTTACAGAGATCGTATATGATAATGTATCGCCAAGAGTATAATTAGCACACATTTGAAAAAATTTTCATTTCTTTCCCCACCCTTCCTTTGCTATTTTATATAGATATCAACAATTGATATTAAAAGATAACAAAATGTTAAGAGAACTCTTTGAGATAGTTCTACAGAGGAAAATTCCATAACTTTTTAATGTATCTGAAATAGCAGGTACTTTGATAGTGTTATTTTCAAGCAAGCAATCTCTAGCAGGCTGGAGACTTCAACGTGTTTTTTTTAAAAGCACTTAGATATCACTTAATTAATTAATTAATGGCTACTATTGCAGACTTGGTTCCTGGCGAAGTAGACCCTGAGATGGAAACTAGCCTGCAGGAAGTTTATAAGGGAGTACTCGTAGGACTAAATCTAAGAAAGGGAAAGTAGCGTAATTGGGCAAAGGAAGAAGTTGGGTAATGATTCAATTACACTGGACCTCAGCCAAGCCCACAGGAGCTCTGAAGAGGGAATAGTTATTGCCAGTCCTCCTGCATTGGAGTGAAGGAGCAGTGTTTGATATCCCTACATCCCTTGATGTCTATTCTTGAACCAAGGGTTGGAGGATGCCAAGTCAGGAAACCATGATCTATATTGTTTAAGATGACTTTTAAAAGTGTAAGAGGCAGGTACAAATGGTGCAATTAAGCCCAACCTGGTATGAGATGTAAGTTACATCATGATATGTAAGTTGCCTCTGGGAATTAGATGTGCTCTTGATAAGGTGGCTGTTTTTAAACCAGGCAGCTTCCAGGGAGAATGAATAGGTTAGGGCTGTCATTCAGCTGCACTCCCAGGATCTGGGGAATGGGTCTTTTAATCACGCAGCTGGACCTGGGAAAGGTGGCAGAGTCCGCTATAGGCTACTCTTTGCAGCATCTAGATCCCCCTCTTTAAACAAGTTCCAGAGCAGCTCCTCCAGGACACTGGCTGGTCTCCTGATGGAGGAAACATATCAAAACAAGTTTAGCAGGGCCAACTACAGGTCTCCTCTCCCAATAGACTTCCTTGTCCAATTGAAGCTGGCATCACGTTGCTCATTATCTCCTTCTTCTCCCATCAGTTCTAGATACATCTTCCCCTTAGCTAGCCCCTCCACAGATCTACAGATCTAGGCGGCTTACCTAGTTGTGTGACGTAGAACCTTATTCCTGAAGGGTGTGAGCCTGGTCACCATGCTATTTTCAGGCTGTAAATACTGTACTCCTTCACTTGTAATAAAAATTGTCCAGAGATATAATGAGAGACACCGATATGGATCACTTCTATGCCAAACATATTCCTCCTTGCTAGGATGGTGACTGTTCTTCTCATGTGCTATTCACTAAAGGTAAGGAGCCCAAAAACTCAGGCAGCAGCTATGGCTTAAATTTAAGTAGGACTTTTGCTGTTTTACCTAGTATAAACACTCTTCCTTTAGGAACCAAGACCCCTAGGCCCGGAAGGTGTAGAGAGCCCACGTTTGTGGGTATAGAAATCACAAATTATTCCTTAAGCAAATAATTGAAATAGTGTTAAATGGGTCCACTTCCCATTATCCTACTTCCACACCTTGGTTCCTAGACCTATGCATTCCTTTTGTTGGGGGCACAGTATCATGTAAAGTTAACGTACATATCAACCCAGGAGGATGGTTCCCGTTCCTCACAAGACTTTATCCCTGGTGCTCATCTGTGGCTTCAACAGGGCATTCCATCATTCTATCAGATCAAAAACTTACAGGCAGTGCAACAGATGGTACGAACACTGGATTCCATTGTCAAATGCTCATTACCTCTCCTTTTTGGTGTAAAATGGATTTCATGGTCTGTTACAGTAGTCTGTGGGATCCTATGTTAATGGTTCAAATACTCTGCAAGCCCTGAAATAATATTAGTTGAGGCTCTGAGGGTAGCAAAAGTAAACTAACGGTACTAAAGGCAACCTTGTACCTATTCCAGTCAATGGAATGAGTCACTGCTCCTTCCATAGTGGAAGAAACCCAATGTAGTCAACTTGCCCTCAAACGGGGGATTAGTTTCTTGAAGGAATGATGCAATGTTGGAGAGTGCTGCATCGGTCCCTGCTGCTGACTGGTTGGACACTTGTCAGAGACAATAGCTAGATCAACTTTTTGGGAGCTCATGTTGGGGCCACATGCATAACCTCTGTCTATGCCCCAATAGTTCCTCCTTCCATATGCTCGTTGTGTCAGCACTAGAGTGGCCAATGACACAGGATGGCAGCTTTAGTCATCAGCAGGTTCCATCATTATATCTACTTGGTTGTTTCTGTTTAAAAGTACTTGCTCTCTGGTGGCTTAACGTGGTACAAAGATCTCCACACCTGTGACTACTCCCATGGATAACATCCAAATGCCTCTACTTCAGGCCTCCTTTTCCCTGGTCTTCCAATTTTTCTCCTTCTAAGCCCCTGACAAACTGGTCAAGATATCTGCCATTCCTCATGAGCTTACATATATATACTAACTATGTGTTCCCTTCCTATAAACCTAGTTTTATCTTTTCCATATCCTCTGATGAACTTGGACATCCTATAGCTCCTTAATTTATATGTCTTCCACCAAAGTCACACTGCTTATGGTGACTAATTAAAACTGCTATGTCTAGATTCTATACTCCTAGGACAGAATCTAATTAATTTAATTTATCCTGAGGAAACTGAACTAAAATTTTTTTAACCCAGCCTTCACAAATCTACACGCAACCATTAATGGCTGTCCTTGTGGAGGATCCTTAGACTACTGACTAAATTAACAGAAGTTCATCAGCATGCCCTCTTAACAATGTCATAGGTATACTTTTTTTGTAATATTTAGCATGGATAGGAGGGCAATTGTTTTTAACACAGATATGCTAAGTTACCGTCATCAGAAAAAAGCACTACATTTATTCTCTGGGCAGCTCTGGGCAGCAGAAACACTTGCTCTTGCCATATTGATACTGCTGCACAGAAGTGGTTTCTCTCTTCTAACTGGAAGGAGATTGAAAGAGTTCTCGACGGAACTCACAGGCTGCCGAGATAAACTTCAACACTCTTTCTCTTCTGTTGGTCTGTGTCAGCTATTGAGAGAGGCGGAATTCCCTCTGGCTAGCAACTACCCTTTAATATCGAAATCACTGAGATACTTTGCTTAGATTATGTGTTGATACCTGGTCCAGTTAGCAACAGCCACTTATAGACAACAACTCATTTGGATGGCCGTGCTTCTGTGAGTACAGGAAGAGTCAGTTCTCATAAAAGTGGGACATGGATTAGGAAGACAACCAAAAAAGTATGTCAGCTGCATACGCAGAATTTACACTGCAGAGCTTCCCTGGTGGCGCAGTGGTTGAGAGTCCGCCTGCTGATACAAGGGACACGGGTTCGTGCCCCGGTCCAGGAAGATCCCACATGCCGCGGAGCGTCTGGGCCCGTGAGCCATGGCCGCTGAGCCTGCGCGTCCGCAGCCTGTGCTCCACGACGGGAGAGGCCACAACAGTGGAGGCCCGTGTACCGCAAAAAAAACAAAAAACAAAACAAAACAAAATTTACACTGCCATAAATATGACACTAAATCATAGTTATTTCATGTATTGGGAAAAACCCTAGCAGAAATGTTAAGCTGTTAAAGTCAATAGCATATAAAATATTGGATCCAAATGGCAATTGACCTCTGCTAAACTAGACATGTCTGCCAGAGAGCTCCAAAAAGTTGGCTCAGAAAGATGTAACTTTCCCAAGTATTGAAATCCTTTAAGCTTACTAAATTCATATTTATAAAACCACAGAAGTATTTATTTCAGATTGAAGTGTTTTACCTTTCAATCACATGTATATCGTTCAATTGTTCACAATGTTCAATATACATTTATGAGTATCCACTAAATTCTAGTTTCTGTGCTGGGAAAGAGAGGATACAGCAGTAAAATATCATTTTCCCACATCCAAAGGGCAAACATTATGATGATGGCTACCACCACGTATTGGCAGGGATTTGGGAAGACAAGTAATCTCTTGCACTGCTGGTAGCAGTGTAAATTTTAGCAGTCAAATTGGTAATCAATCTTGCAACATTTAGTGTAAATCAATATTCATAAACCCCGAAGCCCAGTATTAAACTCCTAAATCAAAAACAAATCTTTTAAGGGAAATGGACAAACATGTTCACCATGGCATTAGTTATATTGTGAGGATTTGTAGGCAAACTAGGATTGTGTTAGTAGGCAAATGCGCAGTGGTTAGAGATACCAGAGGTACCTAAAGTAATAAATATAAAAAATATAATTCTGAGTGGAAAATAAGTGAGAAATGTATATCACAATACTCTTCCTGCATATCAAAAGCTATATAGATATGAAATACCAAAATTATTATTTATGTATATGTACATATATTATATATTATGTATATAATTTGAGTAGTTATCTCTTATGAAGAAATGGGACTAAGGATTAGGGACAAAGTAGGAAAATCAAAGAAAGCCAATGGGCTTCCCTGGTGGCACAGTGGTTGAGAGTCCGCCTGCTGATGCAGGGGACGCGGGTTCGTGCCTCGGTCTGGGAAGATCCCACATGCCGTGGAGCGGCTGGGCCCGTGAGCCATGGCCGCTGAGCCTGCGCGTCCGCAGCCTGTGCTCCGCAACGGGAGAGGCCACAACAGTGAGAGGCCCGCGTACAGCAAAAAAATAAATAAATAAAATAAATAAAAAAAGAAAGCCAAAGTAAAAGAGAACAGTGTGTCCTTGTACAGGCCAAAAATACCAGAGGCACAGTTGATTTTTCTATGCACCTGTGTACATTTCCGCCTTCCATACACACACACCAAAGACATTTTTTAAAGTGAGAAAAATAGCATAACCATGACCTTCCCAGAATTTTCTTTGTAGCAAAGTAATTTCATTGACTCTGGGGATTGGAAGAATAATATTACACTGCCAATATAATGGTTACCTTACCCATTCTGCCTGGAATCCTCCTGAAATATATTAGTAGAAAATCCAAAACTAGAAGAATTGGGTATATCAGCCAGTCCTCCCTTGATACCCTTTTTTCTTTGGTGGGGTGAGAGATACTGTTTCTTTCAAAGTTCTCTTCAGCATTTCTCTTGGTGTCCTTTCTTTTTTTTCTTCCAGACCCCTTCTTCAAACACTCCTTGGGTGGTGTTCTTGCCTCTCAGGTAAGGATCTTAGATAAATGTGTTACTCATTGCTCCAGGAGCACTTGGATTGACATGTTTGGAAGTAACCTAATTTATTTGGTTTTGTGACAAGACAGCAGTTTTTATTGAGAAATGAATTTAAACCAGAATGATTTTGTGGACAGTTAACCCACACATAAGATGGACATATAAGATGTGTCCCTGATAAGGTGAGAAAATGGTCTCAGGCACTCTCTCCTTTGTGTCCTCATATTCCGAATATCCTCCACCATACTGTACTGCAGTGATTAGCTGACAGCCCTTCTAAGGCTTAAAGATCTGTCAAAAATGGCCTTAGTTTCAGGTTCTGATGCAGTAGAAGGGGCTTCTCATGAATTCCACACTTCTTCATGCTTCTTTCAGCTTTCGTGTTCTGACATCCTTGCTTTCAGTCTTGGTTGAGTTTCAAAGTCATACGATATGGAAATGAGGCCCCTTCACCACTGTCCATCAGAAATCATTCTCGGCTTTTCACTAGTTCAGAAACATTACTGAGAATTTCAGGATTAACAGGGCCAGATCACAGTGATAGCCTTTCAACATTTTGCTGACACTCAATTTACCCTTCTGCAAAATCTAAGTTCCTGAAATATAACGTTCACATTTTACATCCAACCACCTAAAAATCTTATCCCTTTGTTCAAATTGCTTCTTACATACCACTGACAATATGTCAACCACATTGTTTTTATCTTATAATAAATCTAATTATTTGTTAACATGTTGATCCTTTCATTATACTGGGCACACCGTGGTAGCAGAGATATTTGCATATTCATCTTTGTAACCCCAAACCAAAATAATAGGTACTCATAAATGATTTGTTGGGTTAATTAATTGATTAGTTAACAAAATACTGATTGCCAAAATCGAAAGGAAATCAAGAGTAGTTAAATGTCTGCAACATGAGGCATTATAGCAACAGACTTCTGAAAATTTTCAATAGGCTTCTTGGCCAAATTTACTGAAGTCAAATCTGAAGAAAACAACGAATACGCAGCCGTTTGCACAGTCCCAGCCTATAATGCAATTTGTTTATAACGCACTTTGCTTATAACAGAATTTGACTCATATCGTATATTGGATATTTTCATTTGTTAATGATTTTCAAAGCAACTAATTCTACAGGGCGCATGTGTCCTCTGTACTCTAATTCTGGCTCAACCCCTTAATATTTGGTAGAATCAAATTTATTTTTCTGAGTCATCCTCTCAGTAGAGCAATATTAAAAATAATGTTCTGTCCACTTACATCTACCCTGTATTATGCTTCCTTTGTATGGCACTCAGTTTGGAAAACAATAATAGTTTGATTTTTATAGTGTTTCAAAGAATGTAACGTTGATATCTGCTACTTCCTTTCTATTTTTCTCATAGACTTTTGTGCTAGGGTTTAGTCTAAGTGACTTGCCTAAGCTTTCACAGCCCATCAATAGCATAAAGGGAACTTTTCTTCAAAGCATCATGTAGAATCTTCTTTCTTTAAAAAAAAATTTATTGATATATAATATATAATATTGTGTAAGTGTAAGGTGTAAAATGTGTTGATTTGAAATGTTTACGTATTGTAATATGATATATAATATACAATGCCCACTGTAACATCAGCTAACACCTCTATCACATCACATATGTAATTATCATTTCTTTTTTGTGGTGATTATAGTCAACAATCCTATATTATAAACTTCAAAATGGAATCCTCTTCTAGCCAAGATTTCCCGAAGTAAGATTACCTAACATATCTCCATTAAGAAAATTGCGTTCCATAGGCCTTTTAGAGTGGAATGTTCAAGACAGTTTTCTTCTTTTTGACCTTGTTGGGGTGTGTGTGTGGATGTGTGTGTGTGTGTGTGTGTGTGTGTGTGTGTGTGTGTGCATAAATCAAAATTTACATTCTAATAGCAACAAAATATATGCCATTTACTACTCTCTTCCTTTCTATTATACTTTTCCATTTGCTTTTTATTTTCCATGTTCCTCTTTAGCTCCATTCGTAGACTTTTTTCCCATGCTTATCTGGAAGCATAGCCCCTCTCTTTTGTTTAAGCCACTTTTTCCAATCAGAAGGTGAGCTCATGCTGCTTCCTGGATACTGAAAATAGCCCAGTGCGACAGTAGGACCATGTCTATTCTAAATGCTTTACCAATTCTTCCACTTGCCATGTTTCTCCCTATAAGTCCCTGAGAAAGGAAGGTACTTTCCTCGTCATCACAAGGTGGCTGAACCTTAGAGTTAAAACAGAGCCCAAAATGATACGTAAGCAAGTTCTTATTCTCTTACACCTAGTTAATTATTCCTCCCTTGGCTTCCTGGAGCACTTTCTACTTACATATAGTATATTATTTTTATCACATTACATCCTAATGTGTTTTATCTATGTATTAAACATATAATTACTCTGTGTTTACTATGTGCCAGGATTAAAACAGAAAAATATCCCTATTCTCAAAGAGCTTCTAATCTAACAGGAAGAAAGAAACAGTAAACAAGATATAGCACGGAAAGGGTCACACATGCTACATGTCATTTGTTTTTGATTAAAAAAAAAAAGCATTAAGAATCATGGTCATTTCTAAAAGAGCAAGCTTCAGGCCCATATAGGGATCAAGAGAAAATTCCCCAGGAACAAATAAAGAGAATTCTAATGAAACTATAATCACAAGCCAACAAAGATACTTTCATCTATTATTTAAAACAATCCCGTCAGAAGATTTTTAATATATTCACTTATCACTTACTTATTTAAGTAAGAGGCCCAGAAAGATAAAAACACATGTGATCAACTTGAAAATTATTTTGAAAATCAAATACCCCAAGCTCGAACAATAGAATTTTAAAGGGTCTATTCCAAAAAAAATACTAAAAAATCTGCTATATTGGTCTGTGCTATGTTATCTCAGATATGGATAGTCTAGTAGGATCAGTGATTTCCATTTCACATGGGATATACAGCTATATTCTTGTTACCACCTTCCTAAGGAATAGGAAAATTAACTTAAGAATTTTCTCTTTTCTTCACACAAGCAGCTCATCCCACTTCCACCTCCCACAATTCCACAAATCCTGGGAAAAAAGCAGAGACACCTAAACGTTAACATCTTCACCAGGCAGGTTTCTTATGCTGGATAAAACAAAAGGTTGTGAATGAACCTGAAACGAAATACTTCCAAGTAACCCAATCTGCCCTCTGACACCTACACCACCAGTTTCTCCCACGTAAGAATGAAAAATGCAGCATTAATCCAGACAGAAGCTTGGGTTAAATAAAGCGGGAAGCTTTCCCTGGGAGGTAAGCCAGCCAGTTGTCAGACCTTCTATCAGGGCATCCTTGTGGTTCCAAGCGGGTTGTGAGGTTTGGACAAAACAGATTCATGCATATGTGGAACAGGTTATATTTCTTCTCAGGCCACATAGTTTTCTGCCTTAAAACTCACCTTGGAGGAAGAGTCCTGGCTGTTTCCTGAATAGCTGGTAGAAACATCTACCATACAAGGTCTAAGTGATTCTTTGTCACATGGTATGTGAGAGATCAAATATAGCCCACAAGAGAAGAGCTTTAGGGATATCAGGACAGTATCTTGTGATCAATGGCAGCAAACTTTTTAAACTTGAGTAATAGGGATTCCACTCTCAAATCTTAGCTCACTGACACATCTTATTGATACAACCATTTTAAACATACGGTCAACACCAGTATCACTGGTCTCCTGCAGGGCCCCACGATGCGACTGGTGTTCCTGCCTCACTCTTGATTATCACTCAGTTCAGTGATTTCCCTTCCACATTGTCGTTCTTTCTCATAGCCTTGTCCGGGAACATTACCCTCAAGTAAAATGCATCATCAGTGTAGATCATTTGTTTTTCTTATTATGATTATATATGATCATTAGAGAAAAATTAGGCAAAAAAAAAAAGAAGAAGAAAAGGAAATGAGAACCAATGATAATAAAATCACCTATATTATCAATTAGAAATACCAGGTATAATTTAGGTTAACAATGAGACTGACACTGATGTCCATCATGGACTTATGGAGGAGTTTCTGGGTACCATTTATCAGTTTCGAATACTGTTTTCCTTTCCTTCTCTGAACCAAATACACATAGGATTCTGTTGATGGTCTAAGTAATCTTTTATCAAGGATTCAAATAATAGTACCAGGAGGAGAGGAGAAGGAAATAAGAAATAAGCCTCTGGTCTAATTATCTTATTACCTTATGCCTCACTAAGGAAAAAAGCTCATTGCCTAAATCTTAGAGGAGGTCCATCTGGGTGCTTTCCTGCTCCCTGACTCTTAACTTTCACTTATCATGACTCACAGTCTTCTAATATATTCTTTCCCATTTGCTATATTCGTACTGTACACCCTCTTCTGAAATGTGCCACATTTCCTTCCAGAAAGAATAATATTCCAGTTCCCTACTTACTATCTATTTTTCAGATGCTCAATCTCAAGAGCTACCGGAATTCTCTGAGTGACTTCTTCTGCCCATTTTCTGCTGGTTTTATGGAGGGAATGAGGTAAAGATATGTCCAGCGTGTCCAGTGTCTATCTGCGGAGAGTCAGTGGAGAATTCCCACTCTGAGAACTGTTTCACATTTTCTTAATGTGTCTGAAGTCATATACCGTATAACAGTCAGGATTCATTGCCTTGTAAAATGTACCTATCTAACTTACATGATATAAGTCATCGCATTTACTTAACACAATCAAACCCTATTTTTCCTGCAAAGTAATAGCTCTGACCCAAGGAAACATTTTCACCATCCCCCCTCCTACACACACACACACACACACACACACACACACACACAATTCAAGGTTAATTCACAAAATTTTCTCATTTTAAGTGGAATCACTTTTTCATAATTCAAGGCTTCTCCTTGACCACCTTGAGGAATTCCCAGTTCACCTGCTATTTTCTCCTTTAAAAATATTTGTCATAACCATCATTGTTGGTTGTTTTGTATTCCACTACATTACTTAACCAATTTAGAATTCTCAAAATATTGATAGTCTCTCCCTCTCTGCCTCTTCCCCCACCGCATCTGTCTCTTTCTCTCTCACTTTATGCTAAACAACGCTGAGATCTTTCTCCTCCTAGCTAAATCTTTTAAACTATCTTCAATTTTGGCCTTTGAATGGTGCCCCAGAAGTGGAATTGCTACATCAAAGACAATGAACTTACAGGAATATTAATCTGTATGGCCTAACTTGCTTGTTGGCAGATCACATCCGTTTTGCCCCTAACTGCCTTGTTTCAGAGTATGTATTTTATGGAAAACATTGGACATTCTGACTTGTTGAAAATTTTTGTCCATTTGGTAAACAAAAATAGCACCTAATTGTTATTATAATTCATGCAATTATAAATAAAAGAAAACAAGGAGAATGGGTTTGGGGGGAAGAGAATTAAAATAGGAATAAAGTAATGCATGTGATTCATATTGTGTGCCTAATGTAACTAGAAGAATACCTTCTAATATTTATAATTAAAAAAAAAATTCAGAGTCCAGAGCTTAATTTTTTCTCGAGAATGCTGTTTTTCTCAAATCTGCTGGTTTAATCTATACAAACATATTGTTTTTGATTTAGAAATCCTGGTGGGCAAAACCACACTTTATATTTCTATGCTTTGGTAAATTATAAAGCATGTTTTCAACAGGGCCACGTTTGTTCGATGAATGATTTTGCTCCTATTTTTCTTTTTTATGTTTCTAGATTTTTTTTTTAACATCTTTATTGGGGTATAATTGCTTTACAATGGTGTGTTAGTTTCTGCTTTATAACAAAGTGAATCAGTTATACATATACATATGT